>NC_041386.1:666777736-666796075 GCF_002162155.2 Triticum dicoccoides | reverse complement strand
AGATTTTTTTTCTGTTAATAGATTTTTTTCTATTAATTTGTTCATAGTATGTTTGGTGATATAATTGTTAATAGATTTTTTTGGCGATATTTAGATTGTGTTAGTAAGTACTATAATTGAACTAGCTAGTTAGAAAAATATAATTACTATTTTATTTAGATTTTTTGGTGTAATTAATTTGTTCATATATAGAAGATAGTTGATTTAATTAATAAAACTACTTTATTTAACTATATATAGAAGTAGTTTGTAGTAAGTGCTACTTTATTTATTTATAGTAAGTGCTACTTTATTTATTTATAGTAAGTGCTACTTTATTTATTTATAGTAAGTGCTTAGTAGTTGAACTAGATAGTGGATTTAATTAATAAAACTATTTTATTTAACTATATATAGAAGTACGTAGTTCCCGCATCGACGTCGGTGATGCCTATTCCGCATCCTCGTCGTCGTCGACTCGGCGGTGGAGGTCTGCTTGATCAGGGCCATGTTCAGGATTGGGCTCCGCCAGGCTGGTATTGGGAGGTGCTACCTTCTGGGGGATGTAGGTTGGTGAGGAGGCAGCCCGTTGTTGACCCGATCCTTGTTTGGTGGCGGTCGCGTGGGCCAGTGACGGTGCCGAGGCTTCCGGACACCGCGGAGGTGGTACGTCACCGTGTCAGCGAGGAGGACGAGCACGTCCGTCGCTACATGGTTGCGTTGGAGGGCAGGTTCGACAATACCTGGCAGGTTCTTTAGGGATCTCACTGGAGCTATGATCCTATGATCGTTCCTTATGTTTGGGTGTCCACCGCCCGCGACGATAGCCATAAGGCGCTACGGTTCTAGCTGTATTAATTAGCGATGCTATATATATGATAGTATTCGAGTAGTATTCGATGATGTACGAACACAAGAGATGATGTACTTTTGGTTATAAATGAATGCATGCTAATTTGAATACTACTTTATTTTACGATTTGGTTTTGCTTATTGAATGCTCATATTGTAAAAGTACTCCTACTTTGAATGCTAAAATTAAAGAGCACTCCAAGCAGAAATCTAGGAGCCCCCTCCATCATCCACGCCGTCGTGGGGGTAGCTTCTCCTTCATTCCCGTGTGGACAATTTGTTGTAATAATGAACCCGGGAATGAAAGGAGGAGCTACATACCATCACCGATAGTCAACCCGTGATTAGTAATAATGATCTAATTTAGGTTTTTTAGTACATATATTTAATATTTGAATTATGAACTTAGGCCGGAAATGTCGTACCCGGACGATGAAAACCGCCCGGGGGAGTGCGACTGGTGCCACGACGACCGAGGTATGTGCGACAGGTTCATTGAGCTGGACGAAGATCGGCGCTTCAGCATTAAGCTCGAGGAGACCTTCGATGTTCATACGGTACGCAACGACGACAATAGTTTTTTTCGTAATTAAGCACGACTTCAACTATTTTAACGTGTATTTTTCATCTTTTCCAATTCGACTAGCTTATCACATGCTTTGCAAGATGCTATGTCTTGGAGAGGATGGGTTTTGAAGACCATGAAAGTATGGAAACAAAAAAAATTATCCTAAGTACCCATCATGGTGTGGATTTTCAATTAAAGTTGTACAATGCTCAGAGTGTAACACATTTTGGTTGCAAAAACTGGGAAGCACTTTGCAAGATGTATGGTTTTGATGAGAGTATGCTTGTCACCATTGATCTTGGTGATCCTACAATCGCGCAAGAGAGACCTTCGATTTTCGTCCTTGTGGATATACCTCAAATTCTTCCCCCATGTGAGTTTAACATAGTTATTCAGTAATTTATATTGTTTATTTCAAAATAGTTGACAACTTATTTCCATTGACAGCTTATTTTCATTCTTCAAAGAATGTGCGGAAGATGGTAGACAGAACATACTACACCGAAGGCTCCGAACTAACTTATTAGGAGAAAAATCATCTGGTCGCATTTTGTACTGATCTTTAGAATTACAATATCTACAATCAAACTCCTCAACATTATGGTCAATACGTGCCACTAGTGCACGTGTTGAACTATGGTAACTACCATGGAGATACCCTGGTAAGATTTTTTACTATTACGACATCCGTGCATCTTTTTGCACACTTCTAAAACTAGTACATCATTGCTAACTACGAAGTTATTACTATGTTTTTCAACAGATAATCCCGAATGATTGTGTGCCTCATCTGATGTATACACACGGTAGCCTTCATGTTTTGAACATACAACCAGGTCTTCCTACGAATCTGAACTGTCCATACCGGGTTTCTAAAAGAAGTGGAGACATGACAATCAAAGAATGGAAAAAATGTATGAACAGTCGTAAGAAGGGAAAAAATTGGAGACAGGATGATCGCCATTCTTCATAATGGAGAGTCAGGGTCTATATTGTTTTATGCTATTTTACCTTAAGTGTGTTTAGGTCCTACCTGATATACTGATGATCATGTGCTAAGAACAATTATGTAGGGTTGGGTTCTATGACTATGAGGATGATGATCGTATGACTTATTATTAATAACGAGTAGAAGTTGTATGATGATGCATGATTAGTAGGACTTGTTATTATATATGATGATGTATGATGCGAGCATGCATGAGTTATTATATCAGCGGGTGAAATGAACATATATAGCCACAGCGTTGGTAAACCAAGGACGAAGATATAAGAGAGGACACTTCTCTATATTAGCTAGCTAATAACAACCTAAAAATAACCCCCAAAACCCCTAAAGCAGCCACTTTTCTAAAAAAACACGGACGCCACCAACCGGGACCAAAGCCCCCCTGACTGGGCTCGGCGCACAGGGCCACGTGGAGGCACATTGGTCCCGGTTCGTGTTTGAACCGGGACTAACGGGTGGAGGTATTAGTAACGACCCATTAGTCCCGGTTCATGAACCGGGACTAAAGGCCCTTACGAACCGGGACTATTAGGTGTTTTTCTACTAGTGACTCCACCCCAGAGTCGACGACGTTGCCTGCCACACTGACCAGAGAGTTCAAGCGGCACACCGAGGCTCCGTCCGCACATATCCCGACGCTCTGCCAAAAACCTGCCGCGAACGGGCAGACAAACATCAAGTGGTCCGCAGTCTCGAGAGCGATGGGGCACAGCGGGCAGCCGGCCTGATCCTGAGCGAGAATGCTCTTCCGCAGCAGGGTGTCTCGCGTGTGTACGTGTCGTTGTACTAGCAGCCAGCAGAAGAATTTGACGCGGGATGGCACATGCGCGCTCCAGATCATGGCGGCGTTAGCCGCGCTCACCCCACCGAACCGCATGAGGGCGTAGACCGAGCTGGAGGACAAAGTCCCTCCGTGCGCCCTTGCATGTACCACAAGACGCTCGTCGTGGCCCTCCTGTCGAGGCGCCTCGTCCAGCATCCTTTGAACAGCTCGCAGCTCACGCGTGCCCACGACTGTGAGCCTTGGAACCAGGAAGCTGGTGAGGCCACGCTGCCGCACCTGCCAGACCGTGACCTCGTCCGCGACGGCATGCGAGAGGAGAGCGGGAAAGACCGAGGCGAGCGATCCACAGGGGAGCCAGTAGTCCCACCAGAAGGAGCAGCATCTCCCATCCCCCACGTTAACCTTTGTGAGGGATCGGTAGAGGGGCAACAACTTGACGATGGAGGCCCGGTGCTCGCCCAGCGCCAAAGGAGAGAGTGGCTGCCCGCACTAGCCCAGACCCATGATGCCCATCTTGACCGTGGCGACGCGTGCAGCCGGTGTATCGTCTTCAGAAGGAGGCACTCGTTCTGGGTGACCAGGTCACGCACACCCAGGCCACCCTCGGCCTTGGCGCGACACACCTGCCGCCACGCGACCAGGCGCTGAGCGCCTGATGCCCGTTCCGCGATGTTCCAGAGGAACGACCGCCGAAGACCGTCCAGAGCACGGATTACGGCCGGCGGCAGGAGCAGCGCCGCCATGGAATATGTAGGCAGGGCGTCGAGGACGGCGTTGATGAGGACGAGCCGCCCGGCGGGCGAGAGAAGGCGGGCAGCCCATCCGACGAGGTACACGTCCACCTTCGCGATCATGGGCAGAAAGTCGGCGAAGCGCAGTTTCTCCCAGGAGAGGGGGAGCCCCAGGTATGTTTGTGGGTACACCCCGACGGCGCAACCCAGGGCCGCCACCACCTGCTCCACGACCTCCGCCTCGGCATGCATCGGGACAACGGTGCTTTTGGCAAAGTTGATCATCAGCCCGGTGGCATCCGCGAACTGGTCCAGGATCAGCTTGAGGCGCGCCGCCCCCTGCCCGCATGCACGCATGATAATCAGGGTGTCGTCAGCGTACTGGAGCACCACCGCTGGAGCGTCCGGTAGGAGGGGGTGGCGAAGCACATCGTCGCGGCGGATGAGGGGATGGAGGACTTCGGCGACGATGATGAAGAGGTAGGGCGAGCCGGGGTCCCCCTGCCGCAGGCCGCAGCCGACCGGGAACCATTTCCCCGGCACGCCGTTGAGGAGGACGTTGTCCTATAAGATTGGGATGGACATTTAAACTCATGGATACTATTAGCTAGAGATTTCACGCTGATTGTTCTACAATGTATGCAAGTGATAACGCACATGAACAAGAACATCGGGACCCTTTTTTGAGCAAAACTAGCAATATAAAAAAAGGGAATGGTATGTTAACAAGGGAACAAAATTATAAACAGTTAGGTGCCTTAAAGTAACATATATTCTAATGGTTCAAACTTCAAACAATGCAAATAGGTAATAAATATGATTTTCTTTACGGGCCACATTCTAAAAGGAACAATTCACAATAAATATGTTGCCCGCCCCCCACGACCCTCGCAAAGGCGACTCGGGGGAACCCTAGTCTCGCCGGCCGCCCGTCCTCCCCTCCCTCCCATCTCCCTTGCCACTGCCGAGGATCTCTGTCGGGCGATGCCCGGGCAGTTCCGACGGCGGCGGAGCCTTCCATGGGCGTGGTTGCCCTCCTCCCCTTGCGGCGGTGCAACCCTTGTCTGACAGTTCCTGGTGGCGCGGTGCTGCGAGGCTCCGGTGGCTGGCGTGGTGTGGTGAACTCCGCCTGGTGGTGCGCCCTAGCTTGCAGCAACGATAGGGACTGCCTATCCACCCGATGTGGATCTGGGTCGGGTGGTGGAGCTCGGCCTTAGGCTGCGGGTGGGCGTGATGGTGTTGTCTCCTTGGCTAATGCGGTCTGGGGCTCTGATTGTTAGGCTTCAAGCCATGGATGTTGCCTGGCAGGTGGCGGCGGCCTAAATTAGGGCGTCGTGCGGGCCTGCTACCATGATAATAAAGGTGGTGGTCCTCGGGCTCTTATCACATCACGGCAACATCTTGGATGATCGGTCCTCCTCGATCTGGTCATCAACGTGTTCCGGAAATACTACCGAAGATCTTGCCCAGGATATCTGGATCGGATAGAATTCGATTGTGCACGTCCATATCAGCCTGCGAGGTTCTACGAGGACATGGCACGAAGCTCTGTTGTTTGTTGATACCATGGGACATGTCGGCTTCTCAATTTTTATGGTGTAGACAGCTGTGGCTATGATCGGAGGATCAGTTAGCTAGACGGATGGGGCCTTCGAGCTGATGGAGTTAGCCAGGGGTTTGATAACTCTCAGGAGCATCAGTATCAAGTGGGGGCAGCAAAACTGAAGGAATTCCTTTTTGGTGGTGCACCTCGAGTGCTGAGCCATGACTTACAGGGTGAAAACCTAAGGTCTGACTGTCATTGGTTGTGCCTGGCAGTTGCGTTGGTGAAGGAATTGTTTTCAGAGCTTGGACTTCGCTAGGGTGAAAACCTAAAATCTTGGATCGGGCAACGACGACTGTTGTGTAGTGTTTCCTTCTCGGAGGTGTTAATTTTGGAGACCTTTTATGTTTTTCAGGCGTTGTACTTGGTGGTGGTTTGTGTGTGGCTACTAGAGGAGTCGACCGTTGTGGCGGGACCTTTGTTTTCTCTTTACTTTTTTCTTTGGCTATATACGTCTTGGATGTCTTTGCGTCATCTTGTAGATTCAGAGACCAGGTGTAATTGGTATCTACGCGATATTAATATATTCTCTTTAAAAAAAAACATTGCCCACGCATGCATGGGACACTGTTCTAGTGAAGTTACGTAAAAATACATACTAATATATAGTTCACGTAGATGCTGAGGACACGTGCGAAAGACGAAACACTCGGAATTTAGGGATTTGTTTTTATTAATTGCTCAACATGTAAACTCTAAAATCAATTTATTCTTCATTTCTTTCATGTGACCAAACTTAATGGATCATACGTATTTTTGTCCTAGTGGTATAGTGATTTCTCTTGTCTATAAGACTTGTGTTTAAGTGTTGAGAATTATTTCAAGTATTAAAAAGGCTTGCTAATTAAATTCTTTTGGAAAGAAAACAGAAATTTATATCGGAACTTTTCAAGGAAAGAGATGTAGTAACTCACATGCTCTGTGACCACATGGCCAAACGTACGTATGTTCATATCTGAGCTTGATCATACAATTGCATTTATTTAGTGCAATATCATATAGTACGCCTGTAGCAGGCCAAACTATGCTATAAAGGGCAGCATAGGGCAAATATCAGGGGGGCTTCACCGTAGAAGCAAGGAAGCTAGATAAAAGTTCGTCTTCACATTTCTAACCTTGATTTGAAGAGGGACAAAAACAATTACATGTCATGAGCTTGAGAGGCATCCGGAACTCAATGATCACCTGGCACAGCTACTACCAAGGTTTTCGACCCTCATGCAGTAGCGGCCAGTAGGACTTCGCCTTTTCGAATGAGCTGGCAGTGTGACTTGACGATAAAAGTTGGCTCTCGTGCATTTTCTGGCTTGCTACTTGCGCCGGATCAGCCAACCGAAGCCGCGATAGAATGACCAGTCGACTTGCTTTGTCCTGTTGCAATTGCTGCAACAGCTAGGCCAGGGAATGTTAATGTCATCATGTGGCTGATGTTGACCAACGATGGGGGGCTTAACATGGTGCTCCCCAATTGTACATTCTCGCAATCAATCTGCAAACTACTAATACTAAGTATGTAACACTTTGAAGGTTGAAAAAACTGATGTTAAACCAGCGCCGACGACTACCGGGCGCCGTCAACCCCATCTTTGCCGTCTTTTGTGGGAAAATCGACTACTAGCACCGGTTCTATTTTCACGGAACTAATGTTTAGCATATGCGTTTACTTTATGTTGAAATTCATTAACCAAGTGCTTCATGGTTCATCGACGTTTACTTCATCTCTAGCCAATCCCCTAAATAATGTAGTACTCCCTCTGTTCCTACATATAAGTCTTTTTAGAGATTTTATTACGGACTACATACAGATGTATATAGACATATTTTAGAGTGTAAATTCACTTATTTTACTCCGTATGTAGTCCGTAGTGAAATCTCCAAAAAGACTTACATTTAGGAACGGAGGGAGTAGTAAACTGCCGAGTAAACATTAGTGGGGTATTTTTACTTCTCTAAAGAAAATTTATTTCTAGCCGAAGCCCAAACTTGGAGTTGTAAGTAAATCGGTGCAAATTCTAATACATAAACTCAATAAGGATTTTACATGGAACTTAAAATAGATTCAACATATTAGGTAGAAATTAAACCTAATCCAATTCATTGGATTCTTTCTCAAGTTACTTCCCCTCCCTTCTAGTCCTACCGCCCATCATTGAGTCCGGCCCGTCGCTGCCGTCACCATATTCATTGCTGCATAGGTCGATGACATTGGTCTTCCCTACCACGTACTCAGCATAGAGCCATTATTTGGCCTCGACGCGCAACGAAGCGCCGGTGAAGCAAGGCCATGTAAGCCTCACCGGCGGCCTCTGCAATGAGCAGCTCGCGGGCCGTTCGGTCCTCCCGCCTCTCTTGTGTGTTTGCCATCCGGTTGTCCACCGACGGCTCCGCAGGCGGCAGTTAACCGTCGGGCGCGTCGATGGATGGCGGGGTAGTTGATTGAGTGGTAAGTGAGAGGGGAAGTTTTTTACTCTGAGGCCGGGCGAGTACTTTTACTCCTCGGCGGCCACTCGGAGTAATTTTTTTACGCTATTGGTTTTTAGGCGATCGACTAGGTTTGGTTTAGAGGAGTAAGAGCAACTACAGCCGCATGTGACAAATATGACCCCTCAAACACCCGCGGACGCACCAAGAATACTCCTCAAATTAGCACAACTACATCCAGACATCTCATAGTTGATTCTCAAATTCATTAAAAAACATGCAAATGATAAAACCTATGTACTACGTAGATGATCTAGCTACTACTTGTCAGATATGTCGACTATCTCCGTACCCGGCTCCGGCAGCATGAGCGGCAGCTCCGGCTCTGGCTCCTCCAGCTGCTCCAGTCCAACCTCCTCCTCCCCCTCTATCTCCGTGTCGAGTTCGGCGAAGAGTGCGTCGGACGGCGCTTGCTCCTGCCAGAGGAACTACCAGTTGGCCTCTATGTAGGCCTCATCCTGGATGGACTCCAGGATGGCCCGCTGCTTCACCATCTCCGCCGCTTGGGCGATGGAGAACACCGCCTCCGCCTCCGCCATGTTGAAGCCCTGCTCCGACACCTCTACCTCGTCCTCCTCCGGACCCGCCACCTCCATCGGCTCCGGTAGCGGCTCTTCCTACTTCTCCGCCGCCGCTGCTACTAGCTCCTTCTCCTCCTCCGGCTCCGACGAGTGTTGGAAATATGCCCTAGAGACAATAATAAAATGGTTGTTATCATATTTTCCATTCATGATAAATGTTTATTATTCATGCTAGAATTGTATTGACCGGAAACTGAAATACATGTGTGAATACATAAACAACACCGTGTCCCTAGTAAGCCTATACTAGAATAGCTCCTTGATCAAAGATGGTTAAGGTTTCCTAACCATAGACATGAGTTGTCATTTGATAAAGGGATCACATCATTAGGAGAATGATGTGACAGACAAGACCCAACCGTAAGCTTGTCAAGTATCTGTTCCTTAGACCATGAGATCATGCCACTCTCGAATACTGGAGGAATGTCTTGTGTGCTATCAAATGTCACTTCGTAATTGTGTGATCATAAAGGTGCTCTACAGGTATCTCCGAACATGTCTGTTGGGTTTCATGGATCGAGACTGGGATTTGTCGCTCCGTGTGATGGAGAGATATCTCCGAGCCCTCTCGGTAATACAACATCGTAAAGAGCTCGCAAGCAATATGCCTAATGAGTTAGTCACGGGATCTTGTATTACGGAACGAGTAAAGATACTTGTCGATAAAGTAAAGAGACTTGTCGGTAATGAGATTGAACTAGGTATGAAGATACCGACGATCAAATGTCGAGCAAGTAACATATCGCTAGACAAAGGGAATTGCATACGGGGTTGACTGAATCATTGACATCGTGGTTCAACCGATAAAGATCTTTGTGGAATATGTAGGAACCAATATGGTCATCCAGGTCCCGCTATTGGTTATTGACCGGCGAGGTGTCTCGTTCATGTCTACATGATTCTCAAACACGTAGGGTTCGCACGCTTAACATTCGATGATGCTCAGAGTAGTATTGGGATATGTGCATTGGTAAATTTTGTTCGGAGTCCCGGATGAGATCCCAGATATCATGGGGAGCTCTGGAATGGTCTGGACGTAAAGATTCATATATAGGGAGTCTAGTTTTGGTCGCAGGAAAGTTTTGGGCATTATCGGTATTGTACCGGGAGTGCCGAAAGGGGTCCGGGGTTCCACCAGGGGGAGGGGGTCCACATGCCCCAAGGGACCACATGTGATGTAGGGGGTGCGTCCTGGCCTGCATGGGCCAGGTTCACCGGCCCCAAGAGCCCTATGCGCCTAGAACAAGGAAAATGGGAAGAGTCTTAAGGGAGGAAGGCACCCCCTAGGTGTCTTGGGGAGAGAGGATTCCTTCCTAGATTGGCGCTCCTCCCTTGGAGGAGGGGCCAAGGCTGCGCCCCAAACCTTTCCCTTGCCTCCTATAAATAGTGGGGGACAGGGAGGGGTTGGACACCAAATCCCACGCCCCGGCGGCAGGCCTACCTCTCCCAAAAACCCATTTTCTCCTCAGATTGGTTCCAACAACATTTGGCGAAGCCCTGCCGGGATCGCACCACCACCATCTCCACCACGATGTCGTGTTGTTTGAGATCCCATCTACTTCTCCTCTCTAGCTTGCTAGATCAACAAGGAGGAGACGTCATCGAGCAGCACGTGTGCTGAACATGGATGTGCCATCTGTTTGATGCTAGATCAGATTGGATCATGAGGAGTACGACTACATCAACCACGTTATATAAGCTTCCTCTTTCGGTCTACAAGGTATGTTGACACACTCACCTCTCGTTTCTAAGCATCCCCTGGATTAGATTTTGGGTGTTTCATAGGAATTTTTTTGATTTTGTTGCTTCGTTCCACATCAGTGGCATCATTAGCTAGCTCTATGCGTAGATGTTTATGCACCAGTAGAACACAAAGAAGTTGTGGATGTTGATGTTTAAAGTGCTTACTTCCCTTGTCTTTTTTGGATTCGGCGGTATTATGGGATGAAGCGGCCCGGACCAACCTTACATGTCCTCGCACATGAGACCGGTTCCATTGTTTGACATGCAACTTGTGTGGCATAAAAGTGGCTTTGCGGGTATCTGTCTCTCCGACTTTAGTTGAATCTGATTTGAAGAGGGCGGTCCTTGTAGAAGGTTAAAAGGCAACTTGTATATCACCGTTCTGGTTTTGTGTAGATAAGAACGGTTCTTATAGTTTGGCCTAACAACCACGTAAAAATTGCAACAACAAAGTAGATGACGTCTAACTTGTTTTTCCAGGGCATGTTGTGATGTGGTATAGCCAAAACGTGATGTGATATATGTTGATGTATGAGATGATCATGTTTTTTAATAGGTTCACGACTTGCATGTCGATGAGTACGGTAACGGGCAGGAGCCATAGGGTTGTCTTTAATTTATTGTATGACCTGTGTATCAACAAATAACGCCATGTAATTGCTTTATTTTATTGCTATGCATTAGCAATGGTCGTAGAAGCAATAGTTGGCGAGACGACCACGTGAGGACACGATGATGGAGATCATGGTGTCATGTCGGTGATGATGGAGATCATACCGGTGCTTTGGAGATGGAGATCAAAAGCATAAGATGTTGATGGCCATATCATGTCACATATTTTGATTCCATGTGATGTTTATCTTTTATGCATGTTATTTTACTTAGGATGGTGGTAGCATTATAAGATGATCCCTTCACTTAATTTCAAGATAAAATATGTTCTCCCTATGTGTGCGTCGTTGTGAAAGTTCATCGTTTCTAAGCACCTCATGATGATCGAGTGTGATAGACTGTACGTTCGCATACAATGGGTTTAAGCCAGTTTTGCACATACAAAATACTTGGGTTAAACTTGATGAGCCTAGCGAGTACAGACATGGCCTCGGAACACAGGAGACCGAAAGGTCGAACATGAGTCATATAGTAGATATGATCAACATGGAGAGGTTCACCGTTGATGACGACCCCATCTCACATGATCATCAGACATGGGTTGGTTGATATGGATCATGTAAACACTTAGACAACTGGAGAGGTGTTGTTCTAAGTGGGAGTTCAATAGTAATTTGATTAACTAAACCAATTATCATAAACATAGTCTAAAGTCTTTGCAAATAATGTTATAGATCAATAACTCGTGTTGTAGCTCCCCGTTTTAATACCTTCCTAGAGAAATACTAAGTTGAAAGATGAAACTATGTGGACTGGGTCTGTAATTTGAGGATTGTCCTCACTTGTGCATAGAAGGCTTATGTCCTTGATGAATCGCTAGGTGAACCACCCGCTCCCGCAAATCTGGATGCTATGAACGTCTGGCAGATTAGAAGTGGTGACTACACAATAGTTCAGTGTGCCATGCTTTACGGCTTAGAACCGGTGCTCCAAAGACATTTGTTGAATGCCACAGAGCATATGAGATGTTCTAAGAGATGAAATTGGTAGTTCTCGCTCATGCCAGTGTTGAGAGGTATAAGACATCTGACAAGTTCTTTGCCTGCAAGATGGAGGAGAACATCTCAGTTAGTAAGCATGTGCTCAGAATGTCTGGGTGTTACAATCGCTTGAATCAAGTGGGAGTTAATCTTCCTAAAAAGACAGCGGTTGACAAAGTTTTCCAGTCACCTCCACCAACCCATAAGGGTTTTGTGATGAACTATAATATGCAAGGGATGGAGAAAACGATCGTCGAGCTATTCGCGATGCTTAAGGCCACAGATGTAGAAATCAAGAAAGATATCTGATATGTCTCCAACGTATCTATAATTTTTGATTGTTCCATGCTATTATACTATCCATCTAGGATGTTTTATATGCATTTATATGCTATTTTATATGATTTTATGGACTAACCTATTAACCTAGAGCCCAGTGCCAGTTTCTGTGTTTTCCTTGTTTTTGAGTTTTACAGAAAAGGAATACCAAACGGAGTCCAATTGACGTGCCAATTTTTGATAATTTATTTTGGACCAAAAGAAGCCCCCGGAGTAGAAGAGTTGGGCCATAAGAGTCCCGAGCCGTCCACGAGGGTGGAGGGCGAGCCCTACCCCCCTGGGCGCGCCCCCCTGCCTCGTGGACGACTCGAAGACCCCCTTGACGTGAGACCGACGCAAAAAATTCCTATAAATACCCAAACCTCCAGAAAATAATTTAGATCGGGAGTTCCGCCGCCGCAAGCCTCTTTGGCCACCAAAAACCAATCGGGACCCTATTCCGGCATCCTGCCAGAGGGGGGATCCCTCACTGGTGGCCATCTTCATCATCCCAGCGCTCTCCATGACGAGGAGGGAGTAGTTCACCCTCGGGCCTGAGGGTATGTACCAGTAGCTATGTGTTTGATCTCTCTCTCTCTCTCTCCCTCTCTCTCTCTCGTGTTCTTGAGGTGGTACGATCTTGATGTATCACGAGCTTTGCTATTATAGTTGGATCTTATGATGTTTCTCCCCCTCTACTCTCTTGTAATGGACTGAGTTTTCCCTTTGAAGTTATCTTATCGGATTGAGTCTTTAAGGATTTGAGAACACTTGATGTATGCCTTGCATGTCCTTATCTGTGGTGACAATGGGACATTCATGTGATCTACTTGATGTATGTTTTGGTGATCAACTTGCGGGTTCAGTGACCTTGTGAACTTATGCATAGGGGTTGGCACACGTTTTCGTCTTGACTCTCCGGTAGAAACTTTGGGGCACTCTTTGAAGTACTTTGTGTTGGTTGAATAGATGAATCTGAGATTGTGTGATGCATATCATATAATCATGCCCACGGATACTTGAGGTGACATTGGAGTATGTAGGTGACATTAGGGTTTTGGTTGATTTATGTCTTAAGGTGTTATTCTAGTACGAACTCTATGATAGATCGAACGGAAAGAATAGCTTCGTGTTATTTTACTACGAACTCTTGAATAGATCGATCAGAAAGGATAACTTTGAGGTGGTTTTGTACCCTACCATAATCTCTTTGTTTGTTCTCCGCTATTAGTGACTTTGGAGTGACTCTTTGTTACATGTTGAGGGATAGTTATGTTTCAATTCTTATCTTTTATGTGAGCATCATTGTCATCATCATGCCTAGCTAGAAAGGCATTAAAGAAAAGCACTTGTTGGGAGACAACCCAATATTTACCCCTACTGTTTTTGTGTGTTAACATGATTATGCTACTGTAGTAATCATGTTTTATAGCTTTTGTTTCAATAAAGTGCCAAGTAAGACCTTTAGGGCACTCTTTGAAGTACTTTGTGTTGGTTGAATAGATGAATATGAGATTATGTGATGCATATCGTATAATCATGCCCACGGACACTTGAGGTGACAATGGAGTATCTAGGTGACATTAGGGTTTTGGTTTATTTGTGTCTTAAGGTGTTATTCTAGTACGAACTCTATGATAGATCGAACGGAAAGAATAGTTTCGTGTTATTTTACTACGGACTCTTGAATAGATCGATCAGAAAGGATAACTTTGAGGTGGTTTTGTACCCTAATATAATCTCTTCGTTTGTTCTCCGCTATTAGTGATTTTGGAGTGACTCTTTGTTGCATGTTGAGGGATAGTTATATGATCCAATTATGTTATTATTGTTGAGAGAACTTGCACTAGTGAAAGTATGAACCTTAGGCCTTGTTTCGTAGCATTGCAATACTGTTTACGCTCACTTTTATCGCTTACTACCTTGCTGTTTTATATTTTCAGATTACAAAAACCTATATCTACCATCCATATTGCACTTGTATCATCATCTCTTTGCCGAACTAGTGCACCTATACAATTTACCATTGTATTGGGTGTGTTGGGGACACAAGAGACTCTTTGTTATTTGGTTGCAGGGTTGTTTGAGAGAGACCATCTTCATCCTACGCCTCCCACGGATTGATAAACCTTAGGTCATCCACTTGAGGGAAATTTGCTACTATCCTACAAACCTCTGCACTTGGAGGCCCAACAACGTCTACGAGAAGAAGGTTGTGTAGTAGACATCAGTATCAAGTGTAGATTGTTAATAATACCACTAGTTTCAAGAAGGGAAAGTGAAAGAAAGGGAACTTCAAGAAGAATGGCAAGCAAGTTGCCGCTACGGTGAAGAAAGCCAAGGATGGATCCAAACCTGAGATTAAGTGTTTCTACTACAAGGGGAATGGTCATTGGTAGCGGAACTGCCCCAAGTAATGGTCTCTAGCTCGTATCTCTGGCCATCGACATTGGCCGAGCTCAATGTCCTCATGGTAAATATGCATCGTACCCTCATCAACATAACTAATTAATCTGCAGTTCCCGTTCTTTTTGGATCTCTAACGTCATACAAATACATGTCTTCGCGGGCCGACTCCACTCCGTGCATCCTCCTTTACCACATGAAGGGTGAGTTGGTGGATGTGCGGAAGGGTACTATAGTGAAGCCCAAGGTTTGATTGTTCCACCATCGACAGATGCCTGATAACGCCTTAAGGGTCTTCGTGGCGAGTGTGAAAGCGGGATACCAGGGTTTTCCTCACCCCATACAAACTATGGAGAGGATGAGGAGACCCCGACGTAACTTGGCTAATGTAATAATTGGACGATCATGTGACCGAAGAATCTTCCTCATGTGGAGGTGGCCGGGAGCACACCAACGGGACCTTCGGAAGGTATGACCACAACTCCAACTACACAAATACAACCATCATCTGTGCTGCTGGGTGAGATCGAGAGACACAAGGAAGGAGGGCCAACCATTCGGTGGATGATGACATCGACCCCATGGAAGAGGATATGGATCATGACATGCAAGAGTATGACCCTCTACAATATCTCAATACCAGCTTTGACAACGAAGTAACGATGAGTCAACCATATGAATATGAGATGCATGGTGTACCAGAGCCAGAACGTCCTCGGGAGTGCAAGAAGTCTTTGTTCATGCAATCCTCATAGGACACGCCTCCAGATGTCGACTCATCCTCAACTAAGCCAGAGGCGTCTAATGCTAAGCCCCACAACACTAGGGGCATTGCTCAGGGAGGGTCTGACAGACCCACCACCACCTAAGCCCACCAAGAAGAAGCAGAGGAAGAGACCGACGAGAAAATGCCCTAAAGCTGCCAATGTTGCTTCTAGCAGCCAGCCGCCTCCGCAGACCAGGGTTGCGGATAGTGTACCATGAAACATGCGCCACTAATCCATGCCACAGGAAAGCCAATGCTACCGGCGGATGCGCTAGCTGCCATAATATGGGATCTCAGGAGACTCCATGACCATGTGCTATTGACAGAGAGAAGCCTCCTCGCCTCGGATGATCCAGGATACCCACTTTATACAGTTCATATGCCGAGCAGTGGCAAGATGTACGTCGACACATGCCCCGTGGACCTATTCTTCCTTTGATTTGATTACTTCTTCGGGATGTTTCAAATGAGGACACTCGATTTTACGTTCGTCCACCTGTATGCGCTGCACATGAACTACATCTTTAGTAGAGAAAATCACTGGTCTTACGGTCGCGGACCCATACTACATGCATGTGGGCTTCTTGTCAATCAACGAAGCCAACCGTTAATATGCGAGGGAGTACATCGAAGAATTTTTGGTCATCAATAAGGACAAAGAAACGATTCTCCTACCATATCATCCCGGGTAAGTCATCCGCGGATAGCCACTATAATACATACATCCTTTCATGCATTTCAATAATTATTTTGCATGCATGGAGGCTAACTTGATCGTGTATTCTATGCAGCAAGGGATACCGCACCGTCGTTCTCATTGTTCTTTACCCGCGTTTCTCCTACGCTCTATATTTGGACCGGTCGAAGAACATAGAGAACAAAAATTACACACACATAAAGTATGTTCTGGACAGAGCTCTCTTGGGCTTCAACATGTGGGGTGGCTACATCCATGTCCAAAAAGCAAATAAGGGCAGGCTGTGTTTCGGCCATAAGACTGACTTCTATTACGTCCAGCAACCGGAAAGAAGTGATAATGATGGATTCTACATCATGCATCAAATTATGCAGTACAGAAGGGATGTGCAATCACTTTGCATGACATCTTCATCCGATACCCATATCAAGAGATGGGCCGAAGACTCTAGAACCATGCCGGATCATCAACTTTGAAATGATTTCTACCGGATCCAGCAGAAATTGCATCAATCATCATGAAAGACGTCCTCGAAGAAAATGGGATGTTCTACGGCGGCCCAATATCGCGAGCTGGCGTCCGAACCCGCATAGCCCTACAGTGTCAGGACATGACGCCTTTCAGTAAGCTTGGGTGCATCCTCATGGATATGGCCGGATGGGAAGAGTGCACTGCTTGACGACAATGTGTTTGTTTAGTTAGTTGTTACTTTATGTACGATGAAACTTTGAAGTTCTTTGTACGACGAAACTATTAGATGTAAATGGTGTTGCGCTCTAGTTAATTAGTTTCGGTACGATGAATTTCGTTAACTATGTTTACTATACGTTGCTTCTATTTCATAATTGTTTCCCTCCACAGGCCGACGTATCTTATGCTACATATTATTGTTGAATTCACTTAATGATATATATGCATGTTTGATAGGTATATAGATCAATGATGGCGAAGAAGTTGTATGCCATGTACGTAGGGCATGTTCCGGGTGTGTATGATGAGTGGCCAGAGTGTCAGCCCAAGTGTACCGCTTCCTGGGCGGTAGCCAGAAAGGGTTTGATAGCAGAATGGAAGCAGTAGCTAGTTACTTGAGATTCATAGCACAACAGAGGATTCAGAACCGGCGCCACAAAAACTACTACATAATCCCGCTTTTGCTCATCGTGATCACTCTTCTCTCGTATGTCGTAGTTTAGATAGATAATGAAACATGTGTGTGTGGTGGTAATGTAAGAGACATGTGATAATTAACTTGTATCGCTGTTTCGAGATGATGATGAGATCGACATCATTTATGTTCTATAATAATGATATGATGAGACTATATTGTACCACTTGGTTTATGATGATGAGTGTATAAAACCTGTAAAAATACAAATATATCATAATAGAAAAAAGCAAAAAAAAGACTAGCAGCAGCGAGGCGCTTTAGTGAACCAGCAGCGCTGCCTTACCAGTAGCGTGGTTCCCAGGACATGCTATAGAACATTAGTAGTAGCGATGACCAGAAGCGCACTACTGGTAGGTGTAATAGCAGTAGCGCTGGGTATGTGACGCCCGGATAATTAGGCTACAGTAATTCCACGCTAATGATGCCATGTCACCTCGGTTACTGTTGTTAATCTCGCGATGGTTCAAAAACGATACAAATTCAAATTTAAAATCAAGCCAAACAATTAAAGTTTTCAAAAGTCAAAACTAAAATGTTCTTATTATGACAAATAAATCATGGATATTATTGGTGGAGTAACAACATCTTTATAAAATAATTAAATACCCTAAAGTGATTAAAGCAACAGCAAAACAATTAGTTATACCCCTAATATATTTTACCAAATGATAAACTATTTTTATTTTGAGGCAAAACTTCTTAAAATAGTGGATTGTTTTGAAACACTATTTTTGAAGCTATTGTCATATTTTACTAAACCAAAAATAAAGAGTAACTAAAATAAAACAGAAAAGAATAAAAAAACAACAATAAAAGAAAATAAAAGCCCCCCCCCCCCCTCGCTGGGCCTCGGCCCAGCTGGCCATTGGGCTAGCCAGGCCGGCCCAGCTGGCACCCCACTCCCCTCCTCCATATCCCCACTCTGGGGAAACCCTAACCCGTAACCCCCCCACTCGCCCCCACTACTCTCTCCTCCCCCGATCTGATCTGGATCGGGGCAC
>NC_041386.1:666767126-666777685 GCF_002162155.2 Triticum dicoccoides | reverse complement strand
CGTCGCCGTCACCGTCGCCTAAAGGAACACCTCGTCGGAGCCCCGCGTCGCCTCGGATCCGTTGCCTCGCATCCCCGTCCTCCTCCCCGCCAGACTGTCTCCCCATCTCCCCAACGCCGCCGTCGTCCCCGTCGACCTCCTCACGCACAGTTGCCAAAATCTCTACGGCCCCGTGAGCTCCCCCTCTCTCCCCCCGTATGCACGCGCTCATGCGCTGTCGTTGCTCGTTCCGCTCTGCCATGGCCTCCGCCCCATCGTGCGCGCATGCGCGCTATCTCTAACCGCTCCGCCGCTCCATGGCGCTCGCAGCACTCGTGTCGGGTGCATCCCCGCGGGCCAGCACCCATTCGGGTGTGCCCGACGCCCGTAACCGCTAAGGCTCTCTGGCTTATGACAAACGGGGCCCACGCCCAGAACGATTAAAAAAAGGGAAATTAAAAATAAATAAATAAATGATAAGTAAATAAAAATGTTAACTTAATTAATTAACTTAATTAATCATGTTTAATTAGACTAATTAAACATTAGTTACCTATTTAGCTAATTAAACTAGTTAATAAGTTAATTAGGTTATTGTACCTATGACATGCGGGACCCACACGTCAGCGACCCAGTCAACACCTCTGTTGACTGTTGACTTCAGCATGCACTATTCTTGATAATGTTGAACTAAATTAATTAAATAAATTCTAAAAATGATTTAAAATATTTAAAAATTAAAATAAAATAAATCATATCTTGGATCGAAATACTTTGTACATGAAAGTTGCTCAGAACGACGAGACGAATATGGATACGCAGCCCGTTCGTCCGCCACACATCCCTAGCATAGCAAACACGCAACTTTCCTCCTCCTGTTCATCTATCCGAAAACGCGAAACATGGGGGAAACTTTCCCGGATGTTCCCCCCCTTCGCCGTATCACCTACTACCGCGTTAGGGCACACCTAGCACCGCTCTTTGTCATCACATGCATCGTCATGCTTATGTTTTCATTATATTTATTGTTTCTTCCCCCTCTTCTCTCCGGTAAACTACGAGACCGACGTCGCTGCGACCTCCGGTTCGACTACGGTGTTGACGACCCCTCCTTCTTGCCACAACATCCAGGCAAGCCCTCCCCCCCTTGATCACCAGATATCGCCTATTCTTCTCTCTACTGCTTGCATTAGAGTAGTGTAGCATGTTACTATTCGGTTACTCCTATTATGTTGCATAGCCTGTCATTGTTGCTACATTCATTGATACCTTACTCGCAATCCTAATGCCTAGTATAGGATGCTAGTTTATCATCATTGGCCCTACATTCTTATCAGTCTGTCTTGCTATACTATCGGGCCGTGGTCACTCGGGAGGTGATCACGGGTATATACTATACATATGTACATACTATACAGGTGGTGACTAAAGTCGGGTTGGCTCGTTGAGTACCCGCAAGTGATTCGGATAAGGGGGCTGAAAGGACAGGTGGCTCCATCCCGGTAGAGGTGGGCCTGGGTTCCCGACGGCCCCGGACTGTTACTATGTGGCGGAGCGACAGGGTAGGTTGAGACCACCTAGGAGAGAGGTGGGTCTGGCCCTGGTCGGCGTCCGTGGTTACTTCAAACTAATACGCTTAACGAGATTTGGGTATTTGATCTGAGTCTGGCCACTAGCCTATACGCACTAACCAACTACGCGGGAAAGATATGGGCACTCGACGTCGTGGTATCAGCCAAACCCTTCTTGACGTCAGCGACTGAGCGGCGCACGCCGGATTGGACTGGAACGCCTGCTCTTGTATTAGGGAGGCAAGGTCTGCTTCCGGCCGCCCTCGCAACGTGCAGGTGTGCAATGGGCGATGGGCCCAGACCCCTGCGCCATAGGAGTTAGGCCGGCGTGCTGACCTCTCTGTAGTGCCTAGGTGAGGCTGCGACGTGTCGGTCTTCCGAGGCCGGGCATGACCCAGGAAAAAGTGTCCGGCCAAATAGGATCGAGCGTGTTGGGTTATGTGGTGTACCCCTGCAGGGAAGTTTATCTATTCGAATAGCCGTGTCCCTCGGTAAAAGAACAACCCGAAGTTGTACCCTGACCTTATGACAACTAGAACCGGATACTTAATAAAACACACCCAGACAAGTTCCACAGACAACCCGGTGATCACTTTTCCACAGGGCGACGAGGGGAGGATCGCCGGGTAGGATTATGCTATGCGATGCTACTTGGAGGACCTCAATCTACTCTCTTCTACATGCTGCAAGACAGAGGCTGCCAGAAGCGTAGTCTTCGATAGGACTAGCTATCCCAATCTTATTCTGACATTCTGCAGTTCGGTCCATCGATATTGCCTCTTTACACATATACCCATGCATATGTAGTGTAGATCCTTGTTTGCGAGTACTTTGGATGAGTACTCACGGTTGTTTTTCTCCCTCTTTTCCCCCTTTCCATTCTACCTGGTTGTCGCAACCAGATGCTGGAGCCCAGGAGCCAGACGTCACCGTCGACGATGACTCCTACTACACTGGAGGTGCCTACTACTACGCGCAGGCCGCTGATGATGACCAGGAGCAGTTTAGGAGGATCCCATGCAGGAGGCCTGTGCCTCTTTCGATCTGTAATCCAGTTTGTGCTAGCCTTCTTAAGGCAATCTTGTTTAACTTATGTTTGTACTCAGATATTATTGCTTCCGCTGACTCGTTTATATTCGAGCACTTGCATTCGAGCCTTCGAGGCCCCTCGCTTGTAATATGATGCTTGTATGACTTATTTTACTTTTAGAGTTGTGTTGTGATATCTTCCCGTGAGTCCCTGATCTTGATCGTACACATTTGTGTGCATGATTAGTGTATGATTGAATCGGGGGCGTCACAGGGTAAGAACCGCGCTACTGTTAAAAGTTAGTTGTAGTGCCGTAGCAGTAGCACGGGCACCCGCACTACTGTTAGCCAAAAAAACGACGCTACTAGTAGGCTTTTTCCTAGTACTACATGAAGCTCCCAGCCACCGTCACAATATGAACATGATGTCACAGCAATGTCGTTGCTATCCTATCTATTATACTACTCGCAAAGATGACGTTCAATGGTTTGAGATACGATGTTGACTGCCTAGTTAGCCTATTCTCGTCTTGTACAATCATTACTTGACACTTTTAGATAACAAATTTCTTTTGTTAACGAACAAACTGCATGGTAAACCACAAGGCAAGAACCTAACCTCGAAGGCGTCGACAGCCACAAACAGACTCTCGCACCCGCGCCCTGCTCTCCAACCAGCGTGTTGAACCCGGCATCATCTCCGCCTGTCTTGGCTCCTCCAACCCGAAGTCCACTGTATTTTTGAACATATACTGAGAATCATTTAAACTGTTCAAAGTCTTTAGGCGTGAACTCCTGATTTCGCCTTCGGCAAGATCAGGTGTTATCACCGTGTGTGCTGTGTCTTTTTTGAAGGCGTTAGCTCAAAGCTCGGCCTCAAGTATGAAAATCCTAAGATCAATCTTTTGTTGGACTCATCAACATGGGCACACGTACATGATTTCTTCTTGAATTGTAGATTGTGTCTTGCAGTAGCATACTTTTCATTGTCGATCGCATGTCAACCTATGGATTCTCAAGTCTGATGTGGAAGGCCTTGGGCTTTGTGTTAATTCGTCCGTCATGGATACTTTACTTTTCTTGACATTGTTAAATAGCTGATATAAGGTTGTCCGCATAGCCCGGGGTTTATCTTCTTCAGAAAAAGGAACAAAATGATATTTAAGAAAATAAAGCATAGAACTTCACTGAGGGAAGTGACCAATCACGTGCTCTCTACCCATATATATTGGCCACAACAGAACAAGGAATCAAGACGAGTCATTATTTTTTCTTCCATGCTTCAACATTCAATTACATTTAATTTTTGAAATATTGTACAGCTATACCCAACCAAACAATGTTATATAAAGATAGCTTAGAGCTAATATGACTGAGGCTAATGTGAGATAGGTAAGGAAGCAGGAGTCCTCACCATGTTCAAAATATTGATTTGGACTAGAAGTTATATTTTCTCGATTCATGGGCTTGAGAGGAACTGTGATCTCAGGGATCACCTCTGAGATTTGTCGCAGATGCTCTTGTAATTTTTTAGTGATGCATGCTGAATGCAGTCAAAGATGATTCTGCGCACAATGGTAACTAATAGACGCCAGGTTATAGAAGATAACTTCCATAGTTAGGTTTGCAAGGATGTAGTCTTAGGCTATCACCGTTAGTCAGAAACTGAAAAATGCCAAAAAGCTGAAGGTCGCTTTGACTGATGAGTTATGAGTGCTTTGGAGTGACCCACGTGGGGCCGAAGATTATTTTTTCATGAAAACGAGCTAGTATGCGTTGACGAGGCATATGAAGTTGCATACAAGAATATAGAATTGTTTGGCTGTGCGACTGAACTATTGCCCATCTTTATTTTCATATGAGAGCATTCCAATACACTACAGATTTACTGTAGGTCACGAAAAAATACGGACTGTAAATGGGTGAAAAACGGCAAGAGAAAATACTGTGTAGGCTCAAAGTAATCAATTTTCCATGCCAGCTTGTCCTAATTAACAAGTGCTCAATAGTACTCCCTCCATTTTTGTATACAAGACCACAAACTCATATTATAGATACCAAGGTAAAATTTAATGTATACTTTGCAAGTCAACCTTTTCTCGTTTACTGGAATCATTAATACGCAACATGCATGCAAGGAAACTGAGTGAAGGAACTAGCCAGTGCCATTGTGATGGCATGCATACAAGTATTAAATAGGTTGCTTATCATTAATTATTTCCTCGATTACTGTTTCTGGCCTTGTATAGATGCAAAACGTATATTCCATAGTGGCCTTGTATAATTAATGGAGGGACTAGGTTATTATGCATATGTATTTCCTTCTTTGAAATCTCTCAACAACTAGACCGAGTGAAGTCTCCGCCAAGGAGTATGGACATGCAGCGTTGAGCAATACTACACGTATGACTGCATTAGACTGATTAACAGATTGACTTAGGTGGAATTTTTTCGTTGGATGAAAATCAGGGGAATGGTCCCACCCAGTTAAATTGTGGGGGTGGAGGGTGGAGAGATTAATGTGGAAGGTTCGGTATTGAGTATGTAGATTACCCATATGTGTAGGCCGTGGTCGGACATGGCCTGGGTGGCAATGAAGGTGGCTATTAGGCCAACAACGTGGAGCAAGGAGATGAGGAACATGCGGGCGGTGATGCATAAGAGCAGCACCAACGCGTTGAACTTCCACCACCTCCTCCTTCACTGCTCCCAGGTAACCCTGGTCGATCGATCAGGCCAACCGGAGCTAGTTGCGCGCGCCATGTACGCAATGTTTGTTTGACTGCTCATCAATATTTGTTATCTATGCTACAATGCATCCATGAATTGTGGATGGTGCGGTGGTGCATAACGTACAAAATAGTCCGTCCATCGGGTGACCGATAGTCGTGGTTGACTGGTCCGGATGTTGAATGGTTGGAGACTGCAATGCTGATTTTGTTCCCTTCTTTTTATGCAATCTCGTTTACAATTCAATGAAGCCACTGTAAGTGAACGACACAAGTAGGCAACCATGGTGATGTTATATTCAAGGCACGTCTCCTCCGATGATGTCGTCGTCCAATTATACTCCCACGCATCCGTAGTGTTGACTGGTTTGAGAGAGATGTGAAGTTGGTTGCCCAGTTGTCTATTTCACATGCCGATTTGCTACTACCTCGTACGCAAGTAGAACAGACTAACCAATCATCTATGAATACTTTCACAAAATTTAGTAACGTGCTTTATAGCCTGGTGTTTCCTTGCTTGGTAAACACGAGAGAAATGCCCTTCGAAGTCTGATTTCGATTCACAGTAAAAATGTTAACGAGACATGAGCTTGAGAGGCATCAGGAACATAGTGAATACTTTTCAACCCCATGAGAGGTTCACTACTTGTACCTTAGTGGTGCAATAATGTAGTTTTAGGCTATCGTGTTTTGGTATTGTTGTGGTTTTTTGCAATTTACTCTCTTCTGGTGTGACTGGAGCAATGTGAAGATCTTGAAGGCATTGGAGCTGCTATTGCGCCGAAGACGACATAATCGCTGCCGCAAGAAGTTTATCAAGAGGCCCTTTGGGAGCTACCGTGAGATATTAGCAAGGTGTTTTAGTGGGCCATCATGTAAAGCTCGGTTATGTAAACTGTATTTTCTTTTATTCTTGATCCTAGGATCCAACCCACCTTTTTGTATTTCCCGCCTGCCCCGCTGCTAATGATTAATAGTGTTGTTGCCGAACCAGCTCGAGCACTCGACGAGGATCACCGGAGACACGATCGACGAGGAGAAAGATGAACACAGAGATTTTCCGGGCGCTCGAACACCGCCGCCGCACCAACGGCCTCATTGTTTTTCACCTCGAGCACGAACTCGATCTCCTAAGCGACTTACACAGGGGGGAGAGGGTTTTATACTCGTGCGCACGGGCATGCCCGAGCTGCTCCACGACTCACTCACCTCCCACTCGCCACACCCCGCATGCTCTGGCTCCCGCGTGCCCATCGCGTTCTGAGGCGATCGCCGCGGCCACTCTGGGCGCCCTACGCGGCCCACGCCCTAGTCTTACGCTAACTGACCCGCGCACACACGCGCTAACTCATGCACACACGCACACCTACACTTGGGCATGCACGCACGCACGCACCCAGGTTCGCTCCGGCTCGAGCAAGACACGGCCACTGCGCGCACACACGCGCTCGTCGTGCCCAAACCCTAGCCAAGGCTTATTTGCCCTACATTTCACCCTCTAAGTCGAGGCTCAGAGCAGGCCGCCGTCCTCGACGCCGGCGTCCGTCATCATCGCATGTTCCGCCGCCGGCGCCTTGCGCAGCAGTGGGCAGTCCCTCTTGAAATGGCCTTGTCCACCCCATTTGTAGCACCGCTGCCCGATGCCACACTGGGCGCGTCATCATCGTCCCGCGCTCCGCCTTGGTGCCGCTTCCGTGCCCGCCCTTGTGCCGCCGTGTACAGAAGCTGGCCATACGCCCGCTCGCCGCTGTTCTGCCCGCGGCGCCGCACCCGCTCATCGAATGCGCGCAGCCGGCCCAAGCACCTCGTCGTACGTCAGGTCCTCAAGCATGCAGAACTGCTCAATGCCGGTGACGACAGGGAAGAGATGGCCCGGCACCGTGTCCGGGAGCTTCTTCACAAGCTCCGTGTCGCCCAGCGTCTAGCCCAGGCTCGCGAACCCTGTCGTAATGTCGACCAGCCTCCCGACGTAGATGTCCAGTGAATCGCCGTCCTCCAGCTCGCCGCGCAGCGCCGCCCTCCTCGCCGCGTGCACACGTTCGGCGCCGACGAAGCACACTTTGAGGGAGTCCCATACCTCCTTCGCAGTGAGCTTCGCCGCCACCTGCAACAGCACATCTTCTGGCAGCCCCGACAGGAACGTCGCCCTCACCGTCTTGCACTTCTTGCCACTGACCACTGCGTCGCCCGCCGGCGCCACCGCCTCCCACAGCGTGTGGGCATCAAGGATCGCCTGCGCCTCGATCGTCCACACGGTGTAGTTGTCCGGCGAGAGCCTCGGCATGCCCATGGACACCGATCCGCCCGCGCTGCCACCGTGTGGAACCACCGCCATGGTTGCCGGCGAGCTCCTTCACCGTGATCCACCACCTCGCTTTGATACCAAACGTTGTTGCCGAACCAGCTCAAGCACTCGATGAGGATCACCGGAGACACGATCGGCGAGGAGGAAGATGAACATAGAGATTTTCCGGGTGCTCGAACACCCCCGCCGCACCACCGGTCTCACTGTTTTTCACCTCGAGCACGAACTCGATCTCCTCAGAGACTATTAGTTTAATCTTTCAAAAAAAAAACTATTGTGCTGAAGATTGTATTTTTATTGAAAAAATGAGAGTACTTTTGGCAGCGCACTGTAACGCACAACCACGTTGATCCTTCCGCCTCCCCTTTGTTTTTGTATCTGGAAGACGACACTGCCTTCCGCCATGGATGGGCAAGCTAGCTGGTAGCCGCCTCGACTTGCAAGAACTGGCGGGATGTGCCTTGGATTAATCACTCAACATTGCCAGTAGAAATAGCCGATCTGGAACCGTAGCATGGTTTGCGTAGGTGGGTGTACAGATATGGTAGAGCTGACCATGATGCTTCCGTAACCGTTCGTCCATGCTTACGGTAATAACTCTTAAACTAAGATGCAAATCGAGTACTTCTACTGGGACCTGTACTGTTGCGAACTTGATTTACCCAGGACACGATTCTTGTTTACAACCTGCGAAATGACAGGCCCTCAAGAAAGAACAACAACCGGTGTTTTTTTTTAATAAATTACGTTTTTATTGACCCAAAATATAGCAGTAAGTGAATCAAATTAAGATAAGCAACACTTGGTCTTTGCATAACTAATATGCAGACAGTCAGTATTAGTAGCCTGACTAAATAAAAAAAAGACATGTCGGCAATAGAGAAGTCATACGACTGAAACAATGTCCATGTTGAAGTATTTGGTGGACTGATCCGGAGATTATGTTGCCACACATGCTGCGTAAAAATCTTCATAGTCACCTGCTCTAACCACTTAAACACTGTCTTGAATAGTGGTTGGCACTCCGTTTGGTGCAACATAGACCACATATGAAGAGAGTGCGTACAACGGAGAATAAGGGGCAAAGGGGAGCAATTTTTGTCATAAACACCAGATAATTTATACATACACAAAGCGACCATAATAAGACCTACGCTCCCGAACTTATTAGCATTTTGAATCCATTCCGAATACCATTCAATCAATGACCAAAAATATTGACAACATTTGTTGGCGGGTAAAAATTAGGTGCTACTTACAAGGATATTCATGTAGATCGCGCAAACTTGCATTGAAACAAAAGAAGGTGTTTGATTGTCTCATGGTGAGTGCTACTTGTCATACGCGTTGGGATTTCCTCGAAGATGAAGGATGATGTAGTATAATAGCAGATTGTATCTCACTTAGTTAAGAACGAAGATTATTGAACCAGTAGGAGACTCACGCAAACAAACGTCAACAATACATGCACATACACACAAGAAATACTTACACCCAACGCGGCCAAGTAGGTTTTCAATCCCCTTATACTTGTTAATTGTAAGGATTAATTCTGGTATTGATAGATACAAAATTTTCGAAAAATAAGATAAACCTAAATAAATTGCCGCATGTAATTTAGGGTTTTAGTAGTTATAAAGTGAATGGACGCGAAGGCCATAGCATTCACCTGAGGCATCTCACATGCGTATTGCAATGGTGGATAAACAAATTACTATTGGACAACTGATAGAGAAGCGCATAATTACGATTTTAATTATGGCATGATCAATATATATGCATTACGTCTGACAAAAGTATTCCGACATTCATCTGCATCTACCACAATTACTACACCCCTCGGCCGCTATCGAGCATATAATTACTCCGTTTTCGGGAAATCTTAGAAACAACAGTTGTGCTAACAATTTCAGGCTTCCTCGAAGATAAGTAGGAATAGTAGTGTGGTTAATAAATTTATTTTTTGATGAACATCGCAACCTTGTGTTTCAGAGTTCAGTAAAAACCCCGATGGAAGGTACTATGTTAGTAACTGATCACTCAAACCACACACGAGGGGTTAAAAGATGACAGCCAGAGGTGGGAGGAGCCGGACACCGTTTCCGTGATCCTCCAGTGCCTTAGTCGTGGGAATTTGCTAATCAGAGCTTATGGCGTCAAGTATAGTGCAATTCATACAAGGCCTAGACTAAGTTCGTTCAATAAGTCCTACTAGCACATATGGCCGTGCGTTTCAACGGAAAAAAGTTGACATATAATCAAATTTAAGAAAAAACAAATATGTGCAACACACATTTGCAATTTATGTTTAGTCTTTATCAAGATCTATTAGGGCATGACTGAAATGTTCTTAACAATCATCTTGTTATTTGATTTCGACCAGTGAAACTCAAATTTTAATAAGTACCAAAAATATGTCAAAATAATCTAACTTGACCTCTATATTTTTTCAAAGGCTACAACTTGCATGGGGACTACTACACATTGATCCCGTTTGTTCTGTTAGTGTTCTGGAAATTATAGATCATGGTTGCTACTGCGTGCCTCTGGTACACCATGCCCGTCCTCTTTCCACGACCCCAGCCAATTGGTCTTTCATCATGGGTGTTCTTGGTCACTGCAGCAGTCCCTACGATCTCCTGGTGTTGGGACATGGTGACTCTATCAAGTTTTCAGTGCTGTGTTGCCACCTTCCAGCATCGTTCCACTCTTGTTGTCATTGTTTTATTTGGTCGTTCTGGTTTGTTGCGCTGGTCTGATGTAGTGCCAGAACCCCTCACCACTGGATTGGGAGACCCTCATTCTGGTGCCTCGCAGCGACATGGTCCCTTCTCTGGTTATGAGGCACCACACCACTTGATCCATGGCATCGTTACTGGTTTCCGGGTGTGTACCTTCATCCCGTCAGCCACCTGATGCCCCCTCCTCACAGTAATAATAGTTGTT
>NC_041386.1:666744177-666766970 GCF_002162155.2 Triticum dicoccoides | reverse complement strand
AACCACCTCTCTATGACCTGGGTGGTGGTCAGTCCGACGGTATTGAGATAGTGGCATTTTTCTTGGCTAAGTCATTGTGGCTATAATGATGCAAGTGGTTTACTTCATGATTGGTGGTTGTTTACTCCTCATGATGCTCATGCTTTAGTCATTGTCATCGCCATGGTAGACATTTTTTGGGTTGTGTTCCGGTTAACTGATGTTCATCCTCTTGAAGTGGAGGTTTGTCGATTTTCATGTCTTGTGTTAAAATTATGCTATAGTCTAGGGTGTCTTGGGTCGTTGTGTTGTTTAGGTCGTGCCATATTTGGTGACGTAATATTTATGGTATTACAGGCTTGCTCCATTTTCGGCAATGTATGGGGTGTGTCGACTTCGTCGTTGTACATGGTTAAAAAGACAACTTGTGTTTGATCTGGTTTTGGGAGAACTTAGAAAATGTATACTACAATATGAGGATTTGTATTATTTATGTGTCTCGTTACCAGTTGGCCATAGCACCAAGACCAATTATGCTTGATCTTTCAGAAATGGATCATGGATAGCCACATGAATGAACGGTGGCATATGAAATATAATTCATGCAATGTTTGATTCTTCTATTCATTATAGGATCTAGCTCACCTGCATATCCTCATATCAAAAGTATCATCTTCATAACCAGTGCTCGCTGACGGGAACCCCCTTCATCTCCAGGAGCAAGAGGAACACGAATGCCATCATGGCAGGTAGCCGGACAACGACGAAGAAGGAGAATATCCTGCTCTCATGTGGCACTAGATGGCAAGAAACACACGTGGAATGAACATCAACAGACTCGTAAACTTCTCAATATGTAGGCAATGCATAAATTAACGCATCTATTCAATCTCACATCAACATTTCAATGGAGCTGTGATCAATAAGCTTATCGATGACCATTTGTTCTTATAGTGATGTCCTAATATGAAACTATTCAAGGTACACACATTGAGTGTTGGCTACTTATCTTGCCTGCTTAACAAGACACAATATCTAATCCACTCGGCTACCCTACCTCACATCCACCGGCTGTTTGAATGCTCATTTGAGTGTGCGAACCACTCAGAGCATTTTCAAGACGTGCAAAATTATCTTTAAGAAAATAAGAATATATGACTTGCACAAGAACGTGACGATATGGCCACATCCTAAGTAGAGAATCAGTACAAGTCGCTATCTGAGCTAAAACATTCAATTGCATTTATTATACGAAATGTTGTCCACACTAGCCTCCAATGAAACAATGTTATAAAAGAGGAAGGCTAACGTGAGAGAGGTAAGAAAGCAAAGGAAGAGATATGGAAGGTTGTCGTCACGTTCTGAGTATTGGTTTGGAATGGAACTAGAAATGGTACCCAAGTCTTGAGCTTGGGAGGTGTCGGGAAGTTTGTGATCGCTTTCTTGATTCTCCCAAGATGTGCTACTTGTTTGTTAGTGGTGCCATTATGTTATCTCAGGCTACCGTGATTAGGCATAAGTTGGACAAAGCAAAATGTCCGAAGTTGGTTTTGAGTGCTTTCAAGATACTCCTGACCTTGAAGAATCATTTTAATAAAGGTTAACTACTCTTCCTTGGTGAGGGCACGTGAAAAATCACTCTATAGACCCGTAAGCAGATTTGTTAGGGTACAGGATTTGACATTTACCCCTACGTTGACAATGAGATCCTCTGACTTATCAAGGGATGTTATGGAAGCTACAGCAACCTAACTTTCCTTCCTTGCAGCTACATAAACAGTGTTCTAAAGCAACAGTGTATCACGGTGATTTGTATACAGTAATTCATTGTATACAGTAATATGTGAATAGTGTTATCTCTCCGACTTACCTTCTCTCTTTTACGCATGGTTCCCACTGTAGAAATTCTTTCTTTTATCATTTACCTACTCAAGGATGAGCAGGAATTAAGCTTGGGGATGTTGATACGTCTTCAACGTATCTATAATTTATGAAGCATTCATACTATTTTATTATCTGTTTTGAATGTTTATGGGCTTTATAATACACTTTTATATTATTTTTGGGACTAACCTATTAACCGTAGGCTCAGCCCATATTGCTGTTTTATAGCATGTTTCAGTATTTTGAAGAAAAGGAATATCAAACGGAGTCCAAACGGAATGAAACCTTCGGGAGCGTGATTTTTGAAAAGGATATGATCCGGGAGACTTGGAGGTCAAGCCAAGGAAGAGGTTCGAGGAGGCCAGGAGATAGGAGGGTGCGCCCCCTGGGCGCGCCCCCTGTCTCCTGGGCCCCTCGAGGCTCCCCCGACCGACTTCTTTCGCCTATATAAGTCCACGTACCCTAAAAACATCGAAGACGAAGATAGATCGGGAGTTCCGCCGCAGCAATCCTTTGTAGCCACCAAAAACCTCTCGGGAGCCCGTTCCGGCACCCTGCCGGAGGGGTAACGCATCACCGGTGGCCATCTTCATCATCCCGGCGCTCTTCATGACGAGGAGGGAGTAGTTCACCCTCGGGGCTGAGGGTATGTACCAGTAGCTATGTGTTTGATCTCCCTCTCTCTCTCGTGTTCTCTCTATGGCACGATCTTGATGTATTGCGAGCTTTGCTATTATAGTGGGATCTTATGATGTTTCTCCCCCCTCTACTCTCTTGTGATGAATTCAGTTTTCCTCTCGAAGTTATCTTATCGGATTGAGTCTTTAATGATTTGAGAGCACTTGATGTATGTCTTGCCGTGCTTATCTGTGGTCACAATGGTATATCACGTGATCCACTTGATGTATGTTTTGGTGATCAACATGCGGGTTCCACCCATGAACCTATGCACAGGGGTTGGCACTCATTTTCGTCTTGACTCTCCGGTAGAAACTTTGGGCCACTCTTTGAAGTACTTTGTGTTGGTTGAATAGATGAATCTGAGATTGTGTGATGCATATCGTATAATCATGCCCACGGATACTTGAGGTGACAATGGAGTATCTAGGTGACATTAGGGTTTTGGTTGATTTGTGTCTTAAGGTGTTATTCTAGTACGAACTCTTGAATAGATTGATCCGAAAGAATAACTTTGAGGTGGTTTTGTACCCTATCATAATATTTTCGTTTGTTCTCCGCTATTAGTGGCTTTGGAGTGAATCTTTGTTGCATGTTGAGGGATTGTTATATGATCTATCTATGTTATTATTGTTGAGAGAACTTGCACTAGTGAAAGTATGAACCCTAGGCCTTGTTTTCTACCATTGCAATACCGTTTACGCTCACTTTTATGATTAGTTACCTTGCTGTTTTTTATTATTTCAGATTACAAAAACCTATATCTACCATCCATATTGCACTTGTATCACCATCTCTTCGCTGAACTAGTGCACCTATACAATTTGGGTTAATTATCCTTTTGCCCTCAGTGGTGTCCATGTGCTCAGTTTTGCCCTCAGATGCAAATTGTCCTCAGTTTTACCCCTAGTCCGAGCACAGCAACTACGACGAGGCCAAACGGCCATATTTGAGTCCATTCCGTCCGCCGGCGTTAGTAGTTGTGGGCCCGGAGCTTACACGTGGGACCGCGTGGACGTGGGTCCGGAGCTGACATGTAGGCCCCTGCAACTAAATCCCCAAATCATTCTAGCTCACACCCATCCGCCCGGCCGGCTGTCCTGCGCCGCCGCCGCCGCCACCTGCGCCGCGGCCAGCACCTGCCCCGCCACCAGTTGCACGGCCTGCTCCGCCGCTACCTCCCTGCGCCTACGCTCCACGGCTCATTGTGACGCCCACCACCTTCCTGCGACGCCACGGGTGGGGCGCCTGCCACCTGCTCGATTCGCGGCGCGGCCTCCTTCCGTGCGCCCGGCCGGAGCGCTCAAAGGTGGGGGGCTGCTGGAGCTATTTTAACTAGGAGGAAGAACCCTAGGGCGAAATGGTGAGCAGCGGCGACCCCGGAGTATTTGGCAAGGCAGGCATCGGGCCGGAGATCCGCCGCGTCCACGACTGGGTTCCCGAGGGGTAAGTCTCGCCTCTTGTTTAGATTGAGCTTAGTTGTGCATTTGAACACTCAATTCGAGTAGGTTTGCCCAATTAGTGTGCTGATTGCGTCTCTATTTTTCGCCGGTTAGGATGGAGTTGCGGTTTGCTTTCATGGTGCACATTAGAAGGGACCGGTACATGTTCGATGCAAAGGATAAGAAGAAATACCAAGGAGGTTTTGATTATCGGTTGCCAATGGCTAGTAATTGGAGTTTCAGACAATTTGGGGAGGTAATTTTTAGCCAATATCCTTGGGGTTTGCTTGATGAAGTGGTATACAAATACTATAATGGGGAAAAGAATTGGGTGATAGTTAGTAATGATGAAGAGCTAGCTACCATGTTTGTTAGGCATAAAGAGAAAGATAATTTTCATGTGAGGCTGCAAGTTGATGTGCTTGAGCAGGCATTTGGACCTAGGATGGCGGGTGCAACATCTCGGGGAGAATCAAGTCGTCGTAATGGCATCTCTAGCTAGAACAGTTCAGTTGGTGCACGGCGACGTGGTGGCTCGACAAGTGTGGGCAACAGCAGTAGGGTCCCCCTTGAAGTGGAGCCTGATGGTTACAATTCTGGGGTTGATGAAGAGAAGTTATATTCTGATGTTATTCAGAATTTACGACGGGCACCTCGGGCTGAAAACCAAGATGAGGCTCACAATGCAGTCCGTGTGGATGATGACGCGATGGGTGAGGACGAAGACCTTGTAGCTATTGAATGGGACCCTTTGAACCCTCAAATGGAAGAAGGTACAGTTTTTGCATCCATGAATGAGTGTAGAAATGCACTTGTGATATACTGCATCAAGGTAGAACGTACTTTCAAAGTTGACAAGAGCGATCAAGTACGTTATAGAGTGCACTGTCCGACTGAGGGTTGTCCATGGAGGCTGCTTGCAGCTAAAATGCGGAATAGCACTAATGTTCAGGTCAAAGTGAATCCTTTTAAGCACACATGCCAGGAATCAACCCTTAGGAAGGATACAATCAGTAGAGCCAAGTCAAGATGGGTGGCAGAAGAAGTAAAAAAGTGGGTGAAAGAAAACCAGCAAGTGGGTCCAAAGGAATTGCAGAAGAACATCAAAGATAAGTTCAAGATAGATTTACCATACATGAGGTTGTTCAATGGTAAACAACATGCTATGGATTCTATTTATAGTAACTGGCAGGAAAGTTTTCAATTGTTGTATTCATTCAAAGGTGAAGTGGAGAGGACAAGCCCAGGTAGTATTGTAGATATTGATCACCACACCGTGGAGTACACATTCAGGGGAGTGACAAAGACCAAGGAATGCTTTAGAAGGGTTTTTGTCTGCTTTGAGGCTTGTCGCCGGGGTTTTTTGGCAGGCTGCAGGCCTTATTTGGCTATTGATGCCACTTTTCTCACAGGAAGGTTTAAATGATAGTTAGTAGCAGCTTGTGCAGTTGATGCACATAGTTTTGTATTTCCAGTTGCCTATGGTGTGCTGGAGACAGAGTCTGAGGAGAGCTGGACTTGGTTTTTGCATAATCTCCGCCGGGCTATTGCACATCCCAATGGGTTGGTCATTCATACAGATGCCTGCAAAGGTTTAGAAGTGGCCGTGGACAATGTGTTCCCTGGAGTAGAGCATAGGGAATGCATGCGTCACCTTGCTGCAAATTTCATGAAGAAATTCAAAGGAAAGGTGTATACCGACAATTTATGGCCAGCATCTTTGACATGCAGTGTGAAGAAGCACAACTACCACTTGAGGCAGTTATACATGAATCCCAAAGTGAAAGAATACTTGGAAACACACCACTCCAAGTTATGGGCCAGAAGCCAATTCAGTGAAGTGAGCAAAGTTGACTATGTGCACAATAATCTAGCAGAGTCTTTCAACTCAACGACCCGGAAACTAAAGGGTCGTTATGTGGTGGATTTGCTTGACAGGATAAGGATAGAATACATGCAGAAATTTCATTATCGTGCAAGAATAGCCGAGGCAAAATTCATGGGCCACATTATCATCCCTGCCGTGATGAATGAACTGAAGCAGAAGACAATAGGCTTGGAAATGAACATGACGCTTTGCTCGGGTACCACAGCAGAGATATCATATTTGGATAAAGAGAAGAGGGAATGGAGATATCCAGTGGATTTAGAAGCTAGAACTTGCAGTTGTAGGCAATGGCAGATAACTGGGTTGCCATGCATTCATGCCTTGTTTTTCATCACTTCTCTCCCAGGTCCAGCAGGGAACATACAGCAGTATGTGCATGATTACTACTCTGTGGCAAGGTTCAAAGCCACATATGCTTATGCCTTGCCTGCTATGGAGGGAAAACAACAATGGGACATGGTGGACCCTGGATTCAAGCTTTGCGCTCCAGTTCTGAAGAGAGCAGCAGGTAGACCAAGGAAGAGTCGAATAAGACCTCGCAGCGAAGGAGCTGGACTTGGAGCGAGGAAGCGTAAGTGCACAAGATGTGGTGGGTCTGGTCATTTCGGTAAGTATTGTGATAACACAGTAGATCCAGCGTTCGGAGAGAGTTTCGATGAAGGCTTCGATGAAAATGTTGGTCAGCAGCCGGTTGCCTCAACAGATGATGAAAATGTTGGTCAACAGCCGGTTGCCTCAACAGATGATGAAAATGATGGTCAACAGCCGGTTGCATCAGATGAGAATTTTGACGAGGTTCCAAATGATGATGGTCAACAGCCGAATGATTTTGACGATGATCCAAAATATCCTCCAAATAATGATTCAAGTGAGGCTCCAAATGCTGATCCAAGTGAGGCTCTAAATGGTGATCATGGTGATCCAAGTGAGGCTCCAAATGATGATCCAAGTGAGGCTCCAAATGGTGATCCAAGTGAGGCTCTAAATGGTGATCATGGTGATCCAAGTGAGGCTCCAAATGGTGACCAACCTTCTGTTGTTGTGAGTTCTGCTAGGTATGTAAATCTTGCAAGGGTCAAATACTACTGTACATCTATCACTTGACACGATCTCATTACCGTTTATGTTTGGACCCTTTATGTTTTGCACAGCTCTATGGTAGGTTTGAAGAAGACGCGCAAGGTACCGACAACCAAGAGAAGAAGAGAAGAAACAATGAGCACAAGGTGCACGAGGAGCAAAGTGATGGCAAGAAGCTCAAGGAACAGACAGAAGCCCCAACGCTATCTATGAACAATTATGAAACATTATGAATAAGGAATGATGTTGTATTATGAAACATTTATCACTTGACATGTTGTATTTCTATTGGATGATGTTGGACCTATGTTAGAAGTATGTTTGACACGATGTTTAAATATCTGTTGGATGATGTTTGAATGAGCACATGGTTTTTGCTTTTTTTGATTTTTTTGAATTTTGTTTTGCTCATTTAAATTCTGGTCAAACCTAACATTGACCAAGATTTAAGCAAGTCTAAAACATCAAAATGAAAAACTAAGCCTGGATACTTCTTAGTCAATCCAAAATGAAGTTGTGGTGAGGTTTTTGAAATTTTCATGAAAAATGTGCTAAAAAGAGGGGTCCAAAGGTAGGGTAAACGGCCTCATTTCTAAGCAAGGTTTTTTCGACCTTATCTAAATCAGCCAAATAACTTTCCTACACATATATTCTATATGTACAGACTATGTGCGCTGGTTTTTCCATTTTTTGATTTTTTTTAAATTTGTTTTGCTCATTTGAATTCTGGTCAAACTTAACTTTGACCAAGATTTAAACAAGTGTAAAACATCAAAATGAAAAACTAAGCCTGGATCCTTCTTAGTCACTCCAAAATGAAGCTGTGGTGAGTTTTTTGAAATTTTCATGTTCATTTCCCCAAAACACTTCTCTTCACTTCATACCAGAGAGTTTGAGATACTCGAGATATCATACAATACACATGAACTTATCATTTAAATGTATGTAAATCTTGTTTATCAACTTAAATCGTTAGTATATGACATAAGAAGACTATGTGCGCAGGTCTTTCATTTTTCTGATTTTTATTTAATTTATTATGCTCATTTGAAATCTGGTCAAACATAGCTTTGACTACTCCAAACCCCGCTAACCCTAGCGCTGAATAAGGACCGTTCATCTAACCCTAGCGGTGATCATGGGCCGTCGATCTAACCCTTCTAGAAGAAATCTGCGGGGAGGAGGGGGGCGATCCGCGAGATGCAATCTGATTGGCTGGGAGATTGTTTTTTTAACAAATATCGGACGCGCTGGATGGACCGTTGGGCCGTCTCGTTGTCTGGGCCTGAGATCGCAGTAAATAGCCCGTCTCAGCCTTTCCAGGCCTTGCATGCATGGAGGCGGCTACGTGGGTTTGCGCATGCGCGGGAGGCGGCGACGTGCATGCATGCGAGTGAGGCGAGCGAGGCGCGCTAGGCGAGCTAGGCTAGCGAGGCGAGCTAGGTGGTTCAGGGCAGTGGTTCAGGGCAGCGGTTCACATGCACTGCCCGGTCAAAGATGCATCGTTTTTGTGCAAAAAATTAAGTGTGCAAAACGTAACGGATACACACACGCGTCCGGATTCACGCACGCACCGTTCTCATCCTTTCTCTCTTCCTCTCCCACCCACAGGCCTATAAATGGGGTGCCTCTCTTCCTCTCCCACCCACAAGCCAGATCCGATCCTCTCCAACTTCAAACACCCAAGCGACCAAGCCCTCCCCAAGCGAGACCAAGTGAAGAAGATGCAGTTCAACGGGCCGACCTTCCGCCGTCCGCCTGTGGTGCCGGAGCTGCGCTACCCACCGGGCGTGCTCGTGGAGAGGGAGCTCCGTGTGTGGGCTATTTCAAGCTCGAGGGGATCCGTCGAACTCACCCGCGCCTTCCTCAGAGCCGGCTATGCCCACCTCCCACGAGGCTCGCCGAGGATGTTCACCCTCAATGAGGTTCGTGACCGCGACGACATCCTCCTACTGCTCACGGTCACCTTTACCAACCCATTTGACACGCGCGAGCTCCTCGGCCAAGTCTTTTGGTGCGGCTGCGAGGCCATCTTCTTCACCATCTACAACATCTACACCAACTACGAGCGCATCTTCCCCGCTCCAGGCCAGATGCACTCCCTTCCCTACGACGACGAGGAGGAGGTGTGAAGATGAAGATGGTGTTGAAGGGGCGCGCGCGGCCAAGGTGGAAGAAGGAGGTCAAGATGAAGATGTTCAAGCCCGGAGTCAAGCTCGTCATGTTTGGTTTTTTATTTTGTTGCTTTTCTATGTCATGTCGTGTCGTGTCATGTTTCGTCATGTGTCCATGAACTGTCCGTGAACTTATCTAAGTTATTGTAATGGTATGGTGTGTTCTATCTCATTATATGTGTTAAAAAATGTCCATGCCCAAACTTATCATTTCTTCCCTAAACAAGTCATGAAGTTCAAGAACTAGTGGTTTTCATTAATGAAAATCGTAGGGGGTGAGAAGCCCTCTGTTTCATTCAAACAAAAAGTCATGAACTAACATGTAAATTTATTCCCTTTAAATCCTAAACCAAGTGCCACTCTAACCCTAAACCAAGTGCCACTCTGACCAAAATCATGTGGTAGTGCAACATACATTTTCAACCTTCCAACCCTCCAAAATTTAAGTGCAAAACAAAGGAAAACCACTCTCACGCGTGTGCAAACATTCATGGTCTCACTATTTTTTTTAAAAAAATTCACAGTCTCACTATGTATACCTTCCTTCCCTACCCATGTCAAAGTCTTGCCATCTGTCCTAGCGGTTACCAACGCAGCACAAACCCACGCGGTCCTGGGTTCGAGTCCCCAGCCGCACCAATTTTTTGTGCATTTTCCACCCTTCATTTTTTTATACATATTATGTTTTCCTCAATGTAATGCCCTTAAAAAATGTTCATTTATTTTGGCACCTGGCGTAAACCTCTACCAGAGCTGAGCACATTTTCCATGACATTTTGGTCTTTGATTTAAATCACGGTGTATTTGAATTGGATTAATTAACAGCTCCAAAAAATTTCTAACCTTAATTGTTTGGCTCCGGAATAATTCAATTAGCTTCCACAAAAAGTTTCAGCATTACGATTTACTGCCTAAATTAAATCAGAATAGAAAACAAAAAAAATACGCAAGAAAACCCCTGAATGGGCCTAATTGGATGCAGTTGGCCCATTAGTCTAGCCTGCACTTGGCTCTACACTCTGAATTTGGCCCAAGAGCAACCTTTTTTCGGACAGAAAGGCAGAGCAGAGAGCTGCATTTCATTGATCAAAAGTTTTTGAATTCCTAATTTCTTCTCTTTTTTTCCAACATATTTAAATGTTGGTCACTTCTTCTCTTTTTGTTTCAACATTTAAACAACTTTAACCAACATTTAAACTAGGTGAATTTCTCAAACAATTTCAAGATTACAAATTCCTTCATAATTCATGCCTTTCCATACATTTTCCACATTACAACCAGTGCGATTACCATACCTACAAATGCCCAAAAGTATTTGCAAATGGGTATTGGTAGTGCTTGATCTTCAAGCTTCCTAACCTTCTTCTTCAACATCCTAAGCTCAATAGCTAGCTCTCTGTTAGTGCGTGCTTCGCCATCCATCTCTTCTTCCGGAGCTCGTGGTGTGGCCACTGCCGTTCGTGGCAGCATGCGCAACCATTCTTCATGCTCTTCTTGCAGTTCATTCATCAGAGTCTTGGCCAGAGCATCGACCCAAAGAAAGAAGCATGTCACCTGCATGAACACTAAACAGATCAACCCATTGCTCAAACATCCCGACGACGAAAATGGTGCAATTGCCCCGATTCTTACCCCATTCTCGCTGCACACCTAGAACGGACGATTCTGGTTCGTCGGTGTCTGAGAAACCCTTCGATCAACGCCCGCCCGGCACCGCGGACAGACGAAGACAGGCATGTCCACACGCGCCCAGTTCTGCATCCGCGAGGTGGCGCGGGAGCTTGAGGAAGACATGGAGCTCGGAGCCGAAGGGGATCTCAACGCCGCCGCGCCCTCCACTGCTAGCTTCCCACCGCCGCTCCCTCCACAGCTAGCTTCCTGCCGCCGTGCTCTCTCTCTCGCGGTGGTCACCGCCGTGCTCTCTGTCACCGTGGTCACCACCGCTGTCGCCCGCTTATATAGCACACCCGCCAACGGCTCCTTGCTCAACGGCTCTTTGCTGGGTCCCACAAGCCACGCGTGCAACGGTCTGAATGAAATTGGCCGTTTCTGCCGCCTGGTCCCACCTGTAAGGGCCGAGTCAAAAGGTTGACCTGACGGAGACGGCAGAGTTCACGGAACGAGTCGGTGCGCACGGACTAGGGGCAAAACTGAGCACAATTCGCATCTGAGGGCAAAACTGAGCACATGGACACCACTGAGGGCAAAAGGATAATTAACCCATACAATTTACCATTGTATTGGGTGTGTTGGGGACACAAGAGAGACTCTTTGTTATTTGGTTGCAGGGTTGCTTGAGAGAGACCATCTTCATCCTACACCTCCCACGGATTGATAAACCATACGTCATCCACTTGAAGGAAACTTGCTACTGTCCTACAAACTTGTGCACTTGCAGGCCCAACAACATCTACAAGAAGAAGGTTGTGTAGTAGACATCAGTACTTCCCGACCGCTCTGCTTCCTTATATGCCCTTTCAATGATGCGGTCATAGATGGATTGCGGCGGATGCGGTGATGGTCGCTGCAGGGCATCCAAAGTGCGCTTTGCTTTCATCGATTCAAAGAAGTCATTCACTTGGCCTTCACAGATCTTTTTGTTTTCCTCCTCGCTCCTCTCGTACGGTAACTTCTCTAGAGGATTGATAGACGATGGACCGTATCTGTATTGCCTCCCTCCTCTAGCTATACCGCTAGACGCCGGAGTGGCTGCGGCTGTCTTCTTTCATTGCTCAAGAGGCGGAGCAGCCGGAGGCGGACTGCTAGGCCGCGCCGGAGCAGCCAGAGCGGCAGCTCTGTGTTCCGCCATCGCTTATGAGGCGGCGAAGGAGGAGGCGGGCTGCTCGGACGCGCCAGAGCAGGAGGAGAAGGACGCGGAGTACTGCCGCCATCACGCGCCGGAGCAGGAGGCGGAGTGCCCTGAGCACTTGTCATCCTCGGAGGAGGAGGCGGAGGAGGCGGAGTGCCCAGCTGACTACCAGGAGCCGTGAAATTCAGAAGCTTGATGTGCTCCTTCCGCCATAGACACGGAGTAAGTATAGCAAGACCCAGCTGAGTCTCCCCATCACCTGTAGGGTGGGCAAGCTGGACCTCCTCAAATCCCTCCGTTATTTCGTCCACCATCACAACATCATAGCCTTGTGGAATCGGACGGGAGTGAAAAGTTCCTCCGGGTGAAGGAGGGAACACAGAGCCGACAGCCACCTTGACTTTGAGCTAATCCCATTGCGTCATAAGGTGGCACTGGTGTGAATCCGTGATAAAATCCACGGGGTAGCTAGGACCCGTCAAGTCAAGTTGCTGAACAAGCTCGATGGAAGCCACACTACTTCTCCGCTGAGATGGCGGGGTAGCTTCTGGGGTAGCATCTTGGGCAGGATCTCTGATACGTCTCCAACATATCTATAATATTTGATTGCTCCATGCTATTATATTACCCCTTTTGGATGTTTATGGCCTTTATTTTACACATTTATATCATTTTTGGGACTAACCTACTAACCGGAGACCAGCCCGTATTGCTGTTTTTTTGCCTATTTCAGTATTTCAAAGAAAAGGAATATCAAACGGAGTCCAAACGGAATGAAACCTTCAGGAGTGTGATTTTTGGAACAAACGTGATCCAGTGGACTTGGAGTGCAAGTCAAGAAGCAGCCAAGGCGGCCACGAGAGGGTAAGGCGCTCCCCTATAGGGCACGCCCCCTGTCTCGTGGGCCCCTCGGGCAGCCACCGACGTACTTCTTCCTCCTATATAAGCCTACGTACCCCGAAAACATCCAGGGAGCCAACGAAACACAATTTCCACCGCCGTAACCTTCTGTATCCGCGAGATCTCATCTTGGAGCCTGCGTTGGCGCTCTGCCGGAGGGGGAATCGACCATGGAGGGCTTCTACATCAAGACCATAGCCCCTCCGATGAGTTGTGAGTAGTTTACCACAGACCTACGGGTCCATAGTTATTAGCTAGATGGCTTCTTCTCTCTTTTTGGATCTCAATACAATGTTCTCCCCCTCTCTTGTGGAGATCTATTCGATGTAAAATCTTTTTGCGGTGTGTTTGTCGAGATCCGATGAATTGTGGGTTTATGATCAAGTTTATCTATGATAAATATTGGAATGTCCTATGAATTCTTTTATGTATGATTGAGTTATCTTTGCAAGTCTCTTCGAATTATCAGTTTGGTTTGGCCTACTAGATTGATCTTTCTTGCCATGGGAGAAGTGTTTAGCTTTGGGTTCAATCTTGCGGTGTCCTTACCCAGTGACAGAAAGGGTTGCAAGGCACGTATTGTATTGTTGCCATCGAGGATAAAAAGATGGGGTTTATATCATATTGCATGAGTTTATCCCTCTACATCATGTGATCTGGCTTAAGGCGTTACTCTGTTCTTATGAACTTAATACTCTAGATTGCAGGCTGGAGTCGGTCGATGTGTGAAGTAATAGTAGTAGATGCAGGCAGGAGTCGGACTACTTGTTGCGGACGTGATGCCTATATACATGATCATGCCTAGATAATCTCATAATTATTCGCTTTTCTATCAATTGCTCGACAATAATTTGTTCACCCACCGTAATACTTATGCTATCTTGCGAGAAGCCTCTAGTGAAACCTATGGCCCCCGGGTCTATCTCTTATCATATTTGCTTCATATCTACTTTTATTTGCATCTTTACTTTTTGCATCTATATTATAAAATACCAAAAGTATATTTATCTTATCATACTATCTCTATCAGATCTCACTTTCGCCAGTGGCTGTGAAGGGATTGACAACCCCTTTATTGCATTGGTTGCGAGTTCTTTGTTTTTGTTTGTGTAGGTGCATATGACTTTTGAGGAGCCTCCTACTGGATTGATACCTTGGTTCTCAAAAACTGAGGGAAATGCTTACGCTACTATTGCTGCATCACCCTTTCCTCTTCAAGGAAAACCAACGCAAGCTCAAGACGTAGCAAGAAGGATTTCTGGTGCCGTTGCTGGGGAGGTTTTCGCTCAAGTAAAGACATACCAAGTACCCATCACAAACTCATCTCCCTCGCATTTACATTATTTGCTATTTGCCTCTCGTTTTCCTCTCCCCCACTTCACCCTTGCCGTTTTATTCGCCCTCTCTTTCCCAATATCCTCCTCTCTCTTTCGCTCGCTTTCTTCTGCCTTGCTTTTGTTTGCCGCTATGTCTGAAATTGGGGAGATTATCGTCGATATGGACAACAATGATAACATGGAAAATTCCGAGGCTCCAGCCGATGAACCCCCTATCTTATATACTAAAAAGTTTCGAATCGGTAGTGGTAACATCATTGGAAAAGGTGTTATTCAAGAATTCTTTACTTGTGCCGGTGCTTTACCTTCCATGGGTGATTCTATTCTTCATAGAACTTGTAGTCTTGAGGATGCCATTGCTATCCTTGTAGTTGAACTTGAAAGACAATTTATGCATATGCATCCTTGCACGCAAAGATTTTTTCTAGAATTTTCCAATATTGAGCATTCTTCTGTTAAACGCGCTGTTACTAACTTTTTGGCTCATGAATTTAGATTTATCGTAAGAGAGGCCAAAGAAATCTTTGCACACTATAGGGTGGACGCCGGTCGTCCTCCCATAGAAGCGATCCTCTATGATCAAGAAGAATTTAGGCGTTTTCAATCTTCGGACTATGTTGCTTTTCAATGAAAGCCTTAAAAAAAGGGTTCCTCCCAAAGTCTTGGTTGATAGAATTAACGAACTTAATAATGATTTGGCCCTTCGAAACAATGAGCTAGGATACTCTCTTGAGTATAGGCTCACGAGATTTTGCCAAAAGAATGCTTTTAGTGATGAATTAGTTGTGAATTATCAAGGGCCAAAGGAGGAACCCGTTCCTCCTGAGATTGATCTTGGGGACTTTTGTCCCTCTAAATTTATTCCTTTTGATTAATTTTGCTTGCCTCAAGTAAAACTTGCTGCCGAACGTAGAGAATATGAGAAGAGCTTTCAAGATCTATCTTATTATTATGGCACTACTTAGATCTATCTTCGCTTTTATGCCTAGCTAGGGGCGTTAAAAGATAGCGCTAGTTGGGAGGCAAACCAATTTTCTTTGTGTTTTTTGTTTTTGTTCCTGTTTAGTAATAAATCTTGCATCTACCTTCTGTTTAGATGTGTTTTTATCTTTTAATTAGTGTTTGTACCAAGTAGAACCTATAGGATAACCTATGATGATAGTTGATTTGATTCTGCTGAAAAGCAGAAACTTTTCAAGGATTATACGCACTTTTACCTTTCCGCCATTGCTAGCCTCTTCGGTACCGTGCATTGCCTTTTCTCACCTTAAGAGTTGGTGCAAACTTCGCCGGTGCATCCAAACCCCGTGACATGATACACTTTAGCACACATAAACCTCCCTATATCTTCATCAAAACAACCACTATACCTACCTATTATGACATTTCCATAGCCATTCCGAGATATATTGCCATGCAACTTTCCACCTTTCCGTTCATACTTTTGTCATATCGCCATTGCATGATCATGTAGTTGACATCGTATTTGTGGCAAAGCCACCATGCATAATTTTTCATACATGTCACTCTTGATTCATTGCACCATCTCGGTACACTGCCGGAGTAATTAATATAGAGTCATATCTTGTCCTAGTTTCGAGTTGTAATTCATATGTTGTAATCAATAGAAGTGTGATGATCATCATTATTAGAGCATTGCCCAAAAAAAGAAAAAAAAAGAAAGGCCAAAAGAAAAAAAAAAGAAAGGCCAAAAAAAGAAAAAAAAGAAAGAAAAAAGAAAAAAGAAAAAAAGAAAAAAGAAAGAAAAAGAAAATAAATAAAAGGGGCAATGTTACTATCTCTTTTTCCACACTTGTGCTTCAAAGTAGCACCTTGTTCTTCATGTAGTGAGTCTCATATATTGTGCTTCAAAGTAGCACCATGTTTTTCATATAGTGAGTCTCATAAGTTGTCTTTTTCATACTAGTGGGATTTTTTCATTATAGAACTTGGCTTGTATATTCTTACGATGGGCTTCCACAAATGCCCTAGGTCTTCGTGAGCAAGCAAGTTGGATGAACACCCACTAGTTTTCTTTTGTTGAGCATTCATTTATAGCTCTAGTGCATCTGTTGCATGGCAATCCCTACTCCTCATGTTGACATCAATTGATGGGCATCTCCATAGCCCATTGATTATCCTCGTCAATGTGAGACTTTCTCCTTTTTTGTCTTCTCCACACAATCCCCATCATCATATTCTATTCCACCCATAGTGTTATATCCATGGCTCACGCTCATGTATTGCGTGAAGGTTGAATTTTTTTGAAATTATTTAAGTATGAAAGAATTGCTTGGCTTGTCGTCGGGGGTATAGAAGTTGGGAACATCTTTGTGTGATGAAAATGAAGCATAGCCTAACTATATGATTTTGTAGGGATGAACTTTCTTTTGCCATGTTATTTTGAGAAGACATGATTACTTTGATTAGTATGCTTGAAGTGTTAGTATTTCTTTTATAAATATGAACTTTTATTTTGAATCATTTGGATCTGAACACTCATGCCACAATAAAGAAAATTACATTGAGAATTATGCTAGCTAGCATTCCACATAAAAAATTATGTTTTTGTCATTTACCTGCTCGAGGACGAGCAGGAATTAAGCTTGGGGATGCTTGATACGTCTCCAACGTATCTATAATTTTTGATTGCTCCATGCTATTATATTACCCTTTTTGGATGTTTATGGGCTTTATTTTACATATTTATATCATTTTTGGGACTAACCTACTAACCGGAGGCCCAGCCTGTACTGCTGTTTTTTTTTTGCCTATTTCAGTATTTCGAAGAAAAGGAATATCAAACAGAGTCCAAACGGAATGAAACCTTCGGGAGCATGCTTTTTTGAACAAACGTGATCCAGAGGACTTGGAGTGCAAGTCAAGAAGCAGCCGAGGCGGCCACGAGAGGGTAGGGTGCGCCCCACCTGTAGGGCGCGCCCCCTGTCTCGTGGGCCCCTCGGGCAGCCACCGACGTACTTCTTCCTCCTATATAAGCCTATGTACCCCAAAAACATCCAGGGAGCCAACGATACACAATTTCCACCGCCGTAACCTTTTGTATCCACGAGATCTCATCTTGGAGCCTTCGCCGGCGCTCTGCCGGAGGGGGAATCGACTATGGAGGGCTTCTACATCAACACCATAGCCCCTCCGATGAGTTGTGAGTAGTTTACCATAGACCTACGGGTCCATAGTTATTAGCTAGATGGCTTCTTCTCTCTTTTTGGTTCTCAATACAATGTTCTCCCCCTCTACATCATGTCATCTTGCTTAAGGCGTTACTCTGTTCTTATGAACTTAATACTCTAGATGCAGGCAGGAGTCGGTCTACTTGTTGCGGACGTGATGCCTATATACATGATCATGCCTAGATAATCTCATAATTATTCACTTTTCTATCAATTGCTCGACAGTAATTTGTTCACCCACCGTAATACTTATGCTATCTTGAGAGAAGCCTCTAGTGCAACCTATGGCCCCCGGGTCTATCTCTTATCATATTTGCTTCCAATCTACTTTTATTTGCATCTTTACTTTTTGCATCTATATTATAAAATACCAAACATATATTTATCTTATCATACTATCTCTATCAAATCTCACTTTCGCAAGTGGCCGTGAAGGGATTGACAACCCCTTTATTGCGTTGGTTGCGAGTTCTTTGTTTGTTTGTATAGGTGCGTGGGACTTTTTAGGAGCCTCCTACTGGATTGATACATTGGTTCTCAAAAACTAAGGCGAAATACTTATGCTACTATTGCTGCATCACCCTTTCCTCTTCAAGGAAAACCAATGCAAGCTTAAGACGTAGCAATCTCGCAGCTGCTGGTTCTCAACATCTCATTCCTCTAGCTTTCTTACCCTTGCCTTAAGCTCCTGCAGTTCGCTCTGCTCCACTTTCCTCCTCCTCTCTTGGGTTTTGTAACCGCCTACGTCGGGAAACCCAACCTTCCACGCAACGGAGCCTGGCGTGCCTCGTGTCCCTCGAGGGTGCTCAGGTTCCCGAGGGCCCTTGTGAGCTCGTTGTTATCTCTGTCGGGAACGAACTTCCCTCCCCGCACTTCGTTGATTGCTTTCCGAAGCTTCATGACGGGTGTTGCACGTTGCTCGTACGTCCAGTAGAACTTCCTTCTTTTAGGGTCCAATGTTCCACCAGCCCCAAAGAACCAAGTCCTACAACGGTCTGGCCAGTGCAATTTCTTTGGTTCGACTCCTTTAGCAATCAGGTCCTGCTCAGCCTTGCCCCACAATGGTCGGGCTTTGAGGTAGCCACCTGAAACCATTCGATGGTAATGCTCCTTCTTTGCAGCATTTATCTTGTTAGTCTCTAATATCTTCTTATTCCTCTCCAATGTCTTGTTGGCCACAAATGCGAGCCAGTGATCTCTTATCTTCTCAAATCGGCCGGTGAATTCTGGAGTCTTGTCTTGGTCGACATACGTTGTTTTCAACTCATTCTTCCACCTCCTGAATAGATATGCCATCTTCTTGAGAGCATAGGACTTGATCAATGGCTCTATAACTGGATTCTCCAGATCCTCCTCTTCCAGTAGGGTGAAATTTACCTTCAACGCTTTCCAAAGATCTTCTTTCTGTCTATTTCCGTCAATAGAAACTTGAAGAAGCTCTTCCTTCGTAGGCTCATTCCATAGCTCGATGCTGATCGGGATCATGTCCCTAACAAGAACCTCGCACTGAGCAGAAAATGCTTCCTTGGTCCGGAGGGGTTTAATCGGTTGGCTATCGCGCGCGATTTTTGTGATCGTGAACCTTTCATCCGGGCGCAACTTTTTCTTCGGGCCTCGTTTCTTTACTGAAGTATTGCTTGATCCGGAGGACAATATAAAATAAGAAAAAAGAGTTAATATATGTACATACCAAAACAATTAATGCATCAATTAGCTAGCCAGCCAGAATTAATTTTTATATATATATATATATATATATATGTATATATATAGGACAAATTTTTCCTACTACCGGGTGTAGTTACTCCCACTTTTGTTTCATACGTTCTAGGTAGTATCTATCATATCTGAGAGTATGTACGTGTAGTATGTAGTATGTAAGAATGTTTAAGTAGTATATATACTATTTTTTAGATAGTATGTAGTTTATTTTAAGCATACACCTTTTTACGTACAAATATGTACATATTTGACAAATATTATAAAAACATGGGCTCACATGCAATTTTTTCACATAACTCGCTTTATAGTATCTTAGATATAGTATATGAACATAGTAAAAATAGTAAAGTAGAGTATATACTACCACATAGTAGTATATGAGAAATGTGTGTAACTACACCCGGTAGTATATAGTATATGAGAAATGGGTGTAACTACCATATATATAGCCGGACATTGAAACAGTTGTTCCCGACTCCGTTCACTCACCGCAGCCATTATCACGGTCGCCGGAGCCACCATCACGATCATGACCCTGCTCCATTGTTTGATCACCGCAGCCTGCTTCCTCTCCTTGCAGACTTTCTTCGATGTCGTTGAGAAACAACAAGACTACATCACCCTCGTCGTGGATTATGTCCCCCAATATCTCTTCTTGATCGAAGTCTCTTTGATGATCCACAGTTTCTGCAAATATTACAACATGGCAATTAATATACAAACATGAGAGATGCATATATCGAAGTTATCGGGGAGGGGGTATATCACAACGACGACATATACATAGAAAAAAATGTTATCGGGGAGGGGGTATATATATCTACCCCCTCCCTCATGTTGAAGTTATCGGAGAGGGGGTATATCGACAACGACGACATATACATAGAAAAAATGTTATCGGGGAGGGGGTATATCGACCCCCCTCATGTTGAAGTTATCGGAGAGGGGGTATATCGACCACGTCTCTCATGATTGTCCGACGTTTGTCTAGTGTTAAATGATTCAACAAAACCATGTCTTCATCATTAGGCGAAAGTAACAGGCGCATGATGCTACGAAGCTCTCCAAAGTTGTTTTGGAATGGAGTCCCAAATAGGATAATTCGCTTTTTGGTACAAAGTTTAGCAAGAGCCTTCAGAAAATCCGGGACTCCATTCTAGAACAACTTTGGAGAACTTCATACCATCATGCCTCGGTTACTTCCGGCTAATGATGAAGCCATGGATTTCTTCAATACTTTGACACTAGGCAACCTCTTGACCCGTCGGCGATCCTCAACCCTCGATCCTAGCTAGTTCATGACCCTCTACCGCTCGGCGATCCACAACCCTCTATCCTAGTTCCCGACACTCGACCCCCTCATGTCACGTTTGTCTAGTGTCAAATGATTCAACAAAACCATGTCTTCATCATTAGGTGAAAGTAACAGGCGCATGATGGTATGAAGCTCTCCAAGGTTGTTTCAGAACAGAGTCCCTGATACGTCTCCAACGTATCTACTTTTCCAAACACTTTTGCCCTTGTTTTGGACTCTAACTTGCATGATTTGAATGAAACTAACCCGGACTGACGTTGTTTTCAGCAGAACTGCCATGATGTTGTTTTATGTGTAGAAAATAAAAGTTCTCGGAATGTCCTGAAAATCCAGGGAAGCACTTTTTGGGAAATATTAAAAATACTGGCGAAAGAATCAAGACCAAGGGGCCCACACCCTATCCACGAGGGTGGGGGGCACGCCCTCCCCCCTGGGCACGCCCACCTATCTTGTGGGGCCCCTGAGGCTCTGCCAACCTCAACTCCAACTCCATATATTCTGTCTCGCGGAGAAAAAATCAGAGAGAAAGTTTCATCACGTTTTACGATATGGAGCCGCCGCCAAGCCCTAATCTCTCTCGGGAGGGCTGATCTGGAGTCCGTTCAGGGCTCCGAAGAGGGGGATTCATCGCCGTCGTCATCATCAACCATCCTCCATCACCAATTTCATGATGCTCACTGTCGTGCGTGAGTAATTCTATCGTAGGCTTGCTGGACGGTGATGGGTTGGATGAGATTTACCATTTAATCAAGTTAGTTTTGTTAGGGTTTGATCCCTAGTATCCACTATGTTCTGAGATTGATGTTGTTATGACTTTTCTATGCTTGATGCTTGTCACTAGGGCCCGAGTGCCATGATTTCAGATCTGAACCTATTATGTTTTCATGAATATATGTGTGTTCTTCATCCTATGTTGCAAGTCTACAGTCACCTATTATGTGTTATGATCCGACATCCCCGAAGTGACAATAATCAGGATACTTGTCGGTGATGACCATAGTTTGAGGAGTTCATGTATTCACTATGTGTTAATGCTTTGTTCCGGTTATATATTAAAAGGAGGCCTTAATATCCCTTAGTTTCCGCTAGGACCCCGCTGCCACGGGAGGGTAGGACAAAAGATGGCATGCATGTTCTTTTCCATAAGCACGTATGATTATTTACCGAATACATGCCTACATTACATTGATGAACTGGAGCTAGTTCTGTGTCACCCTATGTTATAGTTATTCCATGAGGAATCGCATCCGATATAATTATCCATCACTGATCCATTGCCTACGAGCTTTCACATTTTGTGTTTCGCTTATTTACTTTTCCATTGCTACTGTTACAATCACTACAAAACCCAAAAACATTACTTTCGCTATCGTTACCTTTATTATCATACTACTTTGCTACTAAATACTTTGCTGCAGATTCTAAGTTATCCAGGTGTGGTTGAATTGACAACTCAACTGTTAATACTCAAGAATATTCTTTGGCTCCCCTTCTGTCGAATCAATAAATTTGGGTTGAATACTTTACCATCAAAAGCTCTTGCGATCCCCTACACTTGTGGGTTATCAGTCCCAGATAGGATAATTCGCTTTTTGGTACAAAGTACAGCAAGAGCCTTCCGAATATCGCTATTTGGAAGGCCTTTGCTGAAATTTGTACCAAAAGGCGGATTATCCTATCCGGGACTCTGTTCCGAAACAACTTTGGAGAAATTCGTACCATCATGCCCCGGTTACTTCCGGCTAATGATGAAGCCATGGATTTCTTCAATACTTTGACAATAGGTCACCTCTCGACCCCTCGGAGATCCTCGACCCCTCGACGACCCTCGACACTCGACCCTTGACCCTCAACCCGTGACCATCGACCCTCTACCCTAGTTCACGACCCTCTACCCTAGTTCCCAACCCTCTACCCCCTCATGTCACGTGTGTCTAGTGTCAAAGGATTCAACAAAATCATGTCTTCATCATAAGGCTCTCCAAAGTTATTTTGGAACGAAATCCCAGATAGGGTAATTCGATTTTTGGTACAAAGTACAGCAAGAGCCTTCCAAATATCGCCATTTGGAAGGCATGCGCTGAAATTTGTACCAAAAGCCAGATTATCCTATCCGGGACTCTGTTCCAAAATAACTTTGGAGAACTTCGTACCATCATGCCCCAGTTACTTCCGGCTATTGATGAAGCCATGGATATCTTCAATACTTTGACACTAGGCAACCTCTCGACCCCTCGGCAATCCTAGACCCTCGAACCCTCCACCCCTCGACGACCCTCGACCCTCAAACCCTCGGCGACCCTCGACCCCTTGGCGACCCTCGACCCCTCGACGACCCTCGAACCCTCGACCCTCGAACTCAAGAACACTCTAACCCTCGACCCTCAAACCCTT
>NC_041386.1:666743173-666743783 GCF_002162155.2 Triticum dicoccoides | reverse complement strand
AAGAAGAAGAAGAAGAAGAAGAAGAAGAAGAAGAAGAAGAAGAAGAAGAAGAAGAAGAAGAAGAAGAAGAAGAAGAAGAAGAAGAAGAAGAAGAAGAAGAAGAAGAAGAAGAAGAAGAAGAAGAAGAAGAAGAAGAAGAAGAAGAAGAAGAAGAAGAAGAAGAAGAAGAAGAAGAAGAAGAAGAAGAAGAAGAAGAAGAAGAAGAAGAAGAAGAAGAAGAAGAAGAAGAAGAAGAAGAAGAAGAAGAAGAAGAAGAAGAAGAGATGAGAAGAAGAAAAAACAGAGGAGAAGAAGAAACTTTTTCTTCTTCTCCTCTATTCCTTCTTCTTCTCCTTATTTTTCTTCTACTTTCTCTTCTTATTTTTCTCTCCTCTTCTTCTCCTTCTTCTTCTCCTTCCTTCTTCCTCTTTTATTATTTTTCATTATTTTCCTTCTTCCTTGACGACCCTAACCCTAAACAGTACAACTTCCTCGACGTCCCCGGCCACCTCTCTCATGAACAAGGAAAAAAACTATGAATAAAAAAACATCATATTCTCTGAACAAAAAACATCATATTCCATCCACATCCATGCATACGTCATATATATGATCATCTATGAACAAAAAA
>NC_041386.1:666728083-666742751 GCF_002162155.2 Triticum dicoccoides | reverse complement strand
GAGGCGGCGCGGTGAGGTGACGGCGACGGCGTCGAAGCGGCGCGGGGGCGGGCGGTGACGGGGGCGGCGGCGACGGGCGGGGGCGACGGCAATGGGCGCGGGCGACGGGGCAGAGGGCAGCGTCGGCGGCGGGAGAATGAGGAAGTGAATGAAACAATTTCAAGTCCTGGTTATATAGCTAGACCTTTGGTCCTGGTTGGTGGCACCAACCAGGACCAATGCACACCTTTAGTCCCGGTTGGTGCCACCAACCTGGACCAAAGGTCTCTTTTCAGCAGCCCAAAGGGCGGGAAGCAGAGGCCTTTGGTCCCGGTTGGTGGCACCAACCGGAACTAAAGGTGGTCACTGGTCCCGGTTAGTTCCACCAACCGGTACGAATGCCCCCCTTTGGTACCGGTTGGTGCCACCAACCGGAACCAAAGGCCTCGTGCTGCCCGTGGCCAAAACTTTAGTCCCATCTCGCTAGTTGAGAGGGGCGCGTGGTGGTTTATAAGTCCCACTGCCGCACCCCCTCTCGAGCTCCTCTCGATTGCAGGCTTACGGGCTTAATTGTCACTGCTATGCTTGATGGGCCTACTGGTCCTTCTGCGGGCCTAAATCCTGGCCCATGGTAGGGTTTCTAGTCGTATTCAGGCTGTAGTGGCCCAGTAGGTGGCATTTTTTATTTTCCAGTTTTTTTTCTGTTTATTTGCATTATTTATTTTCTTTTGTTTATTTATTTATTTTTTAGTTCCTTTTGCTTTTAGGTAATAAAATATAAACTTTCTCTTAGTGCCATTTGTTTTCCAATTTTAATAGTTTAAATTTGAATTTTTTGAAATTTATGTGAATCACTAGTTTTTGAATAACTTTACTATAAACATAGATTGTTGAGTCATCCTTTTTCCTGCTATTTAATATTACTGTGTTTTATCATTATATTCAAAAACAGATTTTGTTATTTTAGTTTCTAACACAAAAATTCTTTATGATAATTCTTTTTGTTTTTAAAGTTTCTAACAAAAAAATATTTACGAAAATTCTTTTTGCTTTTAATGTTTTGAACAGAAAATACTTTGATAATTTTGGTTGCATAAATTTTATATAATTTTGGTTGCATAAATTTTATATAATTTTAGTTTCAATAATACTAGAGGTTTATAAAAGTTTTTTGAGTTGATTCCTTTTGCTATTGGAGTTTTATACAATCTTTTTAGTTGATTCTTTTTGCTATTGAAGGATATTATAGTTTTGTTTTAGTTGATCAGATCCCATCTTGGAGCCTTTTCCAGCATCCTGCCGGAGGGGGAATCGTTCATGGAGGGCATCTACATCAACTTTATTGTCCTTCCAATGAAGCGTGAGTAGTTTACCTCGGACCTATGGGTCCATAGCTAATAGATAGATGGCTTCTTCTCTCTCTTTGATTCTCAATACCATGTTCTCCTCGATGATCTTGGATATCTATCCGATGTAGTCTTCTTTTGCGTTGTGTTTGTCAAAATCCGACGAATATTGGATTTATGACCAGCTTATCTATGAATATTATCTGAATCTCCTCTAAATTCTTATATGCATGATTTGGTATCTTGGTATTTCTTTTTGAATTATCGGTTTGGGTTGGCAACTAGATTGGTATTTCTTGCAATTGGAGAGGTGCTTAGCTTTGGGTTCAATCTTGCGTGATTTCACCCAGTGACAAAGTAGGGGTAGCGAGACACATATTGCATTGTTGCCATTGAGGATAAAAAGATGGGGTTTTCATCGTATTGCTTGAGTTATTTCCTCTACATCATGTCGTCTTACTTAGTGCGTTAGTCTGTTCTTAATGAACTTAATACTCTAGATGCAGGCACGAGTCAGTTGATGTGTGGAGTAATAGTAGTAGATGCAGAATCGTTTCGGTCTACTTGACACGGACGTGATGACTATATTGTATAATCATTGCCTTGGATATCGTCATAACTTTGCGCTTTTCTATCAATTACTCGACAATAATTTGTTCACCTACCATATTATTTGCGCCTCTAGTGAAACCTATGGTCCCCGGGTCTATTTTCCATCATATTAGTTTTTGATCTACTATTTTGCACTCTTTTATTTTCAGATCTATAAACCAAAAAATTCAAAAATATTTTATCTTTTGTTTAGTTTTATTTATATACCTCTATTAGATCTCACCTTTGCAAGTGACCGTGAAGGGATTGACAACCCCTTTATCGCGTTGGGTGCAAGTGTTTGATTGTTTTTGCAGGTATTGATGATTTGCGCGTTCTTCTCCTACTGGATTAATACCTTGGTTCTCAAACTGAGGGAAATACTTATCTCTACTTTGCTGCATCACCCTTTCCTCTTCAAGGAAAAAACCAACGCAAACTCAAGAAGTAGCAGGCATGAGCGCTTTTGCTCCCCGGTGGAGTGATTCCATCGGGGATACTTCCCTCAGGGAGGGGGCAATCGAAGCCATCGACATCACCAACGATCCTCTCAACGTCTTCACCAGCACCATCTCATCTTAAACGCTAGTTCATCTCTTGCGTTCAATCTGTGTCCCAAAACCTCATATTGGTACCTCTGGGTTACTAGTAGTGTTGATTACATCTTGTAGTTGATGCTAGTTTGTTTATTTGGTGGAGGATTGTTTAGATCCTCAAGCATATTCAACACCTCTCTCATCTTGAACATGATTATGATTTGTGAGTAGTTACTTTCTTTCTTGAGGACATGGGAGAAGTCTTGTTATAATTAATCATGTGAAGTTGGTATTCTTTGATATTTTGATGATATGTACGTTGTTGCTTCCTTTAGTTGTGTCATGTGAACGTCGACTACATGACACTTCACCTTATTTGGGCCTAAGGGAAGGTATTGTGGAGCAATAAGTACATGATGGGTTGTTAGAGTGACAGAAGATTAAACCCTGGTTTATGCATTATTCTGTAAGGGGCTAATTTGAATCCATATGTTTCGTGCTTTGGTTAGATTTATCTTAATTCTTCTTTCGTAGTTGAGGATGCTTGTGAGAGGGGGTAATCATAAGTGGGTTGCTTGTTCAAAAAGAACATCATCCAAGCACTGGTCCACCCACATATCAAATTATCAAAGTAAAGAACGCGAAACAACTAAAATGATGGACGTGACTAGAAAATAATATCCATGTGTCCTCGAGTGCTCTTTGCTTTATATATGAGAATTTTCCGACCTTTCCTTGCTGCACATTTTCTACTATTGTTATTTGTTATTTATTACGAATTACCTCGCTACAAAACTATCTATCACTGCTACTTTTCGTACTTGTAGAGAATACCCTGCTCAAAACCGCATATCATTTCCTTCTGCTCCACGTTGGGTTCGACACTCCTATCGAAAGGACTATGATTAATCCCTTATACTTGTGGGGTCTTCACCGGTCCAGCAGCGCAACAACATCTAGCGGCCGTTGGCAAGGCTCGGCACTGGCCTAGCAGCTTGTCGGCACTCCGCTACTAGTCATCAAGTGTGACCATTGCGCACAGCTAGTGTCGTGCCGAGTTTTGAGCATGCAGAAACATCCCAGATGGGTGTTCTTGAAGTGTGAAAAGGATGGGGTGGGTGCTTGTTGTTATGGTTGTTATTTGGATTCGTCGTGATTTTTATCTTATTATTTTCTCAAAATTGTGTATAGAATGGATGCAAGTTTTAGTATTGGGAAGAAGAGTACATCGATATATTTATAGCAAGGAACGTGATAGATGTTCGTGCACTACTTGCTAGAGTAGAGACTAGAAACAACGCACTGTCAAATTGTGTGAAAGCGAAGACGATAAAGTGTGCAAGCTCGAGAAGCCAATTGAGAAAATCAACAATATTGAAAATCAAAACATAGAGAATATATTAATCCTACTATTGGAAGCAATTATGAAGGTTAGATTTCTAGTTAAGTGTATCTTTTTTGTTGTAATTTTATTTGTATTGATTCTCTTAGCAAGGAATTGTTGAATCATGTACTCCGGTATATCAAGATGTCGTTAAATAAAACAAAAATATAGTAAATTTTATTTCGTTGCTTGAATATGTAATGGATTTGACCAAAAAAGTTACTCCGCTAAACATAGGAGATCGGCTAGGTCCGATCAAAACATAATGGAGTAAAAATACTTCACTAAGATTTACTCGGCAGTTTACTACTCTATTTTTAAAGACCAGCTATGGATGCTCTAAGCGATGTTTCATGAAAGTAACTCATTAGTTGTTATCTTTGCTTGTGATGTTCTAGAAACATGCATAATTGCAAGATCCGACTCGCATGCACTTCAGAGGTACGCATGTAAGCTTTTTACCTCTTAAATAATTATATGCTTGAACACGAATATCTGTGTATTCACATAACACCACCGTTTGTGATGTTCTAGAATTATGCCAAATTTTAAGTTCCAACTCATATTCATTTCATAGAGATATAAATTTTATACCTCCTAAACGATTTTGAGTTTGAACCTAAAACTTTACTTGTTTATAGAACACTCCTCTGCAACAAACATTGTTGTAACTTCTGAGATTTTATTTGAAAACCTGCAAACAAGTTTTATAAGTGCTATTCACAGTTTTTCGATGGATGTTTTCTCAGTCATACATGTGGTCATGTCTTGCCTATCTGAGTCTTTGTTGCACATCAAGCGGTCATCTATGTTGTTTTAGCGAAAAGGTCAATCTAATAATGTAGTATAAGACGGTGGTCAATTTAGTTTGTTCCTGAAACTAATGATGTTTCTACTCGGTACATAGCAAGTTTTATGTGGCACGACAGATTTTCTGTATTAAAAATAAATGAAAACAATACTAAACATATAGTTTGGTCAAAAAGCTACCAAACGCATGCATTGGCAAGAGCCGCCACTCGAATTTAATGATTTATTTGCACAAGTCACCACTTAAATACTAAATCAATGTACTCGTCATTTCTTGCATCTGAGAAACTGAATGGACCATAGCTATGTTTGTCCTAGTAATAGTTATTTAAAAGTCTTATGTTGAAGTGTTTGGAATTGTTTCAAGTATTTAAAAGACATGCAAAATTATTGTTAGAAATGAGGTAGTCATCTCTATAAGAGCTTCGCAAGTGAAGGCAACTGATCAATCACATGCTATCGACTATATATGGTCACGACAGAACAGGAGAATCAATGGCAGTCAGTATTATATGAATTCAAGTTTGATTATTAAATTTCATTCATTTAGTTAAACATTGTACTACAGCCCTAGCAAACCACACTATAAAAAGGAAGCATATATAGGGCGCCTATGTGGGGCTTGAAACAAGATGCAAGGGAGAGGGGTGAAAGTTGGTCTTCACGTTTCTACTCCCTCCGTTCGGAATTACTTGTCTCGAAAATGGATGTATCTAGAACTAAAATACGTCTAGATACATCCATTTTCGCGACAAGTAATTCGGAACGGAGGGAGTATATCATTAATTTGAAGGGGGACAAAAATGATTACATGGCGTGAGCTTGAGAGTCATCAGGAATTCAGTGATCACGTGTCATATACGACCGGGGTCCGTCACCAATACGACTTGGGTCGGCCGACTATGGCCCCTGCTTCTGCGGCTCTGGTCTTCAGGCTTCTCTGCTACTGTTGGTTGCGGGACTTCCAAAAATGGCACCGTCTTTGGAGAATATGCAGATGCAGGCTCTAGCCTTGTGCCGTAGAGATATCCATAGCGATGCTGATATTTGGATTGGCTGCATGAGTCCAGGCCATTTTCTGGCTCGTTCTTTGAGTAGGACCAGCCGAGCCAAGCTATAAAAGAATGAACAAACACATCATCTCCATCGGGGTGACAAACGACATGCTTCGTCTAGTTGTTGTTCATGCTTGTCCTGGCACGGGGGATTGCATGGCTGGGAAGGGGTCAGATCAGATCGGGTATGTGTACACATTCATTAATATTGCTAATAATTACTCCAGGTAACTTGTAATCTACAAGGAACATGAACTATTGTAAAGAGGATTTAAGTTAATAAAAATGTAATGAGGTTTACTTTATGATGTACTGATGGTCAAAAAAAAAAAAAACCTCGAACAGACTCCTGCACCTGCGCCTTGCTCTGCGACATGTTGAACAGACTCCTCGCACTCAAAGTCCACCGTATTTTCAAACATATACTCAGAATCAATTAAAGTGTTCAGACTCTCTAGGCGTGAACTCGTGATTTCACCTTCAGCAAGATCTGGTGTTATCGACGTGTGTTTTGTGTATTAGCTAAAAGCACACTCAACGATGAAACTCCTAAGATCAATCTTTTACTGGACTCATGATTTCTTTTTGAATTGAAGATTCTGTCTTGGAGTAGCATAGTTGTCATTGATCGACCACATGTCGACCTCTGGATTCTCAAGTTCGATGTGGAAGGCCTTGGGCATTGTAAACCAATTCGTCCGTCAAGGATACCCTCCTTTTCTTGACATTGTTATAAATAACCAATATAATAGCATCTACAGCAGGACTTGGCAAATCCGGCCACTTAAACATCCGCGGACGCGTCCGGCCGCCTCCGCGGGCAATTACCAGGCACCCATCAAATGTTGCGCCGGACATCCACATAACACAAATTCCAATCCTCAAATCCATACACGTCAATCATACGGTACAAACTGTTTGAATGCCCAAGTTTGAAACAAAGCAAAGAAAAACATAGTTCAACAAGCCAGACATGGCAAAATGAAATCAATGTCCGAGCGTGGCGGATGGCCTCGGATCACTGGTTGGGCACCTGCTCCGAGCGGAATGCATCCTCCTCCGCCTGCATCCGAGCCGCAGCTGCCCTCGCCGCCTCGTAGTCCCTCCGGTGGTTGATCTCCTTCTTGTACACAAGACACTTCTTCGCATGCTCATCCAAGACGGTCTTGTTCGCCAACATGATCTTTGCATCTTCTGCATCCCGTGCGAGTTGCAACCTCTCCTTCTCAAGCTCTACCTCGCCAAATGTCTTGGCCTTCTCGAGCTCCCATTTGGTCGCCGCTTGTTCCTTCTCCAACTCGATCTTCTTCCTCTCAATTTCCAACTTCTTCTCCGCTCTCTTTCGGTCCCACTCCATCCCTTTTCTTTTGCGCATCTAACATGAGCTTGTACCTCTCCTCCTTCTTGTTCTCCCTCACCGAAAAAATGCCATCCATGTTGTCGACATTTTGGTAGCCGCGACATCTGGCACGTGCCTTCTCCCACTTGTTTCCCATGACTTGACGGTTGTCCTTTGGCACGGTGGCTTTTCCATTCTCCATGACAACATCATCCTCTTCATCGTCCAACCCAATTGATTGGTTGGAGTTTGAGCCATCATTCCTCTTATTGCCGTACTTGAGTTGGGCCAACTTCGGCTTGCCATTTACTATGCCCAACAATGGCTAAAAGCAAATGACTTTTCTCCACCTCGTGATACAAAGTGGCTTCCACCGCCGTCTAGCAAACAACATATGTATGATCACAAGAATGCAAACACAAGAAGCATATGCAATGGACGACAATCTGAGGCAATCGAGCTTACATGAGTTGCGACTCCCATTCCACTTTGAGGGCATTTGGTCACTTGTGTATAGTAGCCGACATACTTGTTCACTTCCCCTTGAATGATCGCCCAATGATGTTGGAGTGATGCCACGCTGCCAGTGGTATGCGGCTCCACATACTCCTTTTGCTTGTGATACTCCTTTGAAATCCTCGTCTAATAGGTGTTCACCTTTTGCTCGGTGCCTCATATTGGATCCATCGTTGTGGCTAACCAAGCTTTGACCAACAAGATGTCCTCAAATCTTGAGAATGCCGGACCTCTTGCCATCGGCGTCTTGGTCTTCTTCTTCTTCTTGCTCGAAACTTGAAATGCGGTGGTGGCCTCCAATTCGTACTCCATTTTGGTTGGTTCTTCATTGTCATTGATCATGTTCGACAAGAACGCCTCCTACATGATTAAGATTTGCAGTCATTCATCATGAACAAAATGAACCAGTGGTCTATGCTAAAATATGATCGGACAAGAGTAAAGAAAACGTACCGACTCTTGTTCGGTCATTCCGTCGAACATGTTGATGGAAGCCCGGGCACTTTCGGAGCCCATGCTCATCCATGCCCGAATGAGCTGCGGCCAGTCACACACGTCGACCTCCGGCATCTGCGTGGGCAAAAAGCTCTCCAGAATGTCCCAGCACGCGGATGGATCATCTTGTGTCCCAAGGGGTCGGACAGCGTAATCTGCGTTAGGCGCTCGGAGGGAAGGGGTGTGGGGATCCAGGCGCAGTGGAGGAGACAGCTGCTCCAGCACGTCCTAACCTCCCTGCAACACCGCCGCCGCCGCCTCCCTCTCTCGCTGCCTTTGTCGCTGCGACTTGCGGGCGACGTTCTCCACCTTGCGAGTCGCCACCGACGAAATCACGCTTCCGACGGACGAGGCGGACTGCGTCTCCATCGCGGTGGTGTGGGTCGGGCTGGACGACATCCAGCGGTGGATCAGGACCGGAGGTGAGGATTGGGTGGAGGTCCGCGAGGTTTCGCGCGCGGGAATGATTGGAAGGCGGCGGGGGGGAGGAGGAAGGGTTTGATGGATTTGGTGAAATCTGGGATGGGTCGGCCTGTCGGTTCTGACGTGGCCGGCGTGCCCGGGCGCCCCCATATCCGCCCCGTATTTCGGCTGGATATGAGGGGTGGCGGTTAGCCAGGGCATTTGGGTGGTCCGTCTGGGTCAAAAAATCGTGACCTGGCAGTGACCGGGCGGCCTGCCTGGGCGTATGAGGCGGATTTGAAAGGTCCGATTGTAGATGCTCTGAGGTTGTGCGCATAGCCAGGGGTTTATCTTCCTCAGAAAAAATGTGCAAAATGATATTTAGGAAAAGAAAAACATAGAACTTCACTGAAGAGTTAAGTAATCGATCACGGGCTCTCTGCCCATATATATTGGCCACAACAGAACACGAGAATCAAGACGAGTCATTATTTTTTCTTCCAAGCTTCAACATTCAATTGCACTTAATTTGTCAAATATTGTACAGCTATGACCAACCAAACAATGTTAGTATAAAATGACAGCTTGGAGCAAATATGACTTGATGCTAATGTGAGAGAGGAAAGGAAGCAGGAGTCCTCACCATGTTTGAAACATTGATTTGTACTAGAAGTTATCTTTTCTCGACTCATGGGATAGAGAGGAACTGGGATCTCAGGTATAACCATCCACCTCTGATTTCTGTCGCAAATGCTCTTCTAATTCTTTAGGGATGCGTGTTGGAACTAGTCCAAGATGATTCTACGCACACTAGTTTAGAGAAGATAACTTCGATAGTTAGATTTGCAAGGATGCAGTGTCAGGCTATCGCCCTTAGTCAGAAACTGAAAAATGCCAAAAATCTGAAGGTTTCTTTGAATTATGAGTTATGAGTGATTTGGAGTGACTCACGGGGGACTGAAGATGAGTTTTCATGAAAACGAGCAAGTATGCATTGATGAGGCATATGAAGTTGCAGACCAGAATACAGAATTGTTTGGTTGTGCAACTGAACTGTTCCCCATCTATATTTTTGTATCAGAGCATTCCTATGCACTATGGATTTACTGTAGATCATGGAAACATACGGACTGTAAATGGGTGAAAAAACGGCAACAGAAAATATATACTGCGTAGGTTGAAAGTAAATCTATTTTCCATGCCAGCATGTCCTAATTAAGTGCTCAATAGTATGTTATTATGCATATGTATTTTCTTCTTTGAAATCTCTCAACAACTAGATCGAATGAAGTCTCCGCCAAGGAGTATGGACAGGCAGCGGTGAGCAATACTACACGTACGACTGCATCAGACAGGATTAACAGATAGACTTAGGTGGAATTTTTTAGTTGGATGAACATAAGGGGAATGGGCCCACCCAGTTAAATTCCGGGGGTGGAGGGTGGAGATATTAATGTGGAAGGTCGGTATTGAGTATATAGATTACCTGTATGTGTAGGCCGTGGGACATGGCCTGGGTGGCAATGAAGGTGGTTATTACGCCAGGAACGTAGTAGAGCAAGGAGATGAGGAACACGCGGGCGGTGATGCATAAGAGCACCACCAACGCATTGAACTTCCACCACCTCCTCCTTCACTGCTCCCAGCTCACCATGGCCGATCGATCCAGTAATGGTACACATACAGGCAATCACGGGATGGGATTGTTTACATTCTGACATGGCAAAGGGTGATTGGAAAGAAGGAGAGTGAGGCGGGCCACCCCCATGGAAATTCAGGGCGGTGGGGGCAGAGAGATTTAAGGAAGGCTCCCTAACAAGTAACAACCCTATAAAGTGTAAAGAGCATGTACGTCTAGGATTATTGCCGATCGATCAGTCCACCCGGAGCTAGCTGCGCGCCATGTACGCAATGTTTGACTGGTCATCAATAATTGTTATCTTTGCTATAGTGCAGCCATGGATTGTGGAAGGTGCGGTGGTGCATAATGTGAAAACTAATACTCCATCAGTGTCTATTCCAAAGGATTGAAAGGCTGCAAAGCTGGATCCCCGGTGGAAAGAAAGACGCAATGAAGGAGGAGCTTGGTGCACTTCAAAAGAACAAGACGTAGGCTCTTCTTCCACTCCCAGCAGGAAAAAGAGCAGTTGGATGCAAATGGGTGTTCACCGTAAAACAGACTCCAGAGGGTAAGGTGGATAGATAGAAAGCAAGGCTAATTGCAAAAGGTTATAGGAAGACGGGAGATAGACTAAGATGAGACCAAAGCACCTGTGGCGAAGATGGACACGGCTCCCTCCGTCCCAAAATTCTTGTCTTAGATTTGTCCAAATACGGATGTATGAAGTCCGTATTTGGATAAATCTAAGACAAGAATTTTGTCCATATTTAAACAAATTTAAGACAAGAATTTTGGGACGGAGGGAGTACATCCATCGGGTGACTGATAGTCATGGTTGACTGGTCTGTGTATTGAATGGTTGGAGATTACGATGCTAATTTTATTCCCTTCATCTTGTGGAATCTCTTTTAGAATTAAATTAAGCCACTGTGAGTGAACGGCACAAGTAGGCTTCCATGGCGATGTTATATTCAAGGTACGTCTCCTTTGATGATGTCCTTGTCCAATATTTGTTTTTGAAAAGGAGGCAAAAGTTTTGACTTATCGATTAATTAAGAAGAAGAGAATTGCCCAGTTAATTTACGGAAAATCAGGCAAAAACCAATACAATCGAGGCACAGACGAGCTACTCACATGGCATGAAACCCCACAACCCTAGAAGCGGCCCGCCAAACTAGTCAAATACACAACATCCACAAACCCTGACACTACTACTACGCCAAGTGACCCTCAATGAGAGCACCTCCATACAAAGACATCATGCATCTCCCACCCACAATGACAACCCAGTCCAAGAGAACGGGCCGAGGGAACGAAGATCATCCATCAAGCAGCCAAAGACGTCTTGCCTTTGGCGCCACTCTTGCCTTTGCCCCCTTTCTTTTCTTTGCCCCTTATTGGTGTCCCCGTCAGGAAGCAAGCAATCGACCTACACAAACCGGGTCTAGCAACCTCCCACTGGCTAGCTAGTCACAAAGTTCCTTCACGAAGAGAGCATCTGGATTTGAAGTAGGTGTCAACACAACTGGCTCAATGGTCATGCCATCCGAAGGCATCACTTGCTCGATGGCCACAGACGAGGGAAGGGCAACAACATCTAAAACTCCACGCTCAACGACACGGAGAGTTAGCCTGTCTGACACCTGGCAAGGCTCCACGAGGGATGGTGAGGACACCAGGTCCGCCTCCGAAGCCTGAAGGATTCCCAACTTTGAGCTGCTCCATTAACATCGGCGAAACAGGTCCTGCACACAACACCTGCAAGTCGGGCATGATCTGCAGCACCGTAACCTCAACGGACAACCACGTGCTCTCTGCTCATACGATGACATGGCCACAACAGAACAAGAGAATTAATACCAGTTATTATTTTGTATCGAGCTTCAACATTTAATTGCATTTATTTTACACATGTACCCAATCAAACAAATGAACAATGTTATAAAAGAAGGCTTAGTGCAAACATGTGGGAGGATAATTTGAAGGAAGAAGCAAGGAAGCAAGACAGACCAACGTTACGTCACCATGATCCAAACATTGATTTGGATTGGAACCAAAACTTTGTCGCAAGTTGTGAGCATGAGAGGCATCGGTAACACAATGATCACTTAGTGCCGCTGGTGGGAATGCACTACTAATTTGTTAGTGGTGCATGTTGGCACAAGTCAATGAAGATTGGGGCCATATTCTTAACTAATAGACATGAGGTTACCAGATAGGTACTTCGATTTAGTCGTAGGTTAGGCTTTAGGCATACCTAAAAGGCCGAAATTCTGAAGGTTGTTTGCAATGCTTTGGGGTAACTTCTGGGGCTGATGATTAAATTGCATAGATGTGAGCTATTATGATTAGGCGAGTCACATCACTCTGCGCAGCTGTACGTAGAATAATTTGGGATGTTATTAGAAAATTGACCATTCGTTATGTTGGCAACTTGGCAGTCTAGTAAAGTTGCCGAATGGAAAAACTGACTGGAGAAGATATCGGATAAGTCTAAACGTAAGGAATTGTCCACGTATACTTCTTTCACTGAAATCGTGCACCAACGAGGAAGGCAGCACTGTCAAGGAGCATGGACCGGCGGCAGCTGTGTTAGGACGTGATGCTGAAGGCAATGAAGTTGGTGAACAGATCCACAACATAGACGGAGGAGGTTAAGGATCTGAGCATGCCGATGGCTATGAAACCTGCAGTAGTTGTTGGCCCAACAGGAGACGCCTTTCATCTCTCAGTAGTCGGTATTGTACACCTCGATAAAGAACTTTGTGCAAGAACGGCTCCATCGAGGACACGAGTCCCATGGTCTATTTCATAGATGCACGACAGCACCACGATGGTCGTGACCGCTCTGCTTCTGCCTCCTCTGTAGCTAGTTCTCGGACACGCCGGCGGACATGGCCGGTCGACTGGGCGATCAGAGTTGCACGGGGCAATGTTTGAGTATTGTCACCCAATACACTAATACAAACATCCTATTGTTATGGTTTTTTGGATTTTTTACGGCCTTAAATGGATAAGTCAAAGATTGTCACATGGTATCGTTGGTGGATTTGGCAGAGTACGCTCCTTTGGTGCACATAGAAATTGTAGTTTAGATGGCCCACGTTCGCGTTGACGATTGTGGTTAATTGCTTTTTTCGTTAGTTCTTTTGAATATTAAATTTGGTCCATTTGTCAGATGTTGATTTGACAGATTATATGACCACAAGTATGCATATGATTCGCATATTCAGGTCAGGGTCACCTGTAGGATCGCTGCAGGATTTATTGTGGTATACAAGAATGGTTCTCCCTTCACTCGTACTCTTAAAAGACCCAGGATGGGATGCCCATTTCCATGGCGACCCTCTATACGAAGCTCAAGACGCAGCTCACCGACGTGCTGCTGTTGAGCTTGGACAGCAGCTCCGTTAGCAGCACGGTGGTGTGCTTGGTGGTGGACACACGGAGCATGGCGGTGTCCTGCGCAATGTTTGGTTATCAAATGGGCATATTTACCGAGGGGCACGGTAAACGTGGTTACCACGGACCATGCTTACCGAGAAATACCGAAAATATTTCGTGCGAAATTTATAGTTGAATTTTGAATTCCAATTCTTTAAGAATAATATAGATATAACATGAACTTGTATTTGGCATAAAAGTGCTACCAGCCAAATGGAACGTCGTCTATGCATTAGTACCAGTAAGCCATAACCAACTCTCATAACATTTCTTAGATCCTACGTTCTTTACTATAAATCGAGCGTTTAAATTCAAAAAATTGAACTCACTTGGTATTTTTTGCTCGGTATGGGGATTTACCGAGCGGCACCGAAATACGTGATAACCACAGGAAATCTTGAAATTTCGTTCGGTAACCAAAACCTTGGTCCTGCGTGACGTCGTCTCCGTGGCCGTCGAACACGGCACCCAGCAGGCCGTCTGAGACGCCCTCGAAGCAGAAGTTGTACTTAAAGTTGACCAAGGTGATGTGGGAGCCCTTGACGTGCAGCACCTTTGGCCAGTGCATCATCGGCGTGACATGGCCCTGCACGGACTACGGGGTGAGCACAACATTTGGCTCCCGCTGGTGCCGCTCAGAGTTCATTGCGGCTTTTCTTGATCTCCGGCCTGGGCATGCAGTGCCAAATGGATGCAGTAGCTAAACTGGGCGCGCTGTTCTTGGAAAGCTGGTTTCCGTACCGTTAGGTGAACGGTGAGATCGCGCCGGGGCAGGAGACCAACACGGCGGCGCTCTGTTGGTATATAATGAAATACGACTTCTAATCTCCCGATTTAGAATGTGTCCGCTAAGGTAATATCACAGATCTGACACATGAATGGCCTTCCGGACATGACGGCGGGCTGAGTCATGAACAAAATAAGAGATGCCATCTACGAGGAGAAGAAAGCGTGAGCAGTATACGCATTATGCAATTACGGGGAGAAGGACAGGCGAGGCCCACAAGGATACACGGAGCTAGCTTATTGGCCATTGCATGATAAATCTTGCAGGAAGCCCTCAGGTGAGAAGGAACCCGGGTGGTCTAAAAATGGTGTCGCGTCGGGGTGTCTTAGTCCTGGTATATCTGATTTTTTACGTCTCTATTAG
>NC_041386.1:666719519-666727868 GCF_002162155.2 Triticum dicoccoides | reverse complement strand
AGAAAGAGAGAGAGAGAGAGAGAGAGAGAGAGAGAGAGGGTGATAACAGCTCCTGTCGCGACGATTTACCTGGTCAAGGCCATGGTTGTGTCGACCTTCCAATTGCCATGCGCGCGTCCAGCACCTCCCGTCGTTGCAAGTGCATCAACACCGACCTGTGTCAACAGAATACACCTGCCCGGCGGTGAACAGGCAAGGAGCAACTAGGCAGTCCAACGGCCACCAGGGGACATATATGCTCGCCATCGGTGGTCTGGGAGAATTATGGTGGCGCTCCCTCCGATGGCTCCTCCCCCGGTGATGTAGCCCACCGATTGTTATGGGTTGTAGTTGATGGGTGGCGTGGGATGGGATCTAGGAGCATCAAGGATGCTTGGCGGCGGTGGTGTAGTCGTCAGGCATCTGCAAGGCAGACATGGAATGGGAAGCTCAAAGGGAGGAGCATGTTGTGGCTACCTAGCTAAGAGCATCTTCAACCAATTCCTTATAATCCATTAGAGGAGTAAAATTGCAAATAGTTGTTACAGATCCTTTGGAAAAGTGATCACGTACGTGCTTTTGGCCTATTATTGCAAATAGCTGTTACAAACCTAGATTCACCAACAATCAACTACATCCCTGCGACAAGGTTCACCAACAACCAACTACATCCCTGCGACATAAACACTTCACCTCCTATAGCCTATACTAAGTGAACAGAGTATAGTCGACGACAATCCCACTGAGGCCATCAGACATCATCTCCGATCACCCGTCACGGTTGAACCGACTGCCCCTGCCACAGATGCCCGAACCGCCCCTCTTGTAATCTCTCTCTAGCCTGCCATCTTATGTCTAATCTTTTGGCTACCTCGTGATGCCTTTACATAATCGGCCTGGGTTATGCAGCACGATTGAAATACATCACCCCTCACTACTACAAGTCCAATTATAAGCTCATACACACATATATACTTTTAGCAATAGCCACACAAGAAAAAGAGAATCAGTTCGAGTCATTACTTAATATATATATGCTTCAACATTCAATTGCCTTTAAAAAAACACTGCACCTAAACAAATGTTATAAAAGGAGGCGCTGTTGCAAACATGACAGAAGCTGGCCAAACTGAGAGAGGAAGGAATAAAGAGAGACTGTGGTTCATCACCCTGTTCAAAATATTGATTTGGACTAAACAATAAGTGTTCCTTAAGTCACGTTCCTGAGAGGTATCGGGAACTTAGGCATCACTTGCTAGCTTGCTGCCCTGGCTAGAGATTCGTTACTAATATATTAGTTGTGAAATGATGTAGTGTCAAGCTATATCGTTTACTCATGGCTTGGAAAATGCCGCAAATTGGAAGCCTGTTTTGGGTGATTTGCAACAATATGTGGAGAATAAGGCTAGTTTTCATAGAAGCTATTCTGCTTTCAAGTGTTTCATGGTATCTCAGGATACGATCACGACGAGTCGACGACTCAGTTCTTCACAACACATGCCATGTTTGTAGCTTATGGAGTTCCAAAACATGCACTTAATCCCTTGTCGTGAATGAAACTGCTCAACAGGCTACTTGTGCCCGATCTTTTTACATGACGTGTAAATCCAGCCGGTGTGCTACACTTTATCCCTGGATGCGCATAAAATGTTATGTAGTTTACTTGATAGTGCTCTACTCTATTATATTCCTAGTTAGCTTTCATTTGGTACTGATTTGTTCAGTGCTCATAAATTTCATGCTTGCAACTCACTGTTATATGAACCTTTCAGGCTGAAATAAAGAAAAGGACTCAGGCAGATCCTTATTTGATTGGTGAGGAGGCCCGTGATGGTGATCTTTAGTCGTCAATTTTCATAAAGGAAACGAAAGGAAGGCCAAGTGGCCTTAGAGGGTGTTTGTTTCCAGGGACTTATTGGCTTAGGGACTTAAAAAAGTCCTTATAAGTCCCATCTAAACCAAACAGGAGGGACTTATAGGGACTTAAAGTGGACATTTGGGACTTATGAAATAAGACTCTGAAGGAGGGACTTATAGGGACTTAAAGTTGTAATATGGTCTTATAGAGACTTATAAGTCCCAGAAACCAAACAGGTAGGGACTTTTTAGGGACTTGAGACTTATAAGTTGAGACTAAGAAAAGTCCTATGACTTATGAACCAAACAGGGCCTTAGTCTATTAGCAGGGGGAGTTGCTTCAGAGCGCCTTGCTCAAGTTGAAGCTGAACTACATGCTGCTAAACACGAGAACATGGAGCTTCGGCATGTGGTGCATACTCTGGTGGTAAATCAAACTTCCATAATGGCCAAGAGTTAGAGATTGGAAGAAAAGTATAACGAGGTAAAGAGTTTGATCATAGCTTCTAGGGGGTCTGTTGAAATGGAAGGAATTCCAGAAAAGGAGCTTCCATATAAAGATCCTTCTAAGGTGATTCTTCTTTTCATCTCTTAAAACGAGTCACATTATTTGAACATTTATTGCTAGATAAATATGAGTTTCCACCTACTAGGACATGGAAACCATGAATGAAGAAGAACATGCAAGTTCACTTTCATATACTACGAAGGCATTCGAGGCAATGGCTGCTCCAAGGCATCCGGATAAGGTGAAGGCATCCCAACTGGAAACACAGAACACAAAATCAGCACTACCAAGTCTTTTGCTGAAACCAAAGAAGACAAAGACACACTAGTAGAAAAACACCTAATAGTCCCGGTTCATAAGGGCCTTTAGTCCCGGTTCATGAACCGGGACTAATGGGTCGTTACTAATACCTCCACCCATTAGTCCCGGTTCAAACACGAACCGGGACCAATGTGCCTCCACGTGGCCCTGTGCGCCGAGCCCAGTGAGGGGGCCTTTGGTCCCGGTTGGTGGCTCCAACCGGGAAAAGGCATCCACGCGTCAGCATTCCAGTGGCTGGGGTTTTTGTTTTTTTTTTTTGAAAGGAGGGGAGGTTGGGGGTTTTGGGGGTTTAATTTAGGTGTTTCATATATTGTGTTAGCTAGCTAATTAATAGAGAGAAGTATCCTCTCTTATGTCCGTGCTTGGTCGACGCTACGTACTATATATACATAAGTGATCGAGAGAACCATTCAGTACAGAAGTTCATCATGCATACCGAGAGAAGTGATCGATCGACCTCTCCTTCTCCGAGAGATTGGTCGAACAACAAGTTTTCGTATCATGTATCCGACGCTACTGGCTACATACATGTACAATATGTATAAGATCTCTTAATTACAAACCCCTAGCATTTGAAATCAATTTCCACATGGTATTCTCCTGCTTTACTGATGACGTGGTCAAGAAAGAATCCCACCAATTCCTCTTGAATTGCTTTCATGCGATCTGGTTCTAGGAGTTCATCCCGCATCTGCCACGTCTAATTTGAAGAAGGGGGTTAATTAATACATATATATGAATGAAACTCAACATAAATGATGGTGTAATAAAATGAAATTGTGAATATTATTGCTTACGCACTTCATATTGTCTTCTAGAGTAGCCCTGCTTGTTTTTCAAAGTCGCGGTGTAGATGAACTCGCACACGTAGTATCCACAGAAATCATTCCCTTCCTCCTGCCACAAGCACTTTACGAGAAATAGAGGTCAATCAAACTGATAATGAAGCATTATAAATGGCATTGATGAAAGTATAGCTATAGAATCAACGGGAGATGCGCGCAACTAGCTAGCCAATAGTACTTACTTTCGGGTATTTATATGTCAGCTCCTTCGGCAGTCCCGGAGCTTCTGCAGTGAACTGTTTCCAAACCCTGCAAGACAAAGAAAATAATTATTATTACTTGAGATATCAGGAAATGAACAAAAAGTTGCCGATATGGTGCGATAATGATCGATTGAACTTACTTGCTGAGCATTTCAGTGATGTCCGCATAGGATTTGGGATCTTTCCATCTCGAGTCTAAGACGGTTACTAGTCCACGCTCAAGCTTAATCTCTAGAAGAATATAGTGGTACCTGCGCACGCATGCATAACTCATCAATTACATCACTATAAGCTCGCTTGAGTAATAAGGGAAACCGAATATGCACACGACAGTAACACTCACGGGCCGTTGTAAGGAAAGAGTATGGTATCTTTGTTTTGATTTTTGATCAACGATTGTAGCAAGTTGTCCTCGGCCTCTTTGACGTTCTTTTCAACCAGAAATACATCTATGATATTTGTGTTAATGAACCCAATATCATAAATTTCTTGTTTTTTGCACTCGACGATCTTCAATCTGCATAATATATGGAGGATAATTAATTATAAATACATGCAATGAAAGAGCCGAGCTATATATAGAGACTTAATGACAGAAATAGTACTTACAGGCAGTAGCAAAAGACCATTAATTTATCGAGGGCCTTTTGATTGAAGAACTCAAAGAACTCCTCAAATGGAACAGTCAACAGATCATTTGCAACGAGATCGTGCTCCTCCTTAATATGCAGATAAAAAGCATTCTTACCCTCAGAATCTCTGCAGGTTTCCATGTACCAATTATGGAATCTTCGCATCATTGTTGTCAGAGATTTTTCATCTTTGACGAGAGGCTTCCCGTACTCGTATCTGTGTTCGTCCACCTCCAAGAAATCAGGAAGTGCATCGTCAGATAGGTAATCGTCAAGATTTCCATAACCGGCCACCGTCCCCGGAGCATTAGACACATTGAGCGGGGGGCACGATTGCTGTGCTTGTTCGCCGAGCTGGGCATTTTTTCCCCTTTGCTCGTTCTTTTGACCTTTTAGCACTGACAGTAGTTCCCGACCGCTGGGCTTGGAGATATGTCTGTTCAGTAATGCGCTCATAGTTGGTTCTCGGTGGAGACTTTGGTGGTTTCCTCAGGGCATCGATAGTGCGCTTTGCTTTCACCGGATCTACCTTCTCCTCCGGAGGTGGATGTCTCTTTGCTTCACCCTTCAAAGAACTCCTTCACGTGGGTCCGCACAATCGTATCGTTTTCCTCCTCGGACCTCTCGTACGGTAACTTCTCTAGAGGCTTGAGAGATGATGGACCGTATTTGTATTGCCTCCCGCCTCTGGTTGTGCTGCTAGACGTCGGAGCAGACGGAGCGGCTGCGGCGTCTGTCTTCTTTCGTGCTTGGTTACGAGGCGGACGAGAAGGAGTACGACGCGCCGGAGCAGCCGGGACGACGGCGGGTCTCTTCCGCCCTTGCTGGCGAGGCGGAGAAGGAGGATGCTGCTGGCTACTCGGGAGCGCCGGCGCAGGCGGAGAAGGAGGCGGAGTGCCGCCATGCGCCGGAGAAGGAGGCGGAGTGCCGCCACGTGTGCCCTGATCGTCACTCGTCGGAGGAGAAGGCGTTGGAGGAGGCGGAGTGCCCTGACTCGCCGGAGCAGGAGGAGGAGGCGGAGGCGTTCAGTTCAAAAGGTTGATGAGCTCCTTCTTCATAGGCATGGAGTCTTCAGAGCAGAACCCAGCCTAGTCTCCCCTTCACCGGTAGGGTGGTCAAGCACGAGGTCCTCAAATCCCTCCGTTATTTCATCCACCATCACCTTAGCATATCTTTTTGGAATCGGCTGGCAGTGATAAGTTGTGCCGGGTCCACTAGGATAAACTTGGCCAACAGCCGTCTTGACCTTCAAAGTCATCCATCGCGCCATCATGTGGCAATTTTGAGACTCTGTGATACCATCCACGGGACAGCTGGTAGGAGCCGTCAAGACATGTTCCGGCTGAAGCAGCTCGGTGAAAGCCACGCTGCTTCTCCGCTGAGATGGCGGGGTAGCTTCGGGGGAAGCTTCGGCAGGTCGTTTGCTGTGATCTGCTGCTTCTCATTCCTCTTCTCGATCCTCTAGCCCCATTACCCTTTCGTGTAGCGCCTGCAGTTGGTCCTGCTCCAGTTTCTTCCTCCTCTCGTGGGTTTTGTAACCCCCTGCGTCCGGAAAACCAACCTTCCACGGAATGGAGCCTGTCGTGCCTCGTGTCCGTCCAGGGTGCTCAGGATTCCCAAGGGCCATTGTGAGCTCATCCTTCTTCCTGTTTGGAAGGAACGTCCCTCGCTGCACTGCATCGATATAGTGTCGAAGGTTCTTGACTGGTATTTCTAGTTGCTCGTCCGTCCACTGGCAAAACCCTGTTACAGGGTCCAAGGTTCCGCCAGACCCGAAGAACCAAGTCCGGCAACGGTCTGGCCATCTCATTGTCTCTAGTTCGATCCCTTTTTCAAGCAGATCATTCTCAACCTTGGACCACTTAGGCCGGGCTTGCAGGTAGCCACCTGAACCCGTGCGATGGTGAAGCGTCTTTGTCGCAGCATTTTTCTTGTTTGTCTCCGACATCTTCTTACTCTTTTCCGATGTCTTGTGGGCCACAAATGCGGGCCAGTGATCTTTGATCTTCTCATATTTGCCGATGAATTCTTGTGTCTTTTTATTTTTGACAAACTGGTTCAGCTCTTTCCTCCACCTCCTCATCAGGGTTGCCATCTTCTTAAGAGCACAAGACTTGATTAATTCCTCTTTAACTAGCTTCTCCGGATCCTCATCTGGCGGTAGGGTGAAATTTGCCTTAAGCTCAGTCCAAAGATATTCTTTCTGCATATCATTGACATAAGACACCTCAGGGTCTTCCTCCTTAGGCTTATACCATTGCTGGATGCTGATCGGTATCTTCTCCCTAACAAGAACCCCGCACTGAGAAGAAAATGCCTTCCTTGTTCGGATGGGTTCAATCGGTTCGCCGTCGGGCGCGATTTCTATGATCTCAAACTTTTCATCCGAGCTCAACTTTTTCTTCGGGCCTCGTCTCCTTACCGAAGTTGTGCTCGATCCGGAGGGCTAGAAATTATAAGGAAGAAAGACGAGAGTAATTAATATGTGTACATATACTAAAACAATGGAAGCATCAATTAACTAGTCAGCACGGGCTTAACTAATATATATATACCTGGTCGGGCTCGGTTCGGTCACCGGAGCAGTCAGCACGGTCTCCTTCTTGTTCCTCCATTGTGTCACCGGAGCCATCATGAACATAGTCCTGTTCTTGTACCGACATTAATGGGCCCAAGCCATCATGAACATAGCCCTCTTCTTCACCCCGTTCTTCCAGCTGACCAACAACGGTGTCGAGGAGAAATTACGCAACTTCATCCCTTCCATTTGCGATTATGTCCCTCAATATCGCTTCTGTTTCTTCGTCTCGGCAGTGCTCCATAGTTTCTGCAAATATTTACAACATGTTTATATATGGTACAGATGGAACTAGTGGCAAACATAGAACTAGCCAGCTAATCACAATAAGGAATCATGTTAGTGGCCTCGACGCTGCTTCTCTAGGGTTTGGGGTCGCCTCGACACAACAACGCTTCGAGAGAGTTAATTTGTCGGGTAGGGGCGCGGCGGGAGGGGGTAGGAGACCAACATCGTTTTCTCTCTAGGGTTTGGGTGTCCTCGAGAGTTTTGGTCGAGCGAGAGGGCCGAGGGTGGGGGGTATTTATATCGACCGCCCCTCATGTCGAAGTTATCTCGAGGGGGTTATATCGACAACGACGTGACAACGACGAGAAAGGAAAAGGAAGAAAAGGGGAAGAAGGAAGAAGGAAGAAGAAGAAGAAAAAAAAAGAGGAGAAGAAGAAAGGAATAGAGGAGAAGAAGAAAAAATAGAATTTTTTTCTATTTTTTCTTCTTCTCCTCTATTCCTTTCTTCTTCTCCTCTTCTTTTTCTTCTTTTTTCCTCTTCTTATTTATTTCTCCTCTTCTTCCTCTCCTCTTCTTCATCTTCTTATTTTCCTTTTTCCTCTCATTCTTTTTCTTCTTCTTTCTTCCTTCTTCCTTCTTCCTCTTTTCTTCCTTTTCCTTATTTTACTTTAAATTTCTCCTCTACACTAACCTAAAATGCACTAACCTAAAATCGATATCTACTAACAACTTAAAAAAATACATATATGAAAAAATGCATATATGAAAAAAAACATCATCATATCATCAACAGAAAAATAGTATTTTTTCTAAAAATCTATCTTTTGCATATATATACATCAACATATATATACACTAACCTAAAATGCACAAAAATGCTATCGGAGAGGGGGTATATCGACCCCCCTCATGTATCCACATACATACATCTATACATACATATATATACTTACATATATGTATAAATTTTTGCATATATAAAGTTTTTCTAAAATCTAACTTTTGCATATATGAACATATATACACAGAGAACATATACATATATACACAGAGAACATATACATAAATGCACAAAAAAATAAGAGGAAAGGGCGCCGGCGGCCGGACCGAAGGCGGCGGCGTGTGGTCGGGGCGACGGCGACGGGGTTGGGGAAGGGGCGGCGCGCGCGGCGAGGGCGACGGGGTCGGGGAAGGGGCA
>NC_041386.1:666702247-666719208 GCF_002162155.2 Triticum dicoccoides | reverse complement strand
GGCCAAAGTTTAGTCCCACCTCGCTAGTCGAGAGGGGCGCGCAGTGGTTTATAAGCCCCACTGTCGCACCCCTCTTGAGCTCCTCTCCACTGTAGGCTTTCGGGCCTACTTGCTATTGCTTTTCCTGATGGGCCTTCTGGGCCTACTGCGGGCCTGAATCCTGGCCCATAGTAGGGTTTCTAGTCGTATTCAGGCCATGGGGGCCCAGTAGGAGGCATTTTTTTTGTTTTTTGTTTTCTTTAATTATTGTTGCTATATTTATTTATTTTCAAGTTTTTTTCTTTTGTTTTCTGCATTATTTATTTTCTTTTGTTTTTTGCTTTAATTTTTAATTGTTTTTGCTTTTAGTTTTAGGAAAATTATAAACTTTCTGTTAGTGCCATTAGTTTTCAAATTTGAAAACACTTTTTTTGTTTTTTTGTTTTCTTTCTTGCTTTATTTATTTTATTTTGTTTCTACTTACAACAAAATACTTATTGTTGTTTTTTTCTTTTGTTTTCTGCATTATTTATTTTCTTTTGTTTTTTGCTTTATTTTTTAATTGTTTTTGCTTTTAGTTTTAGGAAAATTATAAACTTTCTGTTAGTGCCATTAGTTTTCAAATTTGAAAACACTTTTTTGTTTTTTTGTTTTCTTTCTTGCTTTATTTATTTTATTTTGTTTCTACTTACAACAAAATACTTATTGTTGCTATTTTTAATTATTACGATGGCTGAACCATAAGACATTAAAGCATTTCAAATGAACTCTGAAAAAGTTGAAAGTTGGCATGGTATCATAAATTGACCCACATAGCATGTGCATGTACAAAACGGACAATGGTATCATACTCGTCAGTTACAAAGTTGGCATGGTATCATCATAATAGTTGCGGGAGGAAGTCTTCAATTTTTCTTCGCTTGTATCATTTGCTTATTGTGCCGTAACCATGGATAATCTTCATCGTTTATCAGGATGCTGGGGTCAGCCTTGACTTTGAAGGGAGGAATTTCATGAAACTTTTCATAATCTTCAGACATGTCTGTCTTGTCCTCCACTCCCACGATGTCCCTTTTTTCCTGAAAGAACTATGTGGCGCTTTGGCTCATCGTATGATGTATTCGCTTCCTTATCTTTTCTCTTTCTCGGTCTGGTAGACATGTCCTTCACATAAATAACCTGTGCCACATCATTGGCTAGGACGAACGGTTCGTCAGTGTACCCAAGATTTTTCAGATCCACTGTTGTCATTCCGTACTGTGGGTCTACCTGTACCCCGCCTCCTGACAGATTGACCCATTTGCACTTAAACAAAGGGACCTTAAAATCTACTCCGTAGTCAAGTTCCCATATGTCCACTATGTAACCATAATATGTGTCCTTTTCCCTCTCGGTTGTTGCATCAAAGCGTACACCACTGTTTTGGTTGGTGCTCTTTTGATCTTGGTCAATCGTGTAAAATGTATTCCCATTTATCTCGTATCCTTTCCAAATCAATACAGTCAAAGATGGTCCCCTGGACAACAAGTACAGCTCATCACAAACAGTATTGTCACCTCTGATACGTGCTTCCAACCAACTGCTAAAAGTCCTGATGTGTTCACATGTAATCCAGTCGTCGCACTGCTCCGGGTGTTTGGAGCGCAGACTGTTCTTGTGTTCATCGACATACGGGGTCACCAAGGTAGAGTTCTGTAGAACTGTGTAGTGTGCTTGAGACCAAGAATATCCGTCCCTGCATATTATTGAGTCCCTTCCAAGCGTGCCTTTTCCAGTCAGTCTCCCCTCATACCGCGATTTAGGGAGACCTATCTTCTTAAGGCCAGGAATGAAGTCAACACAAAACCCAATGACATCCTCTGTTTGATGGCCCATGGAGATGCTTCCTTCTGGCCTAGCGCGGTTACGGACATATTTCTTTAGGACTCCCATGAACCTCTCAAAGGGGTACATATTGTGTAGAAATACGGGGCCCAGAATGACAATCTCGTCAACTAGATGAACTAGGATGTGCGTCTTGATATTGAAGAAGGATTGTGGGAACACCAGCTCGAAACTGACAAGACATTGCACCACATCACTCCTTAGCCTTGGTATGATTTCTGGATCGATCACCTTCTGAGAGATTGCATTGAGGAATGCACATAGCTTCACAATGGCCCTGGTACACATTCTTTTCCGGTAGAAGCCCCCTCAATGCAACCGAAAGCAGTTGCGTCATAATCACGTGGCAGTCATGAGACTTTAGGTTCTGAAACTTTTTCTCTGCCATATTTATTATTCCTTTTATATTAGACGAGAAGCCAGTCGGGACCTTCATACTAAGCAGACATTCAAAGAAGATTTCCTTCTCTTCTTTGGTAAGAGCATAGCTGGCAGGACCTTCATATTGCTTTGGAGGCATGCCGTCTTTTTCGTGCAAACGTTGTAGGTCCTCCCGTGCCTCAGTTGTATCTTTTGTCTTCCCATACACACCCAAGAAGCCTAGCAGACTCACGCAAAGGTTCTTCGTCACGTGCATCACGTCGATCGAAGAGCGAACCTCTAGGTCTTTCCAGTAGGGTAGGTCCCAAAATATAGATTTCTTCTTCCACATGGGTGCGTGTCCCCCAGCGTCACTCGGAACAGCTAGTGCGCCGGGACCCTTTCCAAAGATTACGTGTAAATCATTGACCATAGCAAGTACGTGATCACCGGTACGCATGGCGGGCTTCTTCCGGTGATCTGCCTCGCCTTTGAAATGCTTGCCTTTCTTTCGACATTGATGGTTGGTCGGAAGAAATCGACGATGGCCCAGGTACACATTCTTCCTGTAGCTTGCCAGGTATATACTATAGGTGTCAAGTAAACAATGTGTGCATGCATGGTATCCCTTGTTTGTCTGTCCTGAAAGGTTACAGAGAGCGGGCCAATCGTTGATGGTCACGAACAGCAACGCCTTTAGGTTAAATTCCTCCTGTTTGTGCTCATCCCACGTACGTACACCGTTTCCATTCTACAGCTGTAAAAGTTCTTCAACTAATGGCCTTAGGTACACATCAAAGTCGTTGCCGGGTTGCTTAGGGCCTTGGATGAGAACTGGCATCATAATGAACTTCCGCTTCATGCACATCCAAGGAGGAAGGTTATACATACATAGAGTCACGGGCCAGGTGCTGTGATTGCTGCTTTGCTCCCCTAAAGGATTAATGCCATCCGCGCTTAAAGCAAACCATACGTTCCTTGGCTCACTTGCAAACTCATCCCAGTACTATCTCTCGATTTTTCTCCACTGCGACCCGTCAGTGGGTGCTCTCAACTTCTCGTCTTTCTTACGGTCCTCACTGTGCCATAGCATCAACTTGGCATGCTCTCCATTTCTGAACAGACGTTTCAACCGTGGTATTATAGGAGCATACCACATCACCTTCGCAGGAACCCTCTTACTGGGGGGCTCGCCGTCAACATCACCAGGGTCATCTCGTCTGATCTTATACCGTAATGCACCGCATACCGGGCATGCGTTCAGATCCTTGTACGCACCGCGGAAGAGGATGCAGTCATTAGGGCATGCATGTATCTTCTGCACCTCCAATCCTATTGGGCATACGACCTTCTTTGCTGCGTATGTACTGTCGGGCAATTCGTTATCCTCTGGAAGCTTCTTCTTCAATATTTTCAGTAGCTTTTCAAATCCTTTGTCAGGCACAGCATTCTCTGCCTTCCACTGCAGCAATTCCAGTACGGTATCGAGTTTTGTGTTGCCATCTTCGTAATTGGGGTACAACCCTTTTTTGTGGTCCTCTAACATGCGATCGAAGTTCAGCTTCTCCTTTTGACTTTCGCATTGCTTCCTTGCATTGACAATGACCCGACGGAGATCATCATCATCGGGCACATCGTCTGGTTTCTCTTGATCTTCAGCAGCTTAGCCCGTTGCAGCATCATCGTGCACATTGTCTGGTTCCTCTTGATCTTCAGTAGCATCACCGTATTCAGGGGGCACATAGTTGTCATCGTACTCTTCTTCTTCGTAATCTTCCATCATAACCCCTATTTCTCCGTGCCTCGTCCAAACATTATAGTGTGGCATGAAACCCTTGTAAAGCAGGTGGGTGTGGAGGATTTTCCGGTCAGAGTAAGACTTCGTATTCCCACATATAGGGCATGGACAACACATAAAACCATTCTGCTTGTTTGCCTCAGCCACTTCGAGAAAATCATGCACGCCCTTAATGTACTCGGAGGTGTGTCTTGAACCGTACATCCATTGTCGGTTCATCTGCGTGCATTATATATAATTAAGTGTGTCAAAAATCATTACAGAACATCATGAATAGATAATTAAGTGACCAAATTAATAGAAGTTCATCATCACATTAAAACCAAAGTACATACATAGTTCTCATCTAACAACATAAAGCTCTGCAGAGCATCTAAATTAATTAAACCATACACCGAAACTATGTAAAACATTTCAATGCGAAAATAAATGCGATCATAATCGCAACCAATGTAACAACTGATCCAACGGCATAATGATACCAAGCTTTGGTATGAATGGCATATTTTTTAATCTTTCTAATCTTCAAGCGCATTGCATCCATCTTGATTTTGTGATCATCAACGACATCCGCAACATGCAACTCCAATATCATCTCCTCCTCCTCAATTTTTCTAATTTTTTCCTTCAACAATTTGTTTTCTTCTTCAACTAAATTTAACCTCTCGACAATAGGGTCGGTTGGAATTTCCGGTTCAACAACCTCCTAGATAAATAAAATCTATGTCACGTTGGTCGGCATAATTGTCATAAACAATAAATGAACCAATAGTTATGAAAAGATAATATATATCACATCCGAATCATAGACAGGACGAGGGCCAACGGGGGCGGATACCAAAACCATCGCACTATATAAGATGAAATAATAAAAGTAAGAAAATTATACAAGTATCTATATAAATATACAAGTAAGATTTTTTTTCCTTTCAGAAAGAAGATAAGAACAAGAGGCTCACCACGGTGGTGCCGGCGACGAGATCGAGCGGGCGATCGACGGCGGTGAAGACGGGGACGGGACGTGACGGACCGCTAAACCTAGACAAATATTGAGGAAAATGGAGCTGGGAGGTCGAGCTTGGAGAGGAGAAAGCTTAGGTAGTGTGGCTCGGGCATTCCATCGAACACCTCGTGTGCATAGGAGGTGAGCTAGAGCACCACAAAGCTCTCCCCTCGCCGGCCACGAAAACTAGAGCACTGGGAGTGCTCTGCTCGCGGGCCGGGGTAGATATAGGCAACTAATTGGTCTTGGTTCGTGCCACGAACCGGGACTAAATGGCAGCCTTTGGTCCCGGTTCACTCCACCAACCGGGACCAATGGTTGTGGGCCAGGAGCGAGGCGCATTGGTCCCGGTTCGTCCCACCAACCGGAACCAATAGGTCCAGCCGAACCGGGACCAATGGCCCACGTGGCCCGGCCGGCCCCCGGGGCTCACGAACCGGGTCCAATGCCCCCATTGGTCTCGGTTCTGGATTGAACCGGGACTAATGGGCTGACCTGGCCTGGACCATTGCCCCCTTTTCTACTAGTGACAACTAAAAATAAGAAACCAAGAATATTTCAAACACCGCTCAAAAGGGGGCCAAATGTGTTTTTTTATTTGTCTCAACTTATTAACCAAACTAGAAAATTAGAAGGGTTACTTAGTACTATTGCAACTCATAGGATGGATTAGAATATATCATAAAGTGTGGCATAGAAGTAAGTTTGACGTCGCCAAACAGTGCAAGTGTGGTGGAAATGGGAACCATTCAAAAAACTGATAGAAAAGCTAAAGCTACTGATGGCCAACCACAAGCTGATTGTGTTGAAGTTCTTGTCAACATCGTGCTCAAAGAAACAACTGAGCTGCCTCGTGCACAAGGGAAAATAAACATGCTAGGAAATGCCAACTAGGTGTATTCCATGACGGCCACGCAAAATGTATGATACATGGCACTTTCCTAACTCATTAGCCATGTTCTTGTATATGCAACTATTATGAACTTTTTTTATGCAGATTATGCAAACACACGATACTACCCTACTGCACTCTAAGGTACTATCATAGCTCATAGTTCATGTTTTGTGCTCATATTATGTATAACTATACATGACTTTAATGTTTATCCAATTGTAGGTTTCTAGTGTTTATAGTCAAATGTCACTCAACAATAGCGAGAATGTGGATCCCAAGAAAACAACTACTGGAACTCAGGTGTCCAAGCATCAGCCTGGTTGCAATACTTCAGAAGGTGCAGTGAGGAATACACTGAAGAGAAAGAAAGTTTCTGATACAACAAGAATGAAAAAGGGTACTCAAGAAATCTCTGCTACAACTGGAAACATCATGCATAGGAATTCGGGCAGGGAATCATGAAAGATGGTCATAGGTGAGTGGTACATGCCTTTTCCTGTAACGAATTAGAGCATGAGGTTTCTCTTGCTTACGTCTAACATGCCTGGTGAAGATTCACTTAATAGGATCTTTCATGGCCCTTTTTTCTTGCATGCATGTCTCTATAACCCTGTTACTGTGCTGAGAACATTCTTTGCTCCTGTAGAAGCCTAGAAATGCTGGTATGGCGCTGAAGGTTGAAGTTGAAGTTGACACACCGCTGATTGGCTTGCTCGTGTGTGTGTCCGTCTATGATTGATTGCATCAAGCAGGGAAACTTCTTCATATTGTTGTCACATCAGTAGGCAGTGTACCTATGTGTTTGTGATTGATACTTTATCATTTCTGAATTTGTGAAGATGTTCTTATGGTGATGACATTATACGCGTGCACGATGACACTTCTAGCAGATGCAAGCCTCGCAATCTTTGTTTACTGTTGTATGTGTGTTTGTAGAGAGCTAGATGCAAATTAGAGCTTGCTATAATAGTATAATATTCTTATTATGCATGTGTAACGTTTGTAGCATTCTTATGTGCCACGGAAACATTTTGGAGGCAATACAAAAGAGGCCACATAATGGTTTAGAGGCATTCTTTAGAAATGCCACAAAAATGTTTTGAAGGCAGCATGAGAGATGCCAGGCACAATTTTTAGAGGCAGCATAAGAAATGATGCATACTGTCTTTGGAGGCATTCTGAGAAAATGCCTTAAATTGAGCTTGTTAGCGTTTTAAACATGCCTCTGTGTTGATATTTTGAGGCGTTCTGAAAAAATGCCTCAAATTGGGCGTGCTGGCATTTTAAACATGCCTCTGAGTTGACCTTTGGAGGCGTTCTGGAAAAATGCCTTAAAAGACCTTTCCTTTTGTGGCCATCTCTAGCATATTTTGAAAATACCTTCTTTTCTCTAAGGTGGCATTATATGGGCTTTTTTGAAGCATTTTAAAGTGCCTGCTATTGACGTAGTGTGCCCGGTTGGATCAATCGGATGGACAGTGTCGTGTCGATAGCAGCACTCATTCGTGAAGTACATAAATAACAATATTTATTGGACTAAATTATGTAGGAGCACACGTCTCACTGAATATGTATAGATATTTTGGAACTTATAAGTGAGAAAAACATAGGATCAGGTGCACGTACGCTACACAGAAGTTTGTGGTCGCCTCCGTTTGGAATTGGAAGTGACCGTGGCGCGCGATGGTCGCCTTCAAGACAGTGATTTGGACCCTCATTTACCCAAAATTTCTACACGTGCAAGTCCTGGTTTCACGTTCATTCAGTACACGAGCTGCCAAGTACACAAAGCTATCTAATCGATCCGCTCCTGTATAAAGCAAGCGTTCACTGGATGCACTTCTGGCCGGTGCGTTTGGCGCGAGAGGAACAAGTTAGGATAGCTGATTGAACCGATTAGATACTCATACGAGGCTTTTCAAATCAATCTGTTTTAATGCCGCGTGCTTGTCTTGATTGTATGTTTCAAGCTGTAATAATTCGATCAGCTAGCCCCACTGACTTCCATACGTGAGCTAGCTCTGCTAGTAGACCGATCCCCTTTGCTTCATGCATGAGCTACCTCTGCTAGTGGACCGATCTGATTTGTTGCGTACGTGTATCGACTCCGGCGTATCTACATTCCACAACGCGCGGATCACAATCTCGCTGTCCTGGCCTTGCTCGGCGCCACAGTGTTCGGGCACGCCGTTTTGGGGAGCGGCGGCAAGACACATGTACCGGCAAGACATACCGGCAGGCCAGTGCTGGCGTGGTTGGCGATCACCAAGGTTTGCCATGAGGTGACTTGCCCCGAGGTGAACGTGTGGACGGGTGGCCAAAATTATCTTTTACATTTTGTGACAAACAGGTTTGGGATCGAGATTCGCAGGGATTAGTAAGTACAAGGTGCTGATTTTGGAGAGTAGGAGTTCGGAGTATGATTCAGACCGACTCTTTGAGTTCAACGCGTAGCTTTATAAAACCTAAAAAATTGGACCGGACCGGTGGTCGAAAGTAAAAATATATGGGACCGGCGCCCTGTCCGGTCTGTTATAGCTAGACAGGATAATTCTGGGTCGGACCGACAATTTTTAGGCAAAGGGGAGAAAACCACTCTCTTTGCTTGTGATGTTCTAGAAAATAAACATGCTTAATTTCAATATCAAACTCATTCATTCCGGATAGAAATATTAGACCTCCTAAACAATGTGTGTTTGAACCTGAACTAGTCTGTGTCCATAGAACTCCATTGTATATGTTCTTGAAACATGCACAATTCAAGTTCCAAGCAATATTTATTTCAGAGGTATCTTAAATTTTATAAATCTAGAATGATTAGTAGTTGAATCTGAAAGTTTACAGGTTTATAGAACTCCACCGCCTCAACATTACAGTAATGTTTGACTTATTTCTTGGAACCTTTGAACATGTTCTGCAAGTTGCTTTCACTGGATAATTTCTCTGTTATACATTTGCTTATGTCATCGGCAAATGCGAGTATCTTTTGCATTTACAGAGTATTCGGCAAAAAGTTGTTTAACAAATTATGTCATCGCGATGTGCAAAGCCTAGGAAATGGTAGCCACCTATGTTGTCTTGTCAAGAAGGTCAAAGCTAATAACGTTGTATAAGACGATGATCAGTTGAGTTTGTTCCTGAAACTAATGGTGTGCCTAATCTGTGCGTAGCAAAGTTGTTGTCGCACGCCAGCGTTAGTACCTCTATGATTGTTAAAGAGATAGAAAACACATACTGCCTCTGTAACTTAATAAAAGACGTTTTTAACACTGTGACAGTGTAAAAAAATGTCGTATTATGTTACGGAGGGAGTACTAATTATGATAGAACTTTGCTTTGCTGCACACACCCAAGAAAAATTAACTGTTTTTAATGCAGATTAAAGTTGAAGATTAGAAGTTACCCATTGCATCCAAAAAGGGTAATATAGTCTTTTTCATCCAACTCAATATATTTAATACATTTGATCTCTGTCTAATATAGCGATAGCCTTTTTAAGCAATTTTAGGATTCGTGCAAACTTTTAGAGAGGGTGTACCAAAGCAAGACTCATTATGATATACTTCGGCCAAAAAAATTGAGGAAGGCATGTGTTGACAAGAGCAGCATCTCAAATTTAGGGGTTCGTTTCCACGACTTGAAACTTAAATACTGAAATCAATGTACCCTTCATTTCTTGCTTCTGACAGAATGGATCATAGCTATGTTTATCCTAGTGGTAGCAAGCTACCGTGTAAAAGTTCGATGTTCAAGTGTTGAGAATCATTTCGAGTAGTGAATAGAGGTTCTTTTTTTTTGGAGAAGGAGGATCACCCCGGGCCTCCGCATCCGTCAAATGCATGCGGCCATATTATTAAAAAGTGCAAAAGACAAAGTTTGCAATTCAGTACAGCTCGCAAACGGAGCAAAAGAAAACAAAGTATCGATTTAAAGCCACAACAACCATATACACAGGAAGAGATGCCTAAACACGTATCCTATTATTGGATCGCTATTCAGGCCGGTTGAAGATACCACATGCTACTATCTCCCAACAGTTGCACCTAGTAGCCAAATGCTCCATGTAGTCCCTAGGAGTGAGTAATGACCACGCACGGATCCAAGCCGTAGCTCTGAAGATGACCAGCAAGAAATTCAAAATATTTTGTTGGTTAAAGATCATATCGTTCTTGCAGTTTCATATAGTATAAAGTAATGCACATATTCCTATTCGAGTACGTGCCGCAATGACTTGTTCCACTCCGGTTAGCCACGTCCCAAATAACGTGTCAATGCTATCTGGAGGAGTTATATTGAAGGCTATACGAACGGTGCGCCAAAGAAGCTTGGCGAGAGGACAATCAATAAAAATGTGCTGTATTGTTTCATCTTGGTCGCAAAAACAACAACGTGCACTGCCTACCTATCTTCGCCTAAGCAAATTATCTTTGGTAAGGGGCACTTTCTTGTGGACAAACGACATGAAATTTTAATTCACAGCGGCGTCCTTGGTGGCCTTCTTCTCGGCTTTGAGTTTCTCGGCGGCAGCACGATCGGCGTCGGTGGACGACGTAGAGGAAGTAGACGAACGGCGGCGAGCGGTCACGTAGGAGACGCTCCCAAAAACCTAAATGCCCCTCTTCCTATAGGTTCCGAAGAGGAGTGATTTCAGAGGCCTGCTCTCCCATCGATAATGTACGCGGCGAACGGGATGGGATCCCCGGCAGCAGCAGCAACAACAATGAAACGGCACTGAGCGTGGAGGCAGAGATGCGATTTGATTCGTTTGACGGCTAGGGTTGGCAGACGCCTCACACATATACAGGCACAGCCGCGTGGGGAGACGTGGGCTGGACCTATGTCTGAGTCGGTGATAGCCCACGATCCAACGTCTCAGATCGCGACCCAGCTGTCAAAAGCTCTCTATTCCTGACCGGCAAAGCGGAGGAGGAGCACGCAGGAACCAGTTCTCTTGTCAAGTCCAATAGCATGTGAAAAAGAATCCCTTATAAGGAGGTCAAACTCCTCTCCAACTAGCAAGGTGGCACTAAATCTTCCACTACACCTAGTGCTATATAACTCACATGAGCCCTAAGAAATTTTATGAAATTGTCAGATGGGCCCTAGGCCCACCCTAATATTTCAACACACACTAGAGAACAAAGGCATCAATAGTATTTAATTGCTTTTATTTGCTGAAACATTGTAGTGCGGCCGTAACAAGCCAAACTGTGCTATGAAAGGCAAGGGCATGAGGAGGCTTGAAAGTTCGTCTTCACTTCTAACCTTGATCTTAATGGGCACAAAAATGGTCCCATGTCGTGAGCTTGGGAGGTAGCGGGAAGTCAATGATCACTTGCCAGGTATACGCCCAAAGTCGGCAACCTTCATTTGTTGGCCGCGACGTCCATGGTCCCTGCTTCATTGGCTCTATCCATCATGCTCATCCGCTACTATTGGCTTTGGATGCACAATATGGGCATCGTCTTCGGAAACTATGCAGCGACGACTGTATACTTTCAAGATGCAGGCTACACGGAGTGTGCCGTAGCGCTGCCGCATTTTGGCTTGGCGGCCTCCATTTGTTCATTTGGTCTCTGGGTCTGATCAGCCAAGCTATGCTGTGAAGGAACGTTCGTACAAAATCATCTGCTCCTCGAACGTACATATGCTTAGTCTTGTTGCCATCGCTAGCTGCTTGATCCAGCCAGGGGAATACTATGGCTGGGAAGGCATCAGGTCAAGTCGGGTATGTGTACGCTTCCGTTAGTTTTTCTCATAAGTATTCCTGCTAATTTATAACGTAGGAGCAGGAACTTATAATGAGGATAAGTCTTAAAAAAATGAACTAGGTTTACTTTATGATGAACGGTTCTCAACCAAGTGGTTCATGGTTCAGCAAAGCCCCATAAACTGAGTATCTCTGTTACTCCGTACATATATTAGTGCAATGCAAGTTTTGTCTTGAATTTACAGATCATATAATGTACTGGGGCTCCACGATTTCCGAGTTCATTCGTGTAAATCATATTGTTTCTTTCAGAGTTTCCCACTCCAGTGTAAATCATTTTATTTTTTCATTTCTCCTTTTTCTATTTCTTTCATTTTCATTTACTTTTCTATTTGTTTTTCATTTTATTTTATTTCCATTAGCAGTAGCGCTCTTCGTAGTAAACACGCTACTACTTATGCCCTAGCGGTAGCACGCTTCTTCCAAGCCCGCTACTGCTATGCGTAGCCTAGCATTCTATCAATGGGAATATTAGTAGTAGCGCTTTTGCGACCACATGCACTACTGCTACGGTTTTATCTGTAGCGTTGTTTTCTCAACTGCTACTGCTATCTAGCACAAGCGCCCTTTTTTAACCCGCGCTGCTACTAAATTTCTGTGTATAAGGTTTTCCCTAGTAGTGTAAATGCTCTTATATTTCTTTATAAAGGATTATTAACTAGCCAATTGCTTTAATTTAATTATCATTTTTCTGGAAATGTTGCTCACTTGATATTAAACATTTTAATTAGAATAAGCTATGCAAGGAGGTTTGCTCGTGCCCTCACGATGAGTATGTGTATTCATCTAATTGTTGTTCCTCTTCTAGCATGCACGATCGCACTGTGAGGAGTTCCGGGATCCAAGTGCGTGTCTCCACATCCCATTATGAGTTTCGGGATCCAAGTGCGTGTCTCCACATCCCATTATGATGTGGCATGGTTGGAAAATAATGTGTTATTAGTGCTTGAGATGATGGGCATTGGAATTTGCGTTGCACAGCTGGACAAATTTGTTCGAGCAGGGAGCAGGTTTAATATTCGTTAGCGCTCCATGGCTTCTGGGATTGAGAGTGGCTTCATAGTGCTTATAGGACAGAGAGTGGCTTGATTGGAGTTCACTGAAAGAGGGCTTGAGAGTGCTTCTGGTTCAGGGATTGCACGCGAATGACGTCGGATGTCGTGCGGTGCTCGGGAGACGCCACCATGATGAAGGCACGAACAAGCTGGTCCACGCATGGTTCTGGCAGTACCATTGGTAGGATTGCAAGGTATCCTTTTCACTTCCATCATGTTTCAGTTGTGCCAATGCCTGCTTATGATATAGGATTGCAACAAATGATTACAACCAATAGTCATCTCTGCATTATACTTTATGTAGATGTATGTTCTGTAAGTAGATCTCAGTTCATCTCACGCACTTTTAGGAATGCCTCACCGTTGTGTTATTTGGGACCAATATATTAGGTTTATAAAGCTAAATGAGATCTATATATAGCAGGAAAATATGCCTATAACCCAGATCTGATGATTTGAAGATTAAAGGAAGAGCCGAGAAGCTCGAGAGCTGGAGGAACGAGGAGAAGCTAGAAGGACAGCAGAAGACGAAGCACTGGGGAGCTCTTAGACATACAATGTTCAACCTTGGTTGCTGAGGATAAATGCAAAAGAAAATTGTCAAGGCTGTCTTGCATACCATGCCTCTTTGAGGTTCACGTTGAGGTCAGTTTTAATCTCTTGTAATGCAGTGGGTTCTGAAAACAATCGTTTATATTTATTCCGAGTCACCTATCTAATATTTGGCACCAAGACTCTCTTTGTGGGGATGTGATGCCCGCTCTACTCCTCGCCGCTAGGCGTCACTGTCTCCTGCATATTACTATGAAGCACCACTATCTAATGCTTGTCATCACCAGCCCGCACCAGTGATTATGCCACACACAAATCGGTGGATTGCCATAGTCATTGATAGGTGATAAATGGTGTATTTGATTAATTACTTTGCTAAATAGGAAGCTGGGTAAGTGGAGACTTGTACCAGGTACCCTATTCTCACATTGCAACCTGATGCCTTTATTCATTGGGCCCCAAGATATTTACTTGAACACTCCTTCTGATATTTCTTTGTTTTCATGGATATAATCTTTTAGTGGAATACTTTTTCAGCTACATAACTGCGACCAATTATGTATACTATTGTTATTATTATGCAATGGTACAATCCCCTACTCCCAGCCTGCTCATCCAGATCTGCACTGGCTTAGGAAACTTGTTAAATGCAAGTGTTGAATCATCACTTAGAGGTGTTAGTATATGATTTAAAAAATCTGACAGTGTAGGAGATATCTAACTCCATGGCAATGTTCGATGGCTGTGCTACGAATTGCTCACAAGCCATGAAAAATTGGATTTTAACACTGCCTATATTGTCTTACACACTCATGATCTGGTGATAGTTTTAATTGCTTTGTTCTTTTCTTTTTGTAGTACAGACAAGAATAGCTTCAATGACAGCATCTCTAAACAGTCACAGCTTGCCAGTATTTTGGTAGAGCTGGTCGGGGCTCAATCCAAACACACCCATAGAGCTAGATAATGTGTATGTGTAAGAATTTCATCTACACTTATATTATTTTGCAGGGTCCTAATGCATTCACTACTCTAATTTCTCCCGGATGCATCGGAATGCACTACTACCAAGTGTAATACTCTTGAAAACCAACACATATAGTTAGTATTCTGGGAAATAAAGAAAACGTTGGAATAATGAGGACCCTGGTCTTCTATTGAACTAGATACTGATCCTACATGGAATTTCTATTTTAAAAATTACTGACATAGTGGAGAAGTGCACCACTTGATGTCATGAGCCTTCGCATAACCAGCAAGTGCTTTGGCTGCGCTCGTGTTGGATGGTAGAAAGTTTTGACTCAGGTTGTTGTTTGTTCAATTGTCAATATACTAATGTATACTAATGTTTTGACCCAGGTAGATGTTTTGACTCAAGTTATGTGCCTTCTTATTAGCTAATCAATATGAGGAACTATGTTTTAGTGTTTATTCCTTAACACTTCCAATATACTAATGTGCCTACTTTTTTATGTTGTTCTTAACTGAAGTTGGTTGTTCGTGCAGGCACAAATTGGACTGAGAAATGCTGGCATAGAGGGATAAGACCATGCAAGTATGTATGGGCCAAAAATGGTAGATTTATCTCTAGGTATTGCATTATTTTGCTGCAGTGTAGGAGTAATCTTTAAAGAATTTGTAGGAGATAGCAAAAGGAGTAGATGAATGATCCATTGATTTAAAAACAGATGGAAAGCATTCAGTTTAGTAAATATTGTATATACCCTTCCCCTGAAAAGCTTGATGTTGTTACTTGGCAAAAGGAAATTGGACCCAGATCAAATCCTTTGATAGAATGATTACTTTTTAGTGATGCAAAGTTTAAACTTCAGTCATGCTTTATTGGTCATTTTCCCCCAATAAATATATTCCATGTAGTATAAACATCTGGAGGTATAATAATTTATATAAGTTAATAACAATGCATATAGTCAGAGACTGAATTAGCTTAGGACATCAAAGGAAGTTCCTTTTGTAACTTGAAGAGTGCTCTTTCATATGTGTTAATAATAGTTTGCCACCAATTAGTTTCTATCCATTCTTTCCAAATCTCATACCTTTCATATCCCTCTGTATTCTCCTTTTAGTCTAATTATATCTTGAGAACTAAAATAATTATATACTCCCTCCGTCTAGAATTACTTGATGCTGAAATGGACGTCTAGATACATCCATGTCAGCGTCAAGTAACTCTGGAAGGTCATTTCTCTTGATTTTTGATCAACTGTTATTTTTTCTTCTGGATAGGCAAGAGAGGTCCAACTGGCAAATACATACGAGGATGTTTCTACACTTCTCTTCCTCTACTGAGTTTATAATGCATATGAAAAAACATGTATACCTTTTTCTGTTCTGATACCTATATTATTTGTTTTTTTATTTATGCTCCTTTGATTCTTTTTGAATGTCCTATCCTATCCGCAATCATAAAACTGGAAGAAATATGCTTTTTAGGGCATCTTCAATGGAAGACTCTTATACATGCGCTTAGAGAACTAATAAATTTTATAAAATTAACAAAAACACCCAAGTGCTCTTCATTTCAACGCAGACACTACCTAATCGGTCGATATAGAAGCGATCCATCCCACACAGCAAGGGATACCTAGGCGCTCATGCTATTTCTCGCGTCGATGCCACCCTGACACCAGGAATTGGCCGGGAATCGGTGGCACTACTAGCACTCGAGCAGGATGGATGCGGAAGTGCTCTACACACGATTGCTAACACACGATTTAAATAAACTAGGTAATCGAGTGGTGTAGTAACATTGTCGTGTGTCGATCGTGCGGGGAATTATCGTGTGCATAGCACTGCTCGGATGGATACCCTGGCGCCTTTGTTAGCGCCCACGTTGGGCATGCCCTTAAGGCCTTATATGCGTTTATTTTCTATCATTGTCTGCACACCTCATTCGTCCAATGGTAATCAGCAACAACCTTTTTCTAGGTCAGGTATTATAGTGTTACAAATGTGTGCTGAAGCCACTCCTGGTAGCCAGCACCAATTGGAAGCGTACATTCTATTTTCAGCAGTATTGCCATTCCCAATTATTGGCTCTTTACTATGGAAGTTCTTAAAGAAAATCAGTTGGCGTAAGATTAAGGATCAATATTCATTCTTGCTTTTGATTTCTCATCTAAGAAAAGAATTTCCCAGAAGATAAGTAGAAAAGATATGAAATTAATCAAAATAAAAGTCACAAAACTAGCATATAGAGTTAACATGAACAAGTCCTTTTAACGCTACTGATGTGATCCTCACTACAACACAAGCGATAATGTTTTACTCTTACTATCCACACAAGGTTTCCCATCTATTTGGGGACCTCCTAATAGCTTAGCATCGGAGAAAAATAAACGTAATGATTGTAGCATCTGAGAAAAATAAACACGGTAATATTACAAGCTTTGAACAAATACTGAAGTGTACTAAGGGTCCCTTTTTCCCTATATAGTAAGGAGTTAGTGCTGTTTTGGCATTGATGAACAACACCCCAAGTAGTGAGGATGGTGACCACGAGGATGAGATCAAGAGCATCATCAACTTCTTGGCGGGATTCCTCCTCGTCGTCGGCACAACCACAACCATCAACAATGATGACCAGCCCACGAGGCAGCTACTTAAGCATTGGAGCCTTCTTCAGAAGACAACATGCTGAACAT
>NC_041386.1:666618518-666701834 GCF_002162155.2 Triticum dicoccoides | reverse complement strand
GGGAGATCGGAGAGGGGTTAAGAGAGATCGAGAGAGGGAAGAAGGGAGAGGATTCCTCCCCAAAGATATATGTTTAACACAGTTAATGTTGAACCGCTAGAATATTTTTTCCCCAATGAGAGTGAGCTACATGGGGGTTTGGGTTGGTTTTTCAGTTATGACTGTCTGGACGGAATAATTGTCGTACTTTACAAAATATGGCAAATTGTGTTTCATTAGAGAATATTCCGCTCAGACAGTCATACCTGAACAGATAGTATGAGAAAGAAATGAGCTTCGACCTTGGTGGTGACCTTAATTGTTAGTTTATTCATTTATATGCATTGTAGCCCGTAGCAACGCATGGACGTACTACTAGTAACCTCTAGGTAGGGACTAGGGACTTTTTAGTCCCTGGAAACAAACAGAGAGGGACTTTTTAGGGACTAGGGGCTTTTTAGTTGGGACTAGAAAAAGTCCTAGAACTTATGAACCAAACAAGGCCTTAGTCCGATAACTAATTTATATGGTTGATAGTTAATTAGGCATGCAGAGAATTCGATATGTCATTAATTATCTGTCTACTTAATTAATTAAGCAAGCGGTTAATCATGCCAAATTATTTTGAAAGCTCTCGTGGGCAAGGACGATCAACACACTCTCACCGCTTGCCAACATAGCAACGACATATTTCAGTGAAATTTTCAAAATTTCACTGATATGACTGGGGTCCCAAATATTTTTAATGCCGAAACTTCAGAGTGGGATTCAAACTTTTTTCAAAATAAATTTAAATTATTTTAAAATTCAATAAAATTAAGTGATATTTGAAACCTCAAAGTCCGAAACAGTTTTCGAAATATGCGATTTTTTTAAATTTTGCATACTTCGGTGAGGTCCGAATTTTTTTTTGTTTCCAAAACTAAAAACCTCGACGGCCACCATACGCTTGGAACATCAGCGACCTAGCGTTCACCAAGATGGATGACAATTATGCACTGCAGGATGTTCACATGCTGACTGTTGTCAAAACGTTCACGGTTGAGGACAACACAACACAATAGTTAAATTTTGGTTCATGCAATAGTAGAAAGGAAGAGTGCTTCAAGAATTAGATGGAAAAAAACTAAAGTGACCAGGTGGTTCATGGTGTTGGAGAAAGAAAGAGTGTTCCAATAAATAAGATGAAAAAGAAAGAAAGAGGATTCTAAAAAATAAGTACGAACGAGAACTAAAGCAGGCGAGGAATTAAGAAGATGAGGTGTCCATGATGAACACACTAATGCTAACATGGTGCTTGTTGGCACCAATAAAATGTCTTGGCGAAGAGGCTAAGAGTAGAAGATATAGGGAAGGACAAGAAAGAGAAAAACGACAATTATCCGTTATAGCATATATAGGTTGGAGGTGGAGCTTATTGGTGACTAGAATACGTTCATGTTGTCACATGCCTCCAAGGTCAGTGTGCATTTGTTGAATGGACCTTTGAGAATGACCTCCATAATCATTTGTTGTTTTCTATCAATAGTATAACTTAATTTAACCCAATCTATTATATTGTAAATATGAAAATTTTCATCTCTATTACAATGTATGACAAAGATGAGGTAAAAGTCGTCTGGATTTAAAGGAGGTGCCTGCAGCAAGAAATATCCTGCTATGGCGGGGAAACCGACAGGGAAGTGGAGGTTTCGACAGAAAGAGAGAAGATGCATGGTATGGGTTTTTTTCTTGGACTCGGATGTTAGAAATAACATGGTGGATAGTCCGTAGCAACGCACGTGCGTTCTTCTAGTATACATAGATCTTAAAAAAGATTTGACATATTCGATAGAAATTAAACCTGAGCTGGAGATTGATATGAACACAATCACTCTCATGTAAGCCTTGCCGATGGCATCCTAGTCCTCCCGCCTCTGTCCTGTCTGGGCCACCCGGTTGTCCACAGGCGTCTCTTTAGGTGCCAGATAACCATCGGGGAAATTGCGGCGGCTGGCGGCGCCGTAGAGGTGCACCGACTTGATGTTGTATGCATGCACAACTGCCTTCATCGCCGATTAAAGGAACCCAACAATATAATGGGTCCTCCCAATATTGCGGTCATAGATTTCTGCCACCCAAGTCCCCCATTGGCGCTACCGCATGATGTGGTACCTCAGTGCCGACGGCGTGGGCGGTCGGATGCCGGGGATGGCACGAGAGGAGAAGAAAAAGGCTGAAAGGCGTTGTTGATGCTGGAGGAGAATGTGGAGGCACCGTTCCATAGATCCTTTGGCCACAGACTACGGATGGGTGACGAAGAGGTGTGGCGGCCGCCGGATCCACTGATCATCCGTCATGGTCGATCCTCTCATAATCTCTCTCTAGACTAACATCTTATGCCAAATGTTTTGGCTATTCCATAGTTCAATTGAAATACATCACCCCTCACTAATTACAAGTCTAATTATAAAATCATACACACATATTTGACAGATATATTTTAATAATAGCCGCATAAGAAGAAGAGAATCAGTACGAGTCATTAGTTAATACTATCTTCAACATTCAATTGCCTTTAGAAAAACACTGCACCCAACTAAATCTTATAAAAGGCGGCGTTGTCGCAAACATGACGGAAGCTAGCTAAATGAGAGAGGAAGGAAGGAATAAAGATTTGAAATGACCTATAAATGTCCCGTAAGTCATGTGCCTAAGAGGTATCGGGACCTTCGGCGTCACATGCTGCCTTTGCTCGAGGTTCGTTACTAATATATTAGCTGTGAAATGATGTAGTATCATCCTTTACTCAGGGCGAAAATGCCACAAATTTGAAGCTGTTTTGGATGGTTTGCGGCAATATATGGAGAATAAGGTTAGTTTTCATAGAAGTAAGCTATTCTGCTTTCACGCAGCTCATGGTATCTCAGGATATGACCACAACAAAGTCGACGATGCAGTTCTTCACCACACATGCCATGTTTGAGGTTCAGAGTACCAAGGAGGCCTTGGAGGTTGAAAACCCAAATCCTGTGGCAATTATCACAGTGGTATCTGGGGACATCAATGAAACTCAGTTGATGGAGAGGATGCATTATATGTTCAACCGGAAATGGAAGTGGAGATGTAAGAAACAGGGGGAGAATGCTTTCCTGGTGAGATTTCCTAACAAAGTAAGATTGGTGGAGTTGACCAAATCAAGATAGTCAGAATCTCGACTCGACTGCTAGAATCCTACGACTTCACGACCCTACGGAAGCATGTAGATCCAAGTCCCACTATGAATCCGGATCAGGTAGAGTCCATGTTGAGTCGCGATCCAAATCATAGAATCCAGTACAAAACTGCAGAATCCCGACTATGCTATGGACTATGCCCGATTCTACTAAATTATCTAAGCCATTTGTTTAGTTGTAGCAGAATACTATGCCATCATTCAGACCCTTTTCACATGCTCATGGCCCTTTATTCCCCTCCCAAGCCCAAACGCTCAGTCTCTGACATCTTTTATTTGACTATTAGAAACCCTAGATCAAACTGAGGATCAGGCTTGTCGACAGATGGAATTAGCGTAAGAAGGAGGATGCGTCAAGATCAATCGGAGAAGTAAATTTCATGCACAAAAGATTTAAAGGTTCTATATATTTCCCTCTCATATGTGTTCCATACATGCAAGCTAGATTGTAGGATAGCCATGAAAAGAAGTGGAGTACAACTAGCATTGACGTATACATTGTTTCTCTATATTTAGTGTTAGAACTCTATAGAACCCATATAAATTTCTGGCATGGATACAAAATATCTTATTTGAGAAAATGTAGTAGAATCCTTGATTCCACGACTCGATACTACGACTCGATTCTGTCTAAGGAAAATCGATCCGACTCCGAATCCCGACTCTCACTACCTTGGACCAAATGCAAATATTTCACCTTAGTTTGATCACGTGCTGTGATTAATGTAAGGGGGTGGAGCTTTGATTCATAGGCTGTTGGGAAGCTGCGCATAGTTTGGGTCCAATTTGGGGAAGTTCCTGAATGCTTCAGACCTTTTTTGGAATGCGTGAAGTGGCTACTACTTTAGGACCTGTGCTGGAGATTGATATGAATACAATCACTATGAAAAAAATCAGAGCAAAGGTGGGGATCGGAGACTATGAGAAAATACCACCATACACTGAGATAACAGACAAGGAATTGATGACATACGGAGTAATACCAGAACTTGAGATTGCGGTGGTGATGGGATGGGATGGAGAACACAAGAGATAGGAGATAGAGGGGCAAAAATAGAAACTGGGGAAGGGGTCATTAGAACAAAACACAAAGGAAGTGAGCATTACTTTCATGGCGCGCCCATGTGCCAGAATGACATGTTGATCTTCTGAGGCCGGGCATGACCCAGGAAAGTGTGTCCGGCCAAATGGGATCGAGCATGTTGGTTTATGTGGTGCACCCCTACAGGGAAGTTAATCTATTCGAATAGCCGTGATCTTCGGTAACAGGACGACTTGGAGTTGTACCTTGACCTTATAACAACTAGAACCGGACACTTAATAAAACACACCCAGATAAGTTCCACAGACAACCCGGTGATCGCTTTTCCACAGGGCGACGAGGGGAGGGTCGCCGGGTAGGATTATGCTATGCGATGCTGCTTGGAGGACTTCAGTCTACTCTCTTCTACATGCTGCAAGACGGAGGCTGCCAGAAGCATAGTCTTCGATAGGACTAGCTATCCCCCTCTTATTCTGGCATTCTACAGTTCAGTCCACCGATATGTCTCTTTACACATATACCCATGCATATGTAGTGTTGCTCCTTGCTTGCGAGTACTTTGGATGAGTACTCACGGTTGCTTTTCTCCCTCTTTTCCCCTTTCCCTTCTACCTGGTTGTCGCAGCCAGACGTTGGAGCCCAGGAGCCAGATGCCACCGTCGACGACGACTACTACACTGGAGGCGCCTACTACTACGTGCAGGCTGCTGACGACGACCAGGAGTAGTTAGGAGGATCCCAGGCAGGAGGCCTGCGCCTCTTTCGATCTGTATCCCAGTTTGTGCTAGCCTTCTTAAGGCAACTTGTTTAACTTATGTCTGTACTCAGATATTGTTGCTTTCACTGACTCGTCTATGATCGAGCACTTGTATTCGAGCCCTCGAGGCCCCTGGGTTGTATTATGATGCTTGTATGACTTATTTTATTTGTAGAGTTGTGTTGTGATATCTTCCCGTGAGTCCCTGATCTTGATCGTACACGTTTGCGTGCATGATTAGTGTACGATTGAATCGGGGGTGTCACAAGTTGGTATCAGAGCCGACTGCCTATAGGAATCCCCCTTCCACACTCCTTGGCCGAAGTCAAGTCTAGTCACTACAAAACTTTTACTAACTTGGTTGTGTGCCTTACGGACCCACGTCGCCATTGGGTGGTATTAGGATCTTTTACTCCTCGACCTTTACTCTGGGGCTCTGAACTCTCTCCTACTCGGGTTAAACAAATTTACCAACTCTGACATTAGGATCCTATACCACGTTCACCCCAAAGTTGGATAATCCATAGTTATTCTGTAGGATAGTATTTTGAATAGTGCCCATATTGTCATTTGACTCCATTGAAACAACTTTGTTTTCAGATGGAACCCACGAGGCAGGTCGTGCGCCACACTACGGCCATTGGTGCCTCAGGATCACCTGCTGTGCTAGCTGAGATGATGACCTATCTGGGTTATCGCTGGCACCCTGAGTACACCGTCTACGAGGAGTACCAGGACTTTAACCAGGAGCAGTACCGTGCCATCGTCCACCTCTACTCTCAAGAGTATGAGTCCACTACCGTGCTGCACACCGCTCATGGTGTTGGAGTGACCATCGAGATGGCATTCCACGATGATGCTCATGCTGCTCTGACATGTCTTCGTGGAGAGTATCGGGCTTTGGACACTTCCCCTTTAAGGCACATTCCTATCGCATCTGACGTTGGTGCGGAGGGATACTACACTGCTGCCTACTCCACGGTCACCCGAGAGCCCTTCCACCATTAGCACCTGGTTCTGCATGCTGATGGGCTGGACCGAGCTAACAGAGATCTTCGCCACGAGTTGTACACCACTCGTCGGCACCTTTACAGGGCTCTGACGCTGTTGCACCCCTTTGTACGGTCTGGACAGTTGCTGCGTTCTGCGATCTACCCAGCCAGGACCGTGATGCCCCACAGTGTCGGTTGGCCAGAGGTGGGAGGCTACTCTCCCGCACTTGGTCCTCTTTCTGCCACCTGAGCGTCGGGTTCTACACCAGAGTATCCGTGGCCCCCAGGCCACTGACGTGGAGGGCTATCCGTTGCCTCACTACCAGCTGTCAGGCTACAGCTACCTTCACACTACCTCCTGGGACTGATGTAGTCTTGCTCATTAGTATTAGATGCATTCGCGACCCTGCGTGCCGCCTATGATGACTTAGTCTATGTACTGAACTTTGTGTACTGAACTCTATGTCTGACCCCTTTTGTAAGTTATGCCGACTACTATGTGGTATCTGTCGTGCTCCTTTCATTATGCATGTTTCATCATGAATGATTCTTGTCTATGCAAATTTCTCAATGCTGAACTACCCCTGTTATATATTAGCAGGGTGGTTAGACCAGCTGGTCGTGGTCGTGGCGGCAACGACCCACCACCGCTGGAGTACATGGCTGGTATGGTCCAACAGCTCGAGATGAATCGCCAGTTCATGGAGAATGTGATGGGTCAGTTCCCTCGTCCCAATATGAAACAACAGCCAACCCAAGTGACTCTGCAGGATTTCATGCGCCTCAACCCAACCGTGTACCGCAGCTCAACTCAGCCGCTGGATGCTGATGACTGGCTCCATGACATCACCTATGAGATGGAGTCTGCTGAAGTAGCCCCTGCCCGCTATGTCACCTTTGCTTCCTTCTTGCTGAAGGGACCCGTAGCTCAATGGTGGGACAGCCACAGGCGTACTCTGCCAGTTGGGACAATCGTCACCTGGCCAGACTTTCAAGCTGCCTTCCGAGCCCGCTTCATTCCTCAGGGGATCATGGACAGGAAGAAGCGTGAGTTCCGCAACCTCACCCAGGGCAACAAAACTGTGGAAGCTTATCAGCGGGAGTTTCTGGACTTATCCCACTATACTGAAGAAGACATTGCAACTGATGCTCGCAAACAGGAGAAGTTCCATGACGGCCTTCAAGCTGACATCAAGCTCGCACTTCTAGTGCATGACTTTACCGATTTCGCCACCTTGGTGAACAAGGCCATCAATGTCGGGACTGGTCTGCAGGAACACCAGAGCTCTCAGATGCGCAACCGTGACACGGGCTCATCTTCGGGCCCGCCCTCGCAGAAGCGTAAGATATGGATCCCGAACAGCATGTACCGTCCAAATGCACCTGCCCCAAGGCAGACCTATGCTGCACCTCGTCTGCCTCCTCCACCATCTAGGCAGCCAAGGCTTCCAGCTCCACCACCCGGAGCACCTATTCCCACTCCCAATAATGGTCTGTGCTACAAGTGTGGTCAACCAGTTCACCTTGCCAGGAACTGCTATCAGAATCAGAACCAGAATCAACTGGCCCTTCCAGCAGCTGGTCGTGGTAACAACCAGCCCCGCAACAACAATGCCAAGTCTTATGGCCGTGTTCATGCCAACCACGTTGATCTGAATGAAGCTCAAGACCAGCCTGCTACTGTGATGGGTACACTCCTCGTAAATTCAGTACCATCATCCATTTTATCTGATACAGGCGCATCGCATTCATTTATGTCAGAAGATTTTGCATTCATGCATGTCATTAAAAGTGAAGACATGAACGCTTCGCTATTAGTACACACCCCTGCGGGCCAATGTCGGACCTCCATGATTTGCAACGATGTCCCTGTTGAAATCAAAGGACTAGAATTCCTTGTCTCTCCCATCGTACTGAAGTCCTGTAGCATTGATCTCATTCTGGGAATGAATTGGTTAAAAGCGCATACTGCTTCTATCGTTTGCGCTACCAAGACCGTCCATCTGCTACACCCTTCGGATGAAATAATAAGCTACAATGCTCGTCTGGTTCAGAATGCCGAGGCAAGGCTCTATGCATTGAATGCATTGAACGCTGCACCACTCGAGGGCATTGAAAACATTCCCGTCGTGCGTGAATTCCTAGACGTCTTTCCTGAAGAACTCCCAGGGATTCCCCCTGCTAGAGTTGTCGAATTCGTCATCGACTTGAAACCAGGCACCACTCCTATAGCCAAGCGACCCTACAAGATGCCGCCGCATGAACTCCTTGAGCTTAAGGAGGAAATCGACAAGTCTCTTCGCAGTGGTTTCATTCGCCCAAGTTGCTCTCCTTGGGGAGCACCTTCTCTCTTTGTCAAGAAGAAGGATGGGACAAACCGATTGGTCCAAGACTACCGTCCTATAAACCAAGCTACCATTCAGAATAAGTATCCTCTTCCTCGGATCAATGATCTGTATGATCAACTGGCTTGTTCATCAGTGTTCTCTAAACTCGACTTGAGGTTGGGTTACCACCAGATCCGTGTTCATGAGGAGGATATCCCCAAGACCGCATTCGTGACTCTATATGGATCTTACGAGTACACCGTCATGTCTTTCGGCTTAACCAATGTTCCAACCACCTTCTCTCGTCTGATGAATTATATATTCATGGATTAACTCGACAAGTTTGTCGTGGTTTATCTGGGTGATATTCTGGTATTTTCCAAGAACGAAGAGGAACATGCTGAACATCTTCGTCTTGTGCTGGAAAAGCTACGAGAGCATCAACTATACGCCAAGTTCTCCAAATGTGAATTCTGGCTTCCCGAAGTAACCTATCTCGGGCATGTCATCTCTAAGGATGGTATTGCCGTCAACCCTGAACGAGTCCAGGCTATTCTTGATTGGACTCCTTCGAAGAACGTTAAGCAAGTCAGGAGTTTTCTCGGTCTCGCCAGCTATTGCCGTTGATTCGTCGAGAACTTCTCCAAGATCGACAGGCCTCTGACTAACCTGTTGCATAAGGGCGTCAAGTTCCAATGGACAAACAAATGTCAGGAAAGCTTCCAGGCACTCAAAGACAAGTTGACCTCTGCCCCAGTGCTTGCTCCCCCTGATACTAAGAAGGACTTCGTCATTCATTGTGACGCTTCACGTCAAGGCCTTGGCGCTGTCCTAATGCAAGAGTGCAAAGTGATTGCTTATGCCTCTCGTCAATTGCGCCCTCACGAAGAGAACTATCCAGTTCACGACCTCGAGCTTGCTGCTGTTATCCATGCACTGAAACAGTGGCGACATTACCTTCTCGGTAATCGTTGTGAGATCTTCACCGACCACCAAAGTCTGAAGTATCTGTTTACTCAACCGGACCTAAACCTCCGTCAGCAGAGATGGATGGAGATTGTTGCAGATTTTAACTTGGGTATTTCGTATACCCCAGGCAAGACTAATGTAATGGCTGATGCCTTGAGCCGCAAGTCATATTGCAACCACCTCCAAGTTCACAAAGTTCAGCCCTCGCTTGTTGAAGAATTCGGGAAGCTGAACCTCCATATTGTTCCTCCTGGTGCTCTCACTCCCCCTCCTCCTGAGAGCCGCAAAATGAACCTCCATGTTGTTTCCCAGGGTTCTCTCAATACCCTAGTTGCTATACCAGATCTCGTGGAAAGCATCAAGACACTTCAGAAGTATGACTCTCAAGCCCACCAGATTAACGCTACCTTGAAGAAGGAAAGCCCTCGTTCTTCACTGTTGATGATACTGGCACCTTGTTCTTTAAAGGTCGCCTAGTGGTCCCTTCAAAAGGTAACATGGATATGACCCAGGAGGTTATGAAAGAAGCTCATGATACACCTTTGTCTATTCATTCCGGTAGCACCAAGATGTATCAAGACATTCGTCAGAGATTCTGGTGGTCTAATATGCAGCAAGATATTGCTCGTTATGTTGCTGAGTGTAACGTTTGTCGTCGTATCAAAGCAGAGCATCAAAGGACTGCTGGAACTCTGCAACCTATCTCTATTCCTGAATGAAAATGGGACCATGTTGAAATGGACTTCGTCAGTGGATTTCCCAAATCGCAGAAAGGTAATGATGCTATTCTTGTCGTCATTGACCGGCTTTCTAAGGTTGCACATTTTCTGGCTGTCAAAGAGACTATCACTGCTAGTCAGCTGGCAACCCTCTACATGTCCAGAATTGTCTCATTACATGGTATTCCACTAGTTATCAGTTCAGACCGTGGCAGTTTATTCACTTCTAGATTCTGGGCAAGTTTCCAAGAAGCTATGGGAACTCATCTGTCATTCAGTACTGCGTTTCATCCGCAGTCGCAAGGGCAAGTTGAACGTGTCAACCAAATTCTCGAAGACATGCTTCGATCTTGTGTTATTTCCTTCGGCAAGAAATGGGAGGAATCTCTCCCGTATGCTGAGTTCTCTTATAATAATAGCCATCAAGCTAGTCTGAAGATGGCCCCCTTCGAAGTGTTATATGGAAGAAAGTGTCGAACCCCTCTGAACTGGTCAGAAACTGGGGAACGTCCACTCTTTGGTCCGGATATTATCCAACATGCCGAAGAACAAGTCCGCATTATTCGCGAGAATCTCAAGACTGCTCAGTCGCGTCAGAAGAGTCAGTATGACCGTAAACATAAGGACATGGTCTATCGACCTGGCGAAAAGGCCTATCTTCGAGTTACACCAATGAAGGGTGCTCACCGCTTCGGGATCAAGGGCAAGCTAGCTCCTCGCTATATTGGCCCATTCACTATTCTCGGAAGGCGTGGAAAAGTGGCATACCAACTGGAGCTTCCGCCGAACCTTTCTCAGGTTCACGATGTGTTCCATGTGTCACTGCTACGCCGTTGCTTCAAGGACCCAATTCGAGGAGTGGATCATGAAGTGCTCGAATTGCAACAGGACCTCTCCTATAAAGAGCATCCGGTCCGCATTCTCGACCAAGCTGAACGCCGCACACGCCAGAAGGCGATCAAGTTCCTCAAAGTTCAGTGGTCGCACCATTCTGAAGATGAAGCCACTTGGGAACGAGAGGATCGTCTGCGTGATGAATACCCCGCACTCTTTCCTTCTACCTCCTAAATCTCGGGACGAGATTTCTTGTAGTGGAGGAGATTTGTAACACACGGATTATTATGCTACAGTAAAACTCTCCTAATGATGCCATGTCATCTACGTTACTGTTGCTAATCAAGTGGTAGTTCAAAAACATTGCAAATTCAAAAATAAATTAGCGACAAACACCCAAAGTTTTCAAAAGTCAAAACAAAAATGTTCGGGGGTTGCCAAATATTGCAATGGTAATTATGGTGAAGTAAACACATTTTTAGAAAATGCCTAATTACTTTAAAATGAATAAAGCAGAATAGGAATTAAATAAAAAGAAAAGTGAAAATAAAACAAAAGGAGAAACCCCCCTCCCCACTGGGCCAATCGGCCCAGCTGCTAGCCAGGCCGGTCCCAAACCGGCCAACACACCCGCACGGCCACAGCCCCTGCCCCCCTGGCCCACAACCAACCTGGTCGGCCCAGCAGGTCCCGCTCCCCGCACCGCACCCTCCTTCCTGTTCCAGGGCGCAGTCGCCACCGGACCCGCTCGCCGGCGTCGAGGTGGATAAGGACGCCGACGCCGCGCCCACTCGGTCTCTCCTCCCACTCGCTCCCACTCTCCCCTCGGTCCCTGTGCCTTTCCCCCCTCAGATCCACCTCGCTCTCCCCCTCATTCCCCACCACGCCCGAACACCGCCATGGACCCGCCACCGTGAATCGCGCGGCCACAGTCATCGCCTCGCCGCGCCTGCATGTCCGTCATCACCGCCGTCGTCTTCCTCGTCGACCGGTGGCCTCAGCTGGAGCTAGGGAGCCCCGAATCAACGGATACCCTTCGCCCACATCTCCGGCTGCCGCGTTCTTCTTCATCTCCGGCGCCAGCCTCTGCTGCTACTAATCCATCACAGGCCTACCTGTGAGCCGCACGGTGAGCCCTCCCGCCTCCTGATCCTTCCTGTTATCTCCTGCACGCATTGTAGCTAGCTCGGTGTCGCGCCCGAGAGCTCACCGCCGCCGGTCGCTTCGCCGCCGTGGCCATGGCCTCTGTCGTGCTCGCTTGAGCGCGACATCGAACTCCTGGTGCTCGTAGGAGCCCAATGAGCCCGCGCCCTAGCCTCCCCGTGCCTCCTAGCGTGTTTCCCGTCGGGGACCTGACTGCGCCGCCTCCTGCGCGCATCGCCGGCGCCCTTCCGGCGACCAAATGGTCACGGGGCCGAGCCCTTTGTGCTCAGCGCGTCGCGCAGCTCCACCCTAGCCTTCCCGTTCGCCCCGAAGCGCGCTGCGTCGCTGTCTTCGTCTCACGCCTGAACCACCTCGCCGCCGCCGAGCCTGTAGCGCTCGATTCCGGCCACCCCCGCCGACGTGCTCCCCTCCATCGGACGCGGCGCGATGAGGCCGTTCCAGAGAGCCTCGCCGCGCTCGATTTGGTGCCCCATGGGCGAAATCCGATGCTCGCCCAAGTCGCGTCGCCGCGAAAACGAACTCGCCGGCATCTAAACGCCGGCCAGCTGACGTGGCATGCGTGGGGCCCCACCCCGGGTCACTGCCTGTGGGCCTGGGGCCCCAACTGGCCAAGTTGACCGGGTCAATTACGCTGATGTGGCAGCTACTGCCACTAACATGCGGGCCCGCACCATTTAAAACATTTTGTAAACAATTAAAATGCTAATTTTTTTGTTAATTAATTTAATTAACTAAACAGTCACTGACTACTGGGTCCCACCCAGTAATTAATCCATTTAGTTAGACTAAACCCCCTGTTAGTGACCCAGACAATGACATGTGGGACCCACTGGACCCACCTATCTGGTTTGACTGGTCAACCGACCAGTTGACCTGCTGACATCACTCTGATGTCATGCATGCATCATCGTTCACTGTTTTGGATAATATTGGATTTAAATAAATAATTAAAATCAGAAAATGATTTAAATCTTTAGAAAATCATATCTTCTAATATGTATCTCGGATGAAAATACTTTCTACATGAAAGTTGCTCAGAACGACGAGACGAATCCGGATACGCAGCCCGTTCGTCCGCCACACACCCCTAGCATACCGAACACGCCACTTTCCACCTTCGGTACCTCTGCCCGAAAACGCGAAACACCGGGGATATTTTCCCGGATGTTTTCCCCCTTCGTCGGTATCACCTACTACCGCGATTGGGCACACCTAGCATCGTTACTTGTCTTGTTATGCATTGTTATGCATCTGTTTGCATTGTATTCATTGTTTCTTCCCCCTCTTCTCTCCGGTAGACTACGAGATCGACGCTGCTGCTGCCCAGTTCGACTACGGAGTTGACGACCCCTCCTTGCCAGAGCAACCAGGCAAGCGCCCCCCCCCCTTGATCACCAGATATTGCCTATTCTCCTCTATACTGCTTGCATTAGAGTAGTATAGCATGTTACTGCTTTTCATTAATCCTATTTTGATGCATAGCCTAACATTGTTGCTACATCTGTTGATACCTTACCTGTAATCCTAGATACTTAGTATAGGATGCTAGTTTATCATCTGTGGCCCTCCATTCTTCTCGGTCTGCCTTGCTATACTATCGGGCCGTGATCACTTGGGAGGTGATCACGGGTATATACTATACATATATACATACTATACAGATGGTGACTAAAGTCGGGTTGGCTCGAGGAGTACCCGCGAGTGATTCACGGATTGGGGGCTGAAAGGACCTTTGTCCCGACGGCCCTCTGTGTGGATCTTTGTGGCGGAGCAACAGGGCAGGTTGAGACCACCTGGGAGACAGGTGGGCCTGGCCCTGGTCGGCGTCCGCGGTTATTTCATAATAACACGCTTAACGAGATCTTGGTATTTGATCTGAGTCTGGCCACTCGCCTATACGCACTAACCAACTACGCGGGAAAGATATGGGCACTCGACGTCGTGGTATCAGCGAAGCCTTCGTGACGTCAGCGACTGAGTGGCGCGCACCAGATTGGACCGCGTAACGTGACTTCCTTTGTAATGGAGGTTGCTAGGTCTGCTTCCGGCCGCCCTCGCAACGTGCAAGTGTGCAATGGGCGATGGGCCTAGACCCCTGCGCGTATAGGATTTAGACTGGCGTGCTGACCTCTCTATTGTGCCTAGGTGAGGCTGCGATGTGTTGATCTTCCGAGGCCGGGCATGACCCAGGAAAGTGTGTCCGGCCAAATGGGATCGAGCGTGTTGGATTATGTGGTGCACCCCTGCAGGGAAGTTAATCTATTCGAATAGCCGTGATCTTCGGTAACAGGACGACTTGGAGTTGTACCTTGACCTTATGACAACTAGAACCGGACACTTAATAAAACACACCCAGATAAGTTGCACAGACAACCCGGTGATCGCTTTTCCACAGGGCGACGAGGGGAGGATCGCCGGGTAGGATTATGCTATGCGATGCTACTTGGAGGACTTCAGTCTACTCTCTTCTACATGCTGCAAGACGAAGGCTGCCAGAAGCGTAGTCTTCGATAGGACTAGCTATCTCCCTCTTATTCTGGCATTCTGCAGTTCAGTCCATCGATATGGCCCTTTACACATATACCCATGCATATGTAGTGTAGCTCCTTGCTTGCGAGTACTTTGGATGAGTACTCACGGTTGCTTTTCTCCCTCTTTTCCCCTTTCCCTTCTATCTGGTTGTCGCAACCAGACGTCGGAGCCCAGGAGCCAGATGCCACCGTCGACGACGACTACTACACTAGAGGCGCCTACTACTACGTGCAGGCTGCTGACGACGACCAGGAGTAGTTAGGAGCCAGGCAGGAGGCCTGCGCCTCTTTCGATCTGTATCCCAGTTTGTGCTAGCCTTCTTAAGGCAACTTGTTTAACTTATGTCTGTACTCAGATATTGTTGCTTTCGCTGACTCGTCTATGATCGAGCACTTGTATTCGAGCCCTCGAGGCCCCTGGCTTGTATTATGATGCTTGTATGACTTATTTTATTTGTAGAATTGTGTTGTGATATCTTCCCGTGAGTCCTTGATCTTGATCGTACACGTTTGCGTGCATGATTAGTGTATGACTGAATCGGGGGCGTCACAATAGACCATGGCAGTTTATTATAACATAAAAAATGACAATTTGAATATGTATTTTGCCATGGCAATTTTATGTCAGTGGTGAAAAATGTTTGTGTACATCACATTTCCATTTCACAAACTATGTCATTTTTAATATGCATCCGCCATGGCATTTTTTGTCAGATTTTGTATTTTATTGTTCATTTGATTTGCCACAGCAAGTTTAATATGCATATACCATGTAAGAGCACAGTTTTTTAACCATGGCATTTCTGTAAAACTAAGATGACATTTTTCATAAATCTTTGTGTGCTTAAAAACATGGCATTGTTCCCTAAAAAACATGGCAATTGTCTTATGATGTCATGGAATTTTCCATTAATGTTTATGCCATGGCATGTTTATTATTAATATCATGGCATTTTTATATTGTTTAAGAGCATGACACTTTTTTATTAAGAGCATGTGAAATTTTTCATCTACAACATCATAATTATTTATTGGCATGGCATTTTATTTTTGAAAATACAAGCATGGATTTTAAAAATATTTTTTTATCATGGAATTTTTATTTTTATTGTCATGGAATTTTCCTTATATCGATCCTGGTAATTTCATATTTTTTCCCTTTTTTAAAATTTTCCATGTATGATTCCCACACAATGACATTTTTAGCTAAAATACTGTTTTGTCTTCACTTTGGCAAACTAGCAGTTTTTGATATACATATCAGGGAAAAAACACATATTTTTTTTGTGTTCTTTTAGAAAAATAAAAAACAGAGGATGGCATTTTTTATATTTGTATCATGCCAGTTTCTTTGAATTATTTCTTTTTGTTCTTCTTCTCTGGGACGATACGCCTACTACTTTTAGTAAAGGCTATATAACCTAGGCCAGCCGCCGCCTCCTCCTTCCTCCATAAAAAAGTTAGAGTTTCTGCCTCCCGCCGCCGCCGCCGTAGGTCCGCCTCCTCTCCGGTGGCCCTAGGGCCATGGGGGCGCGGTGGATCTTGGCAAGGGCCGGCCGGAGGGCTCGTTTTTAGTCGTTTCTTTCAATTTTGCTAGGGTTTGTGTCCTGCTCAGGAAGTCGAGACGGCGGCGGCTCCCTGAAGATGGAATAAAGGTCTCCCCGCCTAGTCCCCGTTCCGGCGGCGCGTCTAGCACTGTTGGTGGGCGTGTGGAGGTGTGTCTCCGGCGGATCTATATTTGGTGGATTTGCTTGGATCTCGTCGTTGTTCATCTACGTTCGCGTGTCTTTGGATTGGATCTTTCTGATCTACGTTATTCTTCATCTGCGGCGGTTGCTGTTCTGGTGCGCTGGTCTTACGGGGCCTTAGCACGACGACTTCCCGACTATCTACTACAACAAGTTGTGTCCGACTCTGGCGATGGAGGGGCGATGACGGCGGCGCGCCTTCGGCTCGCTTCAGTGCTGGTAGTCGTCGCTAGGTGGTCTATGGATCGATGTAATTTTTATTATTTCTGGTATTCGTTGTACTGCCATGATTGAAGATGAATAGATTGGAAATTTTCTCGTAAAAAAAATATAACCTAGGCCATTTTTCGCCCTTGTTTTCCTCGTGCACATGACGCTTCATTTGTGACAGATTACGTTGGGTTTGCATCCAGGGGGGTCGTGCTGGGGAGGATCCCACAGTGAACCTTTTCATTCGCCGGTTCCTACCATACTTAGCTAGCGATCAAATCGTTCGTTGCACCCCTTCCCTAGGAGACGTTCCCAGTTATTAGGGTCGTTATTATGCTATTCTCCTACTCCAGTCCCCATCCTCACATGAGTCACATCATGTTCCCCTTGACTCCTCGGCCAGTTTCTCGGGGGAGAGCTGTTTAAATTTGATTTTGAACAGTGAGTGGGGCTTTAATTTTTCATGTTTTGCCTCGAATTTTGTGCCATAATATGGGCTGCTGAAATGGGCCTTGGGCCTTCGCTAATAATAACGGGGCCAGTTTTCAAGCCCCGGCATAGTCTACCATCTTAGCATAAAATATGTTGAAACTAACGGAAGCAGCATTTGTGCTGGCAAATTAAGTGTGCGCGCACGGTGTGGCAACGGGAGCAACTCTTAGGGCATCTCCAGCCGCGCCTTCAACAGGCCCTTCCCAGGCGATTTTGCCGCGCCGGCGTAAAAAAAAAGCTCCAGTCGCGTCCCCAGAAGCCCGTTTTTCGCTGGCTTGGGCCAAAACTGGTGCCGGCGGACCCCGGCCGAACCCGGCGCCCTGGGGGGCGCTTGGGGAGCCGGCACAAGCGAAAAAGGCGCGTGGCCTGCCCTGGAGGCGACCCGAGGGCCTTTTCCCGCCGTTTCTTGACGCTTTTCCCTCGCATCTCTCCCGTTCGCTCGCCTTCCTCCCGCCATTCTCTCCCTTTCTCCCGCCAAACCCCCTCCCGCTCGCTGCGAAGAAGCACGCCATGCCGTCGAAGAAGTACGCCATGCCGCGCGCGGCGGCAACCGCGACTGGCGCCGTGGCCCAGCTGTAGCAGAGTAAGCCGAGGGCGCCGCCATCGAAGCCACCGGGCCTGTCGAACGCCGAGTGGAGGGTGGAAGTTCAGCGGCGCGAAGCAGTCACCACCGACAGGCGGAACAGGGCCATAGCCAAGAAGGCCCGCGACAACGCGGCGCGCGCGGCGGCGTCTTCCTCGGTTGACCAGGCGGGGATGAATCCACCCGTCGTCAGCCACGCCCAGTACGCGCCCTGGGGACAGCAAGGCGCCGGATCTCCATGGGGTTCATCGTCGCCCGGCTACGCCGACGGCGACGCGCACGGTGGGTTCAACCCAAACGTGACCTTCCCTCATGGTCACCCCGCTACGCGCACGCCCTCGCCCGCCTTCGTCGACGTGCAGTACCCTCCATACAACTACTCGCCGCCCGCCGCCTACGCGTCCACACCGACGCCCCATCTCTACCGCGGACAGCTACCCTTCTCGCACCTCGGCGACGCCAACGACACGGGAGCCGACATGGACGACATCATCGCGACAGGATCGACCGCGGCCGCCGCGTCTCCCGGGTTCGCCACCCAGGACGAGGTAGTGGACCTCAGCGGTGACATGGAGGCCGAGCTCAGGTACGTCTATGGCGACGACGCGCAGGGACCCGAGGAGGAGGAGGAGGACGAGGAGGACGAGGAGGAGGAGCTGGCTCCTGTTCCGACGAAGGGGCGCCAGAAGAAGAAGAAGCGGGCGGCTAGGTCAGGCGAACCGCGCATCAAGTGGACGTCCAAGGAGGAGGAATGCCTCGCCGAAGCATGGAAAGTCGTCTGCCTCGACCCGACCACCGGCGCGAACCAGAGCTTGGAGACGTACTGGGACCGCATCAAGGCCGAGTTCGACGAGCGGAAGCTCGTCGACCCCTACTTCAAAGGCGTCTACATGCAGCGCAGCGCCAAGGCAATGGGGAACCATTGGGGGTGTGTCCAGTTGGCGTGCAACAAATGGCATGAAATCATCGAGTAGGTCGCGACTCGCCCGGAGAGCGGCGCCAGTGTTGAGGATCAGGTACGCACGCCGTTCGCCCGCACATCTTCGTCCCCTACGCCCGCCGCCCACCAACTGTTCGTCCCTCCGCGCAGCTGCTGCGTATGTTCGCCATGTATCGGGGCGACAACCAAGACGCCGACTTCAAGAACCTCCACGTCTACAAGCGCATTGACAAGTGCGAGAAGTGGGCGGAAGTCCGACGTGCCCTCGACAAGGCCAAGGAGACATACAAGTCGGACGCGACGACTCCGGGCGCGTCAGAGGGGCGGCCGGACGGCCACAAATTGGCAAAGAAGGGGAAAAGCGCCGACGCGGCAACCGCGCGATTGCAGGAGTCCATCGAGCATTGCCTCGCCGACGCCCAGGCCCGGGCCGTCCTACGCGAAGAGAAGACCGAGGCGCGGTGGTCGTCGCTAATGAAGAACAACGCCATCAAGCTCGACCTGCTCCGGACGAACGTCGCCGCGAAGAAGAGGAACACCGACATGGCTTTTCTGATGGGCGGGGCGGACATGCTCCAGAGCAACGACGAGAAGCTCAAGGCGTGGTACTTGGTGCAGCGCGGCCTCATCCTAAACGAGCTGGCAACGCTGACGACGCCGACGACGCCCACGACCACACGGACGCCAAGCCCGAACGACGCCTCTACATCGCCGCTCAGCAGTGCCGAAGCCGTGCCGACGCAGCCCAGCAACGAAGCAGCTCCGACACCGACGAGCCCGCGCACGCCGACTCCGCCAACGCCTGGAGCCGACCCTGCCGAGTGAATCGTTGCGCATGCGAACTTGCGGCGGCGGCGCTCTGTTTTTGTAACGCCAGACTACGTCCGATCGCCGGATTTGCGGCGTCTTTTGAGAGAGGGAACGACCAAGTTTAAATTTTCCGCATCCTGGGGCCGGCGCGTGGGGGTGTGACTGGGAGCTAGGTCGCCCCCAGGGGCCGAACTAGCGCCAGCACGCCCCCACGCCGCTCTATTTAGGCGCCCTGGGGGGCCGAACGGCTGGAGTTGCCCTTAGAGAGAGACATACTGTGTGGTGTGACCTCTCTGAAATGGAAGATTTAATATGCGACGTTCATCTATTGTGTGCCTATTAGGCATCAGTCCCTCATGAGAGAAGAAGCTGCATCAATCTGAGGATACGGAGGACCCTCTGAAGATGTCTCACACACTCTCTCTCTTAGCTTAGCGTTGCTGATTCTTCGCCTTTTTCCATCCGTAACATATCCATCCATCAGGTAACTTGGTGAAAGTCGCCATGCCGTGGCAAAACAACCGAGTCCAATTACGTGTTGCAGCCAAGGTTTTGGTTATCGAATGGTGCATTTTTACCGAGGGCGACCGGTAAACGTGGTTACCACGGTTACCATGAAATTTCGAGCAACGAACGAAATTTATAATTGAATTTTGAATTTAGATTCTTTCAAAATAGATATAGGTAGCACATGAACTTATATTTATCATAAAAGAGCTATTAGCTAGTGGAACGTTCTCTACAAGTGTGCTATCAAGTGTTGCCATACTTTACTATACATTGAGCGTTTGAATTCAAAAAATTCAAAAAGAAATAGATTTTTTTGCTCGAAATGCCCATTTACCGAGTGGGACCGAAATATGCGGTAACCGTGGTAAATCTCGAAATTTCAAGCGGTAACCAAAACCCTGGTTGCAGCAGGGTTGGGTTTATCATCAGTACCATTACGGCAGTTCCGCCATGTGTCCAGCTTCACTTACCCAGGTCCATCGTCATGTCTGATACTGTTGTGAAGAAGAAGAAAAAAAATCAAATTGAAGACATACAGCCATAGTTGTCGATTGACAGGAACTGTTAATTTCATGGTCACGTTCAGTTAGGCAGGGAACAGCCACATTGATGTTACGGTAACCGAAGCTAGAAGTAGCATGAAAACAAGAACATACACATGGCCACGGCCAATTGAATTTTGTAGCTTGTAGTCACACGCCATCTTGTCAGCAAAGGGGATCACATCTGCGAGCTATGAAACCACCAGCATTTTGAGATCCGAAAAGCTCATCTGATGACCGACATCCAGTTCTTAGGAAGGGAGCACCAACATCCATGTGTTACAGTAACCGAAACTAGACGTAGCATGAAAAGAAAAACAACATACATAGTGACTGCCAAGTGAAATTCTGTAGATTGAAACGCGCCATGTTGTCAGAAAGGTGATCACATGTGCAAGAACTCCGCGCTACCGAAACCTGATCTTAGGAAGGTCACTTTGAACTTGAACTTGGAAAGCTGATCTGACGAAGACCACATCCAATCTGGGCAAACAAGACAAAGAGCTCAGACAACACAGTAATCGTCCACGGGAGTTCAAGGTTGGAAATCGACCGTTCCCAAAACTAAACGTCGAAATCAGTACACGATCCAAACATTTGAAGCACTGCGCCCCTACATTCCGACGTGCGCGCCGGAGTAGTGCTCGCCTCCTCGCCGTGGACGTCGTAGGAGAACCATGTGCCCGTGGACGCGGACCAGTAGCACCCGGACGCGGCGTCGTAGTAGTGCCCCGTGCTGCCGCTGTAGTAGTATCCCGACGCCGGATCGTACACGTAGTCCCAGCCCGCCACGCCGCCGGCTTCCTCCTCCGTCGTCGCACCGGAACCATCAGGCTGCGCTGTTGGCTGATCCGGGTTAGCTGCATGTCCACCGGATGGATCGACCGCCGTTTTCGCGCCGGCACGGACATCGACTGCGTCGTCACCGAACATGTCCACGTAGTAGTCACGGGCCGCGGCGGCAGTCTGTGGGCCAGCTTCGTCGTCATCCTGTCGAGCCTCCGGAACGGCGGCGGCTAGTGGAGCGGCGCACGCCAGCCGGCGACGGCGACGCGCGTGCTCGTAGTCCCAGGCGGCGCGCTCGAAGGCCTCGCGGTCGTCCGTGTACGCGTCGAGGTCGCCGCGCCGCACGAGCTCCGCGGAGGCGTCCATCAGCTCGTCGAACGCGCGCCGAGCCCGCTCGTCCATCCCCTCCCCCCCCACCACGTTTATCTCCCTTGAGCCTCCGCAGCGCGCGCGGGACCGTCTCACCGGGCTGGAGGAGGCCCGCGATCCGCTTCTTGATGTCGAAGACGGCGCGGGAGCCAACGACACCCTCGAGGATCCGCTCGTCCTCTTCCTGCCTCTCGAGGGCCTTCCTCGCGCGCTTCGTGGCCGCGGGGCCGGGGCACTCGCCGTCGACGTGGGCGGCGCCCAGCCAGGCCTCCTCCTTGGTGCCGCCCCGCACCACGCGCTCCACGAAGCTGCCGTTCTCGTCCATAAACCCCATGTCGCCGCCTATGCCGTGCGAGGAGAAGCCATCCAGCTCGTCATCGTCGAGGAAGTCGTAGGCCGCGGCGCCGTAGTAGCCTCGTGCTTCGGCGGCGGCCTCCACGTCGTCGTCGCCGTCCCCGGCGGGGCGCTTGGTGCGGCGCGGCGGCTCCATAGGGTTTGGTCGGAGAGAAGAGACCGGGCGGCACACGATTGAGACGACCTGACGAGAGGCTCGATGATATAGGTAGTCGTGTTGATGCACCGATCGGATTCGTTTTGGACTTACCGACGTAGCGAACGAACGCGGCACATCTTTTTTCTTCTCCGAGAGGAACTGGGCCTGGTTCCTCCGTCTCACTCCCCCATTTCGGCCCACTGAAGTAGCAATTCAGTCACAGCTCACCGCAAACATCTCTAGCACCACCCCACGGGCCAGTGAGTGGACGAACCCCTCTTCAAGTATCCTTTTTTTTTTATTCTCAAAAAAAAAGTATCCTTTTTTTTTAAATTTGATTTTTTTCCCTAATTTTTCACGTTCGAATTTTTCTTACGAAAGGATGCATGCATGGTCCCATATCTATCTTCTCTATCTCATGTACAGAATATGACACCTTCACTCTCTCTGCTTGCTCACCCAACAAATTCATATTTCTATTTTCTCTTTGACAGTTTCAATCATTTATATCTTTTAATTGTAATTCCATTTAAACTCCTGGCGCCAGGACTTTAGAACAAGACCAGTCTTGAATACATTTCAAACATATTTAAACTTTGACATTTCAATCCACATATTTCACTCACCCTTACTAAAACTGTTTATTTGCAAAGCTCGTTACTTTAATGTGTGAATATGATATTTGTGAAATATAACTGAAATATATTTTTATAACTGAAATGATTTAAATTAGCTTTTTAAAAATAAATTAGTGAAATCTGTTTCTATAACGAGTGAATGAGTTTACTCGCTTGAAACGAGTGAATCAATTTTTTTAATTGACTGAAATTTGTTTTTTTATGAGTGAAATAATTAAAATGAGTCTTATGAAATAGTCCAGATCACTTTTTTTAGTGAACTATGTTTTCTTTGAAATAGTGGAAAAATATAACGTTTGTGAAATGAGTGAAATTGGGTGAAATAAATATAATTAAATTGAGTGAATTTATTTTTTTGGAAGAAGTGAAACTAGTATGTTAAATAAGTGGAATTGAAGTATGATTGAACTAATAAATTCAAACTAGTTAAAATGTATCCAACATCAGTGTTATTTTAAAGGTCTTATCATCGTGAATTCATATTTGTAAGAAGTTTTGACATAAAAAATTGGTTCAGAAGTTATCAACAATTCAAAATTTCACCACCAAACTAGAATGCAAGGCTTTTGTTTGTATGCATCCCTTAAATAGAACGTTTCAATACCCGGACTAATCTCACCAATCTTGACACCGAGGCTGACAGTCCATGCATTTCCACATAACAGCACTAGTATAATTAGGACGCATCTAGTGGGCGGCCGACTGCCCACTAGTGCGATCGAGCGGCCGGCCGAAAAATGTAAACCCGTGTTCCCCCGCGGTACAGAAAAGGAAGGGGACATTGTTGGAAATATGCCCTAGAGGCAATAATAAAATGGTTATTATTATATTTCCTTGTTTATGATAATTGTTTATTATCCATGCTAGAATTGTATTGATAGAAAACTCAGATACATGTGTGGATACATAGACAACACCATGTCCCTAGTAAGCCTCTAGTTGACTAGCTCGTTGATCAATAGATGGTTACGGTTTCCTGACCATGGACATTGGATGTCGTTGATAACGGGATCACATCATTAGGAGAATGATGTGATGGACAAGACCCAATCCTAAGCCTAGCACAAGATCGTGTAGTTCATATTCTAAAGCTTTTCTAAATTCAAGTATCTTTTCCTTAGACCATGAGATTGTGCAACTCCCGGATACCGTAGGAATGTTTTCGGTGTACCAAACGTCACAACGTAATTGGGTGGCTATAAAGGTGCACTACGGGTATCTCCGAATGTGTCTGTTGGGTAGGCACGAATCGAGACTGGGATTTGTCACTCCGTGTGACGGAGAGATATCTCTGGGCCCACTCGGTAGGACATCATCATAATGTGCACAATGTGATCAAAGGAGTTGATCGCGAGATGATGTGTTATGGAACGAGTAAAGAGACTTGCCGGTAACGAGACTGAACAAGGTATCGGGATACCGACGATCGAATCTCGGGCAAGTACTATGCCGCTAGACAAAGGGAATTGTATACGGGATTGATTAAATCCTTGACATCGTGGTTCATCCGATGAGATCATCGTGGAACATGTGGGAGCCAACATGGGTATCCAGATCCCGCTGTTGGTTATTGGTCGGAGAGTTGTCTCGGCCATGTCTGCATGGTTCCCGAACCCGTAGGGTCTACACACTTAAGGTTCGATGACGCTAGGGTTATAGGGAATAGATATACATGCTTACCGAATGTTGTTCGGAGTCCCGGATGAGATCCGGGACGTCACGAGGAGTTCCGGAATGGTCCGGAGGTAAAGATTTATATATGGGAAGTCCTATTTTGGTCACCGGAAAAGTTTCGGGTACTATCGGTAACGTACCAGGACCACCGGGAGGGTCCCGGGGGTCCATCAGGTGGGGTCACCGGCCCCAGAGGGTTGCATGGGCCAAGTGTGGGAGGGGACCAGCCCCAGGTGGGTTGGTGCGCCCCCCCCACCAGGGCCCAAGGCGCCTAGTGTTGAAAACCCTAGGGGAGGGGGGCGCCTCCACCTTGCTTGGGGGGCAAGTCTCCCCCTGTCCCCCTTTGGCCGCCACCCTAGATGGGATCTAGGGGCTGCCGCACCCCTTGGGGTGGGAACCCTAGAGGGGGCGCAGCCCCCTCCCTTCCCTCTATATATACGTGAGGTATTTGGGGCTACAGAACACATGAGTTTCTCTCTCCCAAGGAGCAGCCCTACCTCTCTCCCTCCTCGTCTCTCGTAGTGCTTGGCGAAGCCCTGCTGGAGTACCGCGTTCCTCCACCACCACCACGCCGTCGTGCTGCTGCTGGACGGAGTCTTCCCCAACCTCTCCCTCTCCCCTTGCTGGATCAAGGCACGGGAGACGTCATCGGGCTGCAGGTGTGTTGAACGCGGAGGTGCCGTTGTTCGGTGCTTAGATCGGAATCAACCACGATCTGAATCGCTATGATTACGACTCCTTCATCCGCGTTCTCTTGAACGCTTCCGCTTAGCGATCTATAAGGGTATGTAGATGCACTCCCCTTCCCCTCGTTGCTAGATTACTCCATAGATTGATCTTGGTGATGCGTAGAAAATTTTGAATTTCTGCTACGTTCCCCATCAGTGGCATCATGAGCTAGGTCTATTGCGTAGATTCTATGCACGAGTAGAACACAAGTTGTTGTGGGCGTTGATTTTGTTCAATATGCTTACCGTTACTAGTCCTATCTTGTTTCGACGGTATTGTGGGATGAACTGGCCCGGACCGACCTTACACGTACACTTACGTGAGACAGGTTCCACCGACTGACATGCACTTGTTGCATAAGGTGGCTAACGGGTGCCAGTCTCTCCCACTTTAGTCGGATCGGATTCGATGAAAAGGGTCCTTATGAAGGGTAAATAGCAATTGGCATATCACGTTGTGTCTTTTGCGTAGGTAAGAAACGTTCTTGCTAGAAACCCATAGCAGCCACGTAAAACATGCAAACAACAATTAGAGGACGTCTAACTTGTTTTTGCAGGGTTTGCTATGTGATGTGATATGGCCAAGAAGGATGTGATGAATGAAATATATGTGATGTATGAGATTGATCATATTCTTGTAATAGGAATCACGACTTGCATGTCGATGAATATGACAACCGGCAGGAGCCATAGGAGTTGTCTTTATTTATTGTATGACCTGTGTGTCACTGAATAACGCCATGTAATTACTTTACTTCTTTGCTAAACCGTTAGCCATAGTAGTAGAAGTAATAAGTTGGCGAGACAACTTCATGGAGACACGATGATGGAGATCATGGTGTCATGCCGGTGACGATGATGATCATGGAGCCCTGAAGATGGAGATCAAAAGGAGCAAAATGATATTGGCCATATCATCTCACTATTTGATTGCATGTGATGTTTATCATGTTTATGCATCTTATTTGCTTAGAACGACGGTAGTAAATAAGACGATCCCTCATCATAATTTCAAGAAAGTGTTCCCCCTAACTGTGCACCGTTGCGAAAGTTCGTTGTTTCGAAGCACCACGTGATGACCGGGTGTGATAGACTCTAACGTTCACATACAACGGGTGTAAGCCAGATTTACACACGCGAAACACTTAGGTTGACTTGACGAGTCTAGCATGTACAGACATGGCCTCGGAACACAAGAGACCGAAAGGTCGAACATGAGTCGTATAGTAGATACGATCAAAATGAAGATATTCACCGATGATGACTAGTCCGTCTCACGTGATGATCGGACACGGCCTAGTTGACTCGGATCATGTATCACTTAGATGACTAGAGGGATGTCTATCTGAGTTGGAGTTCATAAGATGAACTTAATTATCCTGAACATAGTCAAAAGGTTTTTGCAAATTATGTCATAGCTCGCGCTTTAGTTCTACTGTTTTAGATATGTTCCTAGAGAAAATATAGTTGAAAGTTGATAGTAGCAATTATGCAGACTGGGTCCGTAAACTGAGGAATTGTCCTCATTGCTACGTAGAAGGCTTATGTCCTTAATGCACCGCTCGGTGTGCTGAACTTCGAACGTCGTTTGTGGATGTTGCGAACATCTGACATACACGTTTTGATGACTACTGTTGACACCAGATTTTGGCATGGTCAAAAACTTAATTAAGAAGGCTTCAAATGGAAAATTGCTCAAAATGAGAAAGTTCCGTATCGTCAAAAGGAGAAACTTTGATATTGGGTCGTAGCCATCCGATCTAATCTCTAAGGCCGAAGTTGTGTTTGAAGTACTGAGATTTTGCATTCAGAACACTATTCGGCTGATTATGCCCCAAAGATGGCCTCATATGTGAAACGTTTCTACACGGATTGTCTTCGTCTCGTCGAAATGATCGATTTTGATATAAGAAACGCCTAAATCGGAGCTTGTATGCAGAGGTTAGAGCAATCCGAGTACAGCCCTGTCACGAGGCGAAATATGGCGCGCCCCACCAGACGCCATGTCTGATTGGTAGCGCGAGTAAACAGATTTTTTGCGTGAGCTATTTTACCCTTAAGATGACCTCTGATCAAAAAACGTTCAACATGAAAGTTGTTCGTATCGTCAAAACGGTCAAGACTGCTTTTGGACTCGTTTCCATTCGAGGTCGTTTACCACCACAAAAAAGACCCGAAAGGTGCAGCCAGTTTAAACCGAACAGTATTGGAAAGTTCGGACAAGACCAATCTGAATTTGACTAGGGTTTTGGACGTGAATCCAAGACTTTTCCTTGCACGAGAAGTCCAGCCGCCTCTTATATACCTAAGGGGTGACGGCCGATTGAACAACACCAATCGAACAAATACATCTATTACTTTTTCGTGTTCATCTACTTTTATCTCTTCCCTTGTATCTTTCTTCTCGTTCTTCATCGTTCTTCAAGATTGGAGGCTGCTAATCCACGAGGCTCTAGGGGCGGTAAGGCCGACCTCGAGCAGCCAATCGTCGCTGCGAGCCCTGATGGGGTCCCTCCCGGGCGAGCGGGGCGTCTGGTCCCAAAAGCGCCGGCTTGCTGTCTTGCGTATCGCGTTGGAAGTCGGCCTCCCGCGGTGTGAGTTGTGGAGCATCTCCCTCGGTGCCGCGGGTACACATCGACGTGTTCGTGTGACGCGTTCCAGCGTCAACACTCTTTTTGGCGACTCCGCTGGGGACGAAGCTTTGAACGGTCTCCGGCCTATTCTTGCTACGAAAGGATCGTCATCTAGGGTTTGCAATCTACAAAGGTAATATGAATACCCAATTCCCTACTGTAGATGCAAATAATTCATATGGTGTTAATAGATCGTTGAATGCGTATACTCTATCGGCCGGCCCTAGTTTTTTCAATAATGCATCTAATTACGTGCAAGGGACGATTCAAAGTAATTTGCACGCTTTAAGTTCTTATGATACTAGTAACCTACATCATATGTATCCCAACTCTCATGCATCGACAACCCCACAAATTGTTATGCCGATGAACAACATGGTGAGTTCAGTTAATAATTTTGAAACACCTCATGTTAGAATTTCCAATGTCATGCAAGAAAGTGTTTCACCCTTTTATTCATCGACAAGTAATGTGCAATATACTAATCCAACCATGCCGATGAATGAGAGAATTGGCCATGCTACTAGTGGCTATTTGGCCAGTTACTCTCAACCGTCATATGCTACACCTCATGTTAGTAATTCTTCGGCACCATACACAACTGTGGATGCTCATAATTCGGCTTCACACCTTCCTGGTAATAGCCGAATGAATGTAAATTTTACAGGAGCGGTTGTGCCCAATATTGTAGAAGATGAGGTAGTGGTGCCTGCATTGAAGAGTTTAGCCCAACATAAGAGAATTATTGCTCTTTGCCTTGAACAACATGAAAAGGGGCTATTTCCTGATTATGCCGCAATAAAAGCTAGAGTTTTGCAAGAAGATGAATCTTTGCCAATTGATAAAATTGGCGAGCAAAAGTATGGTCTTACAACAATGCATATGCCTTCACCTAGTACTACATCATATTATACACCCCCTACAAAATTGCAAAATTTCGGCAACACCCGTGTGTCATTGCCGAAAGAATCTAAAAGCATTGGGGGGCAATCATATCCGGAGTGGGCTGAAATTGAGAAAAAGCTTAAAGCTAATTTTGCCGCTCGCCGTCAGAAAAAAATAGAAAAAGAATTGGCTCAGATAAATGAAGCATTGCCAATTGGTAGTATCAATGAAAAGAAGGATGATTCGGAACATCAAAGTGCTTCGGTTGAAAAAGCCGAATCAAGTAGTATATATTCTGAATCCATCAAATCCAATGAGGCAAGCATTATTGAGAAAGGGCATGGCAAGCATAGGAAAACAACGGTGCTTGATTTTTCTGAAGTTAATGGAACCTACTTCCTGCCCTATGAGTTCCGTGCCATAGAAATTGACAAGCTTCAAGGACAAGAACAAGTAACCGAACAAAGTTCAGCCGACAAAAATCTTCAAAGCAATGATGCACGGATTCAAGAAAAAGATGATGACAAGGTGTTGGGGAGCCATCCAAAGACGGAGCAAGATGTTCTTCAAATGGCACCACCATCATGCTCTCCCAACATATTTGAAGAGGTATGCATAGCGAGTAATTTACCTATTTTCAGATTTGGTCGCAACTTCATTATTGATGCATCTATAAGAAGTATTCTCATAAGTAATTTTGAAATACCAATGAAGAAGAGTAATTTACTTGTTAGCAATAAAATTGTTATGGAACATATCGGTCAAACCATTGCGCCATTTATAAAGACCGATAATGACTTATTATTACAGCCAAAGCTTTCCCCGCTGCTTTATCTAAAGTTCATATCTAGTTGGGTAGCTTTGCTTATTTCGTACTTGGCTTGCACTTGGTCTCAACTGAGGCATGTATGTTCTAAATATCTTCGTTTCAGAAATTTAAAGCCAAGGTTAAATTCTATTGAGAAAACTGATGCTAATATAATATCTTATCCAAAGACTTTGGAGATAGAGTGGAAAACACAATGCATAGCCGAATGGGGAGATTCCAAATCTGAACCATTCGTTTGCTTATCTCCAAATCCGTTCAAATAGCAAGATCGGCTAGAAAACAAGAAGTATACCTTCAATTCAAGCATGCGTGATCAAATATTTGATTTGTTGCTGAAAAATAATTACATTACAATTCTTGATCACCATGTTAAGCCATCAATCCAAGGACGAATGTATTGTAAGTTGCATGATTCGTCCAAGCATAATTTTGAGGATTGCAACATGTTTCGTCAAATAGTTAAATCGGCCATTGAAAAAGGACGATTGAAGTTTGTTGAAACACCCAGAGATGACCAGTCTATTCCAATTGGTCCCGATGGCAAAACGTTTTTGCATCGACTGCTTCAAGCCGATCCATTTAAAGAGAATGTAAAAGCTGCAGGTGATGGGATCAAGCTTTCAAGTAAAGAAGTTGTTGAAGAGCATAACGAACATAATCTCGAGGGTGAGAATTCCATCGAAGCTACAATTAAGACGCCAAGGACTGGGGGGCAGCAAGCAAATTCAATGATCGACGATAGCAAACCAAAAGAAAACAAAGGCCGAAATAAGCGCAAGTGTAAGAGATCAAAAATCACCTTCGCTGAACTATTGGATAAATATCAAAAGAAGAGTGAAGAGAAGAATGCTTATCGGCCAAATCATGCAAAGAAACCAAGATCACCCCCAAGGCGCAAATATGAGGATTGGTATTGGCAAAGTGATAATTTTAATGCAACATATTCATATCCTTATTTTGGGCCGCCAATGCCAATGCCATGGATGCCTCCCTATGCTCATATACATACATATTCATCATGGGACAGGTATGATACAAGGGCACATTCTCCATCTTATTCTAGACCATCTCACTGATACTATGCAGCTCCAAGAAGATCAACATTTGAACAATCACGCGTCAAAGACCGTTTCAATCATAAGGAATCGGTCCAAAGCTCAAGGAAGAAGAAAGAGGTGGTAAAGCAAGTTTACCGCATGAAAAGAGATGGTCGCAAGTGTGCTACTTCAGATTTGATCTCCAATAACAAAGAGTCAATTAAATTGTTGACATTGGCTACAAAAGGCAAAGAAGTGAAGCAATCAATTGATAAAAATCAGAGTGCCAAATCTGAAGAAAAGAAGTTGAGAGTGCACAAGGTAAAACAAGAATTTCCACTGCTTTAAACAAAATCATAGCCGGAGCGCCCACTCGGCTTATTGGCAAAAGAAGAAATTACAAAAACTTAGTGCACAAGAACTTGAAGATAGGAACATGGCATGGGTTCCCAAAGAAAGTGTTCAAAATAAGAATTATGTGCAAGCTTCCATTACAATAAGTGTGGCAAATGTGAAGAATGAAAAGAGTAAAAACTATGAAGGACCAAGCCGAAGGTTTCAGCATCTTCGGTCTACACATTATCCATATTCTTCGACTATGCCATTAATGTTTATGCCACGGAGTTCATCATCGGACGAAGTAAGGATTCATGGAAGTTCATTCTTGATTATCTGCAAAATCATAGCGAAAGGGAGAACAATATGGTCCGGAGGTTGGTTTTGGTCTATGGAACCAGATTGTTATAGAAGCTGAGAAGTTTTCACCCAAGTTTGCATCAAGAGGTTCAAACAAGCAATGGACGATATATACTTATCATCCTAAGAACATGCAAAATGGCCGATGGAGTGTTGACATCGTCCTTAGAACAAGATATGCGGAAGTTATTTTTCGGCACACAAGCTTTGCCGAAAAACAGGGGGGCATGTGTTGACACCAGATTTTAGCAAGGTAAAAAATTTAATTAAGAAGGCTTCAAATGGAAAAGTGCTCAAAGTGAGAAAGTTCTGTATCGTCAAAAGGAGAAACTTTGATATTTGAGCCATAGCCATCCGATCTAATCACTAAGGCCGAAGTTGTGTTTGAAGTACTGAGATTTTGCATTCAGAACACTATTCGGCTGATTATGCCCCAAAGATGACCTCATATGTGAAAAGTTTCTACACGGATTGTCTTCGTCTCGTCGGAACGATCGATTTTTATATAATAAACATCTAAATCAGAGCTCTTATGCAAAAGTTAGAGCAATTGGAGTACAACCCTCTTACGAGGTGAAATATGGCGCGCCCCACCAGATGCCATGTCTGATTGGTAACGCGAGTAAACAGATTTTTTGCGTGAGCTATTTGACCCTCAAGATGACCTCTGATGAAAAAATGTTCAACATGAACGTTGTTCGTATCGTCAAAACGGTCAAGATTGCTTTTGGACTCACCTTCCATCTGAGGTCGTTTACCACCACAAAAAAGACCCGCAAGGTGCAGCCAGTTTAAACCGAACAGTTTTGGAAAGTTCGGACAAGACCAATCCGAATTTGACTAGGGTTTTGGACGTGAATCCAAACCTTTTCCTTGCACGGGAAGTCCAGCCGCCTCTTATATACCTAAGTGGTGACGGTCGATTGAACAACACCAATCGAACAAATACATCTATTACTTTTTCGTGTTCATCTACTTTTATCTCTCCCCTTGTATCTTTCTTCTCGTTCTTCGTCGTTCTTCAAGATTGGAGGCTGCGAATCCACGAGGCTCTAGGGGCGGTAAGGCCGACCTCGAGCAGCCAATCGTCGCCGCGAGCCCTGACGGGGTCCCTCCCGGGCAAGCGGGGCGTCTGGTCCCAAAAGCGCCGGCTTGCTGTCTTGCGTATCGCGCTGGACGTCGGCCTCCCGCGGTGTGAGTTGTGAAGCAGCTCCCTCGGCGCCGCGGGTACACATCGACGTGTTCGTGTGATGCGTTCCAGCGTCAACACACTTTTAAAAAAAGTGTGTTGACACACGAACACGTCACGTGTACCCTCGACGCCGGGGGTGATGCACCACAGCTCACCTCAAAGGAGACCCGACCGACATCACGATACGCAAGAAAAAGGCCTGGATTCACGTCCAAAACCCTATTTTGGGTCCAACTCGACATCGAACTTTCCAAAACGGTTCAGTTTACAACCTGGCTTCACCTTGCGGGTCATGTTTGAGGCAGTAAACGACCTCGGATGGAAACGAGTCCAAAAGCAATCTTGACCGTTTCGACGAGACGAAAAACTTTCATGTTCGACGATGTTTTATCAGAGGTCATCTTGAGGGTCAAATAGCTCGTGCAAAATGGACTGTGACGCAAAACACCCGTCCCTCGCGCTACCCATCAGACATGGCGTCTGGTGGGGCGCGCCATACTTCGCCTCCTGGCAGCGCTACATTTCGATGGCTCTAATTTTTGCATATGGACTCAGATTGGAACAATTTTTATATCAAAATTGATCGTTTCGACGAGACGAAGACAATCCGTGTAGATCATTTTTCCATACGAGACTGTCTTGAGGGCGTAATGAGCCGAATAGTGTTTTGAATACAAAATCTCAGTATTTCAAATACAACTTCGGCCTTCAAGATGAGATCGGATGGCGATGACCCAAACTTCAAAGATGTTTATATCGACAACACGGAACTCTTTTATGTAGATCACTTCTTCATTTGAGGACATATTAATTAAGTTCATGACCGTGCCAAAATCTGGTGTCAACACATGCCCCCCTGTTTTTCGGCAAAGCTAGCGTGCCGAAAAATAACTTGTACCATGTTTGTTCTAAGGACGATGTCAACACTCCATCGGCCATTTACAGTTTCTTAGGGCGATAATTATATATCGCCCATGTTTATGCTAAGGGCGATAGTTATTTATCGGCCATGTCTTTCTTAGGACGATAGTGATATATCGGCCATTGCCTATCTAGGCTTCTTGCCACACACTTGGGTGATATTTATTTAAATATTTGCCATTGAGAGATCGAGGTAATAATATGCTTTGTACGGATTCCACCAAATATGAGTTTTTGGGAACCACTCTTGTAATCTTAAAAGGACCTTCCCAACTTGGAGACCACTTCCCAAATTTTCTATCTTTTGAACCAATTGGTAGAATCACCTTCAACACAAGATCGCCAACTTGACAATTCTTCAACTTGACCTTCTTATTGTAAGCTCTTGCCACCCTCAACTTATCTCTCTCTATGGCATTCAAAGCAGACAAACGTTTATCGGCGACTTCATCAATATTGTCCATCATCAAGTTATAGAAGTCCACCGCCGATAAATCATTTTGTTTGGCTATTCTCAAAGCATTCAAATTCACTTCCACTGGTAAAACGGCCTCTTGACCATATACGAGCTCATATGGAGTTACCTTTGTAGCACCATGCCTTGAGATTCTGTGTGCCCACAAAGATTCGGACAATAGCTCATGCCATCTCCTTGGATTATCCTCAATCTTCTTCTTGATGAGCTTGATTAATATTTTATTACTAGACACAGCTTGTCCATTAGCTTGGGCATAATACGGAGAGGAATCGAGCAACTTTATGTTATAAGATTCGGCAAACTCTCTGACTTGGTGTGACATAAAAGATGAACCTTGATCTGTAGTTAACGTCTGAGGAATACCGAATCTATGAATAATGTGTTCGGTTATGAATTGAATTACCTCTGTATGTGTCATGTTCTTGAGAGGTACTGCTTCAGGCCATTTAGTGAAATAATCAGTTGCCACCAATACGAACCGATGCCCTTTTGAGGAAGACGGGTGGATTTGTCCAATGAAATCTAAACTCTAACCTCTAAAAGGCCACAGTTTGATAATAGGATGTAACATAGCAGCAGGAGCCAATTGAATATCACCAAACTTTTGACAAGCTTCACATCCTTTATAATATCTGAAGCCATCATTAATCATAGTCGGCCAATAAAACCCAGCACGTCGCAATAACCATTTCATCTTGGGAGCCGACTTGTGAGTGCCACAAATACCTTCATGTACTTCTCCCATAGAAACTCTTGCCTGGTCCTCATCCAAACACTTTAGAAGAACATCATCGACTATTCGGCAATAAAGACAATCATCTCTCATTGTATACTTGAAAGCCATATATACGCCGAACAGCCCTGTCCACCCATTCACTCAGATTGCACAAGTAATCAATAATGGGCTTTCCCAGTCGGAATTATCACCTGCACTAGATTTTTTTTTAATGGCCGAATCAGTGGGTTAAGGTTCGACCTCTCCCATATTGGCAAGACAAGACATCGGTCTTTGAGAGATATGAAACATGCCATGATCAACATGATATCCATATGCTTGTTGTGCCAACTCATTTGCTTTCCAATTGTCATGTCTAGATATATGTGCAATGCTAAAACAATCCAAAGTAGAAATTATATCTAGACATTTATCAAGATAAACATTAAGTGATTCGTCGAAACACTGAAAGACTCTGGATATTTGCTGCACCACTAGTAACGAATCACCGTAAGCCTCAATATGTGTAACACCTATCGCAAGTAACATCTCTAGACCGAATAACAATGCTTCATATTTGGCTTGATTGTTTGTGCAAAAATATTCTAAGCGGCATGAGGCTTCAAAAACAGCACCATGAGGAGATATATAAACAATACCAACACCTTGGCCATTGCTACAAACTGAACCATCAAAGTACAATCTCCATGGCACTAATGAAACAAGGTTCATATCAACATCATGCTTGTCATTAATCCGATGTTCAACAATGAAATTAGCAACAATTTGGCCTTTCATGAATTTTAGAGATTCATAAGCCAAATCATATTCAATCAAAGCATAAGCCCACTTGCCAATTCTACCACTAAGAATTGGCCTATGCAACATGTACTTAATGACATCGGGTTGACAAGCTACTACACAAGCACTCGGCACTAGGTAATGTCTCAATTTTGTGCAAGCATAATATAAGCATAGACATAGTTTTTCAATAAATGTATACCTTGTCTCGGCGTCCAATAAGCGTCTGCTCAAATACGTAATGGCATGCTCTTTTCCTTCGGTATCTTGAGTCAAAAAAACACCAATAACACCTTCCTCTGCTGCGATATAAAGCTTAAAAGGCTCTCTATGCTTGGGTGCTTTCATCACCGAAGGAGTGCACAAATAATTCTTGATCATATCAAAGGCTTCTTGTTGTTTTGCCCCCAAGTGAAATCAACATCATTCTTTAACCGAAGGATAGGAGTAAATGCATCAACTTTCCCTGACAGATTAGCTACGAACCTTCTCAAATAATTGACCTTGCCAAGGAACTTTTGCATATCTCTCTTGCATGTTGGAGCCTCCACTTTCTATATGGCCTCTATCTTTTTGGGATCAATTTCGATGCCATCTTCATGAATAATGAAACCCAAAAATTTGCCAACTGACACACCGAATGCACACTTCAAAGGATTCATCTTCAGTCCATACTTTTTCATTCTTTCAAAAGCTAAACGCAAATCGGCCAAGTGAGATTCAAAAGCATCCGATTTGACAACAATATCATCAATATAAACTTCAAGTATGATACCGAGTAAATCATGAAAAATCAAATTCATAGCCCTTTGATATGTGGCTCCAGCATTTTTTAGTCTGAATGTCATCACTGTCCACTCGAATAAACCAAGGAAACCAGGACATCGAAAAGCTGTTTTGTACATGTCCTCTTCGGCCATAAAAATTTGATTGTATTCGGCATTACCATCTAGAAAGCTAATAACCTTATGTACAGAAGCATCATTAATAAGCATATCGGCTATTGGCATGGGATACTCATCTTTGGGTGTAGCCCTATTCAAATCTTTGAAGTCAATGCACACCCTTAACTTGTCGGATCCCTTCTTCTCCACTGGGACAATGTTAGAAATCCACTCGGCATACCTGCAAGGTCGAATGAAATTAGCTTCAAGAAGTCGACCGATCTCTTCCTTGATCAGGTCATATGTTTTCGGATTAAACTTTCTGGCCGACTGTTTATAAGGTCTAAAACCGGCCTTTATAGGCAACCGATGCTCCACTAGCTCTCGGCTCAACCCTGGCATATCATGATACTCCCATGCAAAGCAACAAATATATTCTTTCAATAGCTCAATTAATTTAGCCTTACAATCGGCTTTCAAATTTTTGTTTATAAATGTCGGTCGAGTGACTGAACCATCTCCAATATCTATCTCTTCTAATGGATCAGCCGATGTAAAACCTTGTCCAAGTTTGTCCATGTCATCCAACTCCTCTATAGACTCATACATATCGTCCTCACTGGACCGATATTTTACAAGACATTTTTGTAACCACTCAGAATTAGAATCCATTTAAACATATCATACCTTGGAGCCGATTGCATTCAGTCGGCTTTAAAGACACGGGCACAAAACCATTCTTGGTCGCGCTGAGAAAATCAAACTCTGATAAGTCACGTCCCGTCAAGCAAGTAGCATTGGGATGTTGCCAATCCACCGATGCATCGGCCAAAACAACACAGGCCGAGTTATCCGCATGAATGACTTCCACTTCATCATCAACCCACTGAATCAAAAACTGGTGCATAGTGGATGGCACGCACTGGTTTGCATGAACCCAATCACGGCCTAGTATAACGTTGTAGTTACCTTGCACCTCAGCAACAAAGAATGCAGTAGCCAAAGTTTTGCTTCTGACTGGAAGCTCCACATACATTACACCTTTGGCTTCAGTTTTCTCTTTGCCTTCAAACCCGTTGAGCACCATATTGGTCTTGATCAATTCTTCATCAGGCAAACCCAATTTCTTGAAGACCGAATAGGGAATAAGATTTACCACAGCACCTCCATCCACAAGCATCTGAGTGAGCGGCGACCCATTGATATGACCTCCGAGATATAACAGTTTCAGATGCGTTACTGGTTCTTTTGGCTTCTCGAATATTGCATTTTTAGGGCCAAAATCCATCAGAGCCACCTCCCCTTCCTCATCTACAGCACGAAACTCAGCAGGTAAGTAATACACCATATTGATATCCATACCTTCATGAACCGGCGTAGACTCATAATCCAACATATCAACCTCTTCTTCATGTGGATCGACCGATTCTGAAATCTGGACGAGTGAAGGAGAAGTAAGAAGTGTCGCAGACGATGTAATAGCTGTCACATCGTCCTCCTTGGGTGGTGTAGGCACTTCTATGATAGATGTAGAAGCTGATGTATCCTGTATTTGTTTTGGCCTCCACACTTGTTTTGCTGGAACCATGGGCCGAGTGTCATTGAACAACTTATCCCTTGGCTTCTCGGCCTCCTGCTCTGCCATCTCTTGACTCCTTATCCTCTGTAGTTTCCTCTTCTGTGTCTTTGTTAGCCCAGGAGGACACCACTTTGGTCAAGTGTATTTAGCATCTCTCACCTTTACTTGGCTGGTGCTTGCTTCATGGTCATCAACCGAGTGCTTTGGCGCGATAGCAAGTATCAGCTCAGTCGAGTGGTTGTGCACAGTCGGCTGCTGTATGGGGAATGTTTCGGTGCCCAAGATAAGTGAGTCGACATCCATTTTCTCCTTGCCTTTTCCCGACTCAACTGATGCAACACTTGGTGACTTAACACGCCATTCTTTTCAACTTTCCAGATGCATGAAATTTCCACTCGGGCGCACCTTTTTACTCGGATGGAATCCACTCGAATGGACGTCACTCTGATGGAATTCACTCGGATGGAACTCACTCGGATGGATTTTACTCGGATGAAATCTACCCATCCATATTTTTTCATTTGGATAACTTCCACCTGGGTGCATTCTTACACTAGGATAGTTTCCACTCGGTCGCATATTTTGACCAGCCGACTGATAGTCGCCAATGTTCAGTCGGCCATTATATGAGTATTCAAGTCGGTCCCAAGTAGTTTGCCTCTGCTCTTCTGGAAACAATGCCTTTGGTCAACTCGGTTTCGCATACCGACTGAACATATCATTTGATGGTGACCTTGGTCGCTTCAAGTGTGATGACCGGTTAGAGCTGGGACCACTCGACTGGTTGGCGTACTTGGATAGCAACATGTCGAAAGTTGGTTTGATTCGTTTGCGTTGTACTTTAGCTTTGTTCATCTTCCACTTGCCAACTTCAGGACTCTTGGGCTTAACAAATTTAACTCGAGTGTCCTGTTGCACCTGTGTTTGCCCCCCGAGTGTAGGATTCTTGATGGTGATCTTGATCACTTCCTTGCCATCGGGTTGCTTATCGAGCATAACATGTCTCCCCAAGACCTTGTCGCCCTCCTTGTCTTTCCTGGGCTCACCAACAATGACATTAGCTTTATTAGCAGATTCGGCTACCTCTGGCCGAATGAGCAGCTTCTTCCCTTCTAAATCCATGGTGTTCATTGGAAAGGGTTGTTTATCAACTTGCATCTCAGAAAGGTTCAATCGTCCGTCATTAATGGCCGATTGTATCTGTCGTCGAAAAACATTGCAATCGTTAGTAGCATGAGAAAAAGAATTATTATATTTGCAATAAGCACGCCGTTTCAGCTCTTCAAACAACGGTAAAGTATGAGATATTCTAATAATCTTATCCTGTAGCAAAGGATCAAATATTCTATCACACTTAGCAATGTTAAAAGTAAACTTCATCTCTTCATCACGATTCTTATGAATCGGTTTCAAATCATTGCAAGTGAAGGGTTTGGCCTTAGATGGCCGAACAAATTCAGTAGCAAAAACATCACCCTCATCGTCCGAGTGATCACTATCATATTCCACCATATTCATCTTTGGACAATCGGCTTTGTACCTATGCACTTCTTTGAGATCTTTGCTTCGGCTTTCCTGAGCCAAAGCCCTTTGTAAGACTTGGTTAATATTTAAGAACTCATAGCCTTCTAGCTTTTCTCTAATGGGAGTTCTCAAAGCACTCAACACTAGGTCTGCCAAGTCTCTCTCGGTTATCACCAAACTAAAACATCGGTTTTTCGTTTCTCTGAATCTCTTGACGTAATCGGAGACCGATTCATCATGCTTCTGTTTAACCGATGTTAGATGTGACAACTTGAGTTCATTGTCGCCGCTGTAAAAGTGATCATGAAATTTCTGCTCTAGCTGCGACCAAACTCGAATGGAACCATGTGGTAAAGAAGAAAACCATGAAAATGCGGTACCAGTTAATGATAAAGGAAATAAACGCACTTTCAACTCATTTAGTGAGCCTGCCTCACCTAATTGTGCTAAGTATTGACTAACATGCTCCCATGTGGTTTTTGTGCCCTCTCCATTGAACTTAACAAAATCTGGAATTTTATATCCTAGAGGGCACTAGATGGCATCAAAGTACTCGGGGTATGGCTTTTGGTAAATCCGATTCCGAGGTAACTCAACCCCAAAATTCTCTCGAAGCATCTTAGCCATCTCCTCTCTAAGATTAGCAAGACCATCATCCATAGTGGATGATGAAACTTGTGGCAGTGGCATAGGAAGAGTAGGACTACTAGTTGTAGGTAGGAATTGTGGCATGTATGTCGACCCATAATTTGGTAGTGGTCGAGTGGTTGTAGCTGTAGCTAGGGTTTGGTTCGGCGTTGCCACCGAACCTGGTATGCTCATAATAGGGTTGATAGGTGCAGTCACAATCTGATTTGTTTGGGTAGGATAATAAGCCATCGGCACGGGAGGCGCCGATGCAATAGGTAAAGCCAGATTAGGGTTTTGCACACTAGCAGCTACACCATCATTACCACTAGTCGATTGAGATGTATTCTTCTGAGCATTAGTATTTTTTATGGAAGTTTGATAGACTAGATTGTTACCATCAGCAATACGACTTTCAATCTCAGCCCACTGCTCAGGAGAAAAGGCAGTACTTACAGAGGGTTTAACCTGCTCGACTTGAAGAGGAGGGACCTTGATTTCTTCAATCGGAGTGATGTTGCCTTGGCGATCCTTCTTGAACTTTGCAAGGAACTCCTGCAAACCCTTCTCTTCGTGCGCCTTCTTATACTCCTCATAGACTTCGCGATGATCAGCCGATATCTCATCAAGACTGGGCTTAATGATGTTATCGGCGTCTACCTCGGATGGCTTAGGAAGATCGGACATGGTGGATCATGATGATTGATCTTCGTCCCTAGCGGAGTCACCAAAAAGTGTGTTGACACACGAACACGTCACGTGTACCCTCGACGCTGGCGGTGATGCACCGCAGCTCATGTCGAAGGAGACCCGACCGACAGCGCGATACGCAAGACAGTCGGCGGGTGCTTTTGCAGACCCGAAACCCCGCGCACCCGGGAGGGACTCCGTCAGGGAGTGCGGCGGCTATGGGCTGCCCTAGGTCGATTCTCTTGCCCCTAGAGCCTCGGGATTCGCAGCTCTCAAACACGAAGAACAGCGAAGAACGAGAGAAAAACGGTGGAGAGATAAAACGTAGACAGGAAAAAATAGTATATTGATTTGTTCGATTGTGTGTTGTTGTTCAATCGGCCGTCACCCCTTAGGTATATAAGAGGCGGCTGGACTTCCCGTGCAAGAAAAAGTCTTGGATTCACGTCGAAAACCCTAGTTTGGGTCCAACTCGGAATCAAACTTTCCAAAACGGTTCGGTTTACAAACTGGCTGCACCTTGCGGGTCATGTTTGAGGCAGTAAACGATCTCGGATGGAAACGAGTCCAAAAGCAATCTTGACCGTTTCGACAAGACGAAAAACTTTCATGTTGAACGATTTTTTATCAGAGGTCATCTTGAGGGTCAAATAGCTCGCGCAAAACGGACTGTGATGCAAAACACCCGTCCCTCGCGCTACCCATCAGACATGGCGTCTGGTGGGGCGCGCCATACTTTGCCTCCTGGCAAGGCTACATTCCGATGGCTCTAACTTTTGTATACGAATTCAGATTGGAACGTTTTTTATATCAAAATCGATCATTTCGACGAGACGAAGACAATCCGTGTAGATCATTTTTCCATACGAGGATGTCTTGAGTGCGTAATGAGCCGAATAGTGTTTTGAATACAAAATCTCAGTATTTCAAATACAACTTCGGCCTTAGAGATGAGATCGGATGGCGATGTCCCAAACTTCAAAGATGTTTATATCGACAACACGGAACTTTTTTTATGTAGATCACTTCTTCATTTGAGGACATATTAATTAAGTTCTTGACCGTGCCAAAATCTGGTGTCAACAACTACGTGATAGTTCAGTGGGTAATGTTAAATGGTTTAGAATTGAGGCACCGAAGACAATTTTGAAATGTCGCAGAACATATGAGATGTTGCAAGAGCTGAAATTGGGATTTCAGGCTCGTGCCCACGTCAAGAGGTATAAGACCTCGGACGAGCTTCTTGGCCTACAAACTAAGGGAGAAAAGCTCAATCGTTGAACTTGTACTCAGATTGTCTGGGTACAACAATCACTTGAATCGAGTGGGAGTTAATCTTCCAGATGAGATGGTGATGTTTCTCCAAAGACATTGCCACCAAGCTACTAGAGCTTCATGATGAACTATAACATATCAGGGATAAACATGATGATCCTTGAAATATTCACGATATTTGACACCACAAAATTAGAAATCAAGAAGGAGCACCAATCGTTGATGGTTAGTGAAACCACTAGTTTCAAGAAGGGCAAGGGCAAGAAGGGGTACTTCATGAAACGGCAAACAGTTGCTGCACCAGTGAAGAAACCCAGGGTTGAACCCAAACCCGAGACTAAGTGCTTCTGTAATGAGGGAACGGTCACTGAAGCAAAACTACCCTAGATACTTGGTAGATGAAAAGGCTGGCAAGGTTGACAGAAGTATATTGGATATACATTGAATTAAATGTGTACTTTACTAGTACTCCTAGTAGCACCAGGGTATTAAGATACTGGTTCGGTTGCTAAGTGTTAGTCACTCTAAATAAAAGGCTACGGAATAAACGGAGACTAGCTAAAGGTGAGATGACGATATGTGTTGGAACCGTTTCCAAGCTTGATGTGATCAAGCATCGCATACTCCCTCTACCATCGAGATTGGTGTTAAACCTAAATAATTGTTATTTGGTGTTTGCGCTGAGCATAGACATGATTGGATTATGTCTATCGCAATATGATTATTCATTTAAGGAGAATAATGGTTATTCTGTTTATTTGAATAATACCTTGAATGGTCTTGCACCTAAAATGTATGGTTTATTGAATCTCGATCGTAGTGATACACATGTTCATGCCAAAAGATATAAGATAGTAATGATAGTACCACCTACTTGTGGCACTGCCATTTGAGTCATATTGGTATAAAACGCATGAAGAAGCTCCATGTTGATGGATGTTTTGGACTCACTCATTTTTCAAAAGTTTGAGACCTGCTAACCATGTCTATTAGTATGTACGCATGAAGAAACTCCATGTAGATGGATCGTTTGGACTCACTTGATTTTGAATCACTTGAGACATGCAAATCATACGACATGGGCATGATGACTGAAAAGCCTCGTTTTCAATACGATGGAACAAGAAAGCAACTTGTTGGAAGTAACACATTTTGATGTGTGCAGTCCAATGAGTGCTGAGGCACGCAGTGGATATCGTTATGTTCTTACTTCATAGATGATTTGAGTAGATGCTGAGTATATTTACTTGATGAAACACAAGTCTGAATTATTGAAAGGTTCAAGTAATTTCAGAGTGAAGTTGAAAATCTTCGTGACAAGAGGATAAAATGTCTATGATATGATCATAGAGATGAATATCTGAGTTGCGAGTTTGGTACATAATTGAGACATTGTGGAAATTGTTTCACAACTAACACCGCCTGGAACACCATAGTGTGATGGTGTGTCCGAACATCATAGCTGCACCCTATTGGATGTGGTGCATACCATGATGTCTTTTATCGAATTACCACTATAGTTCATGGGTTAGGCATTAGAGACAACCGCATTCACTTTAAATAGGGCACCACGTAATTCCGTTGAGATGACACCGTATGAACTATGGTTTAGAGAAACCTAAGCTATCGTTTCTTGAAAGTTTGGGGCTGCGACGCTTATGTGAAAAAGTTTCATCGTGATAAGCTCGAACCCAAAACGGATAAATGCATCTTCATAGGATACCCAAAATGGTTGGGCATACCTCCTATCTCGGATCCGGAAGCAAAAGTAATTGTTTCTAGAAACATGTCCTTTCTCGAGGAAAAGTTTCTCTCGAAAAAATTGAGTGGGAGGATGGTGGAGACTTGATGAGGTTATTGAACCATCACTTCAACCAGTGTGTAGCAAGGCACAGGAAGTTGTTCCTGTGGCACCTACACCAATTGAAGTGGAAGTTGATGATAGTGATCATGAAACTTCGGATCAATTCACTACCGAACCTCGTAGGATGACAAGGATGCGTACTACTTCAGAATGGTATAGTAATCATGTCTTGGTTGCTAGACAACACTGAACCTACGATCTATGGAGAAGTGATGGTGGGCCCGGACTCCGACAAATGGCTAGAGGCCATAAAATCTGAGAGAGGATCCATGTATGAAAACAAAGTGTGGACTTTGGAAGAACTACTTGATGGTCGTAAGGCTGTTGGGTACAGATGGATTTTAAAAGGAAGACGGACAATGATGGTAAGTATCACCATTAAGAAAGCTCGACTTGTCGTTAAGATGTTTTCCGACAAGTTCAAGGAGTTGACTACGATGAGACTTTCTCACTCGTAGCGATGCTAAGATTCTGTTGAATTATATTAGCAATTACTGCATGATTTATGAAATCTTGCAGATAGGATGTCAAAAACCATTGTTTCCTCGACGTTATTCTTGAGGAAAGGTTGTATGCGATACAACCAGAAGGTTTTGTCAATCCTGAAAGATGCTAACAAGTGTGCAAAGCTCTAGCAATCCTTCTAAGGACTAGAGTAAGCATCTCGGAGTTGGAATATACGCTTTGATGAGATGATCAAATATTTTGGGTTTATAAAAAGTTTACGAGAAACTTGTATTTCCAAAGAAGTGAGTGGGAGCACTATAGCATTTCTGATGAGTATATGTTGTTGACATATTGTTGATCGGAAATGATGTAGAATTTCTGGAAAGCATATAGGGTTGTTTGAAAAGTGTTTTTCAATGGAAAACCTGGATTAAGCTACTTGAACATTGAGCATCAAGATCTATAAGGATAGATCAAAACGCTTAATAGTACTTTCAAATGAATACATACCGTGACAAGATTTTGAAGGAGTTCAAAATAGATCAGCAAAGAAGGAGTTCTTAGCTGTGTTATATGGTGTGATTATTGAGTAAGACTCAAGACATGACCACGACAGAAGAGAGAGAAAGGACGAAGGTCGCCCCCTATGCTTCAGACGTAGGCTCTATAGTATGCTATGCTGTGTACCGCACTGGAAGTGTGCCTTGCCATGAGTCAGTCAAGGGGTACAAGAGTGATCCAGGAATGGATCACAGGACAGTGGTCAAACTTATCCTTAGTAACTAGTGGACTAAGGAAATTTTCTCGATTATGGAGGTGGTAAAAGAGTTCGTCGTAAAGGGTTACGCCGATGCAAACTTTGACACTAATCCGGATTATTCTGAGTAGTAATCCGGATTCGTATAGTAGAACAATTATTTGGAATAGCTCCAAATAGAGCGTGGTAGCTGAATCTAGGAGATGACATAAAGATTTGCAAAGCACACACGGATCTGAAAAGTTCAGATCCGTTGACTAATAACCTCTCTCACAAGCGAGATATGATCAAATCCCATGGGCGTTGATTCATTACAATCACATAGTGATGTGAACTAGATTATTAACTCTAGTGCAAGTGGGACACTGTTGGAAATATGCCCTAGAGGCAATAATAAAATGGTTATTATTATATTTCCTTGTTTATGATAATTGTTTATTATCCATGCTAGAATTGTATTGATAGGAAACTCAGATACATGTGCGGATACATAGACAACACCATGTCCCTAGTAAGCCTCTAGTTGACTAGCTCGTGATTAATAGATGATTACGGTTTCCTGACCATGGACATTGGATGTCGTTGATAACGGGATCACATCATTAGGAGAATGATGTGATGGACAAGACCCAATCCTAAGCCTAGCACAAGATCGTGTAGTTCGTATGCTAAAGCTTTTCTAAATGTCAAGTATCTTTTCCTTAGACCATGAGATTGTGCAACTCCCAGATACCGTAGGAATGCTTTGGGTGTACCAAACGTCACAACATAACTGGGTGGCTATAAAGGTGCACTACGGGTATCTCCGAAAGTGTCTGTTGGGTTGGCACGAATCGAGACTGGGATTTGTCACTCCGTGTGACGGAGAGGTATCTCTGGGCCCACTCGGTAGGACATCATCATAATGTGCACAATGTGATCAAAGGAGTTGATCGCGGGATGATGTGTTACGAAACGAGTAAAGAGACTTGCCGGTAACGAGATTGAACAAGGTATCGGGATACCGATGATCGAATCTCGGGCAAGTACTATGCCGCTAGACAAAGGGAATTGTATATGGGATTGATTGAATCCTTGACATCGTGGTTCATTCGATGAGATCATCATGGAACATGTGGGAGCCAACATGGGTATCCAGATCCCGCTGTTGGTTATTGGCCGGAGAGTTGTCTCGGCCATGTCTGCATGGTTCCCGAACCCGTAGGGTCTACACACTTAAGGTTCGATGACGCTAGGGTTATAGGGAATAGATATACGTGGTTACCGAATGTAGTTCGGAGTCCTGGATGAGATCCCGGACGTCACGAGGAGGTGTGGAATTGTCCGGAGGTAAAGATTTATATATGGGAAGTCCTGTTTTGGTCACCGGAAAAGTTTCAGGTACTATCGGTAACGTACCGAGACCACCAGGAGGGTCCTGGGGGTCCATCAGGTGGGGCCACTGGCCCCAGAGGGCTGCATCAGCCAAGTGTGGGAGGGGACCAGCCCCAGGTGGGCTGGTGCGCCCCCCACCAGGGCCTAAGGCGCATAGGGTTGAAAACCCTAGGGGAGGGGGGCGCCTCCACCATGCTTGGGGGGCAAGTCTCCCCCTCTCCCCCTTTGGCCGCCACCCTAGATGGGATCTAGGGGCTGCCGCACCCCTTGGGGTGGGAACCCTAGAGGGGGCTCAGCCCCCTCCCTTCCCCCTATATATACTTGAGGTATTTGGGGCTGCAGAACACATGAGTTTCTCTCTCCCAAGGCGCAGCCTTACCTCTCTCCCTCCTCGTCTCTCGTAGTGCTTGGCGAAGCCCTGCTGGAGTACCGCGCTCCTCCACCACCACCACGCCGTCGTGCTGCTGCTGGACGGAGTCTTCCCCAACCTCTCCCTCTCCCCTTGCTGGATCAAGGCACGGGAGACGTCATCAGGCTGCACGTGTGTTGAACGCGGAGGCGCCATTGTTCGGCGCTTAGATCGGAATCAACCGTGATCTGAATCGCTACGAGTACGACTCCTTCATCTGCGTTCTCTTGAACACTTCCGCTTAGCGATCTACAAGGGTATGTAGATACACTCCCCTTCCCCTCGTTGCTAGATTACTCCATAGATTGATCTTGGTGATGCGTAGAAAATTTTGAATTTCTGCTACGTTCCCCATCAGACATGTGGCCACCAAACTGAGCCGAGCGAGCGCCCAAACCCCAACAGAATTGCCCCCCACGTGGCCAGCTGTCCCCAGCTAGCCCCCACGCCTGCTCGTCCCACGCCCCAGCCCCTCCCATACTGCCTTCTTCTTCTTCTTCTTATGCATGCCAAAAGGGGATCCAACAGAATCGCCCCAGGCGCTTCTTCCTCCTCCTATACAGCCGCCATGGCAATCCAAGAGTAGAAGAAACTACTTCAAGAACCATACCAATGGTAGAAGGGGATCCAAGGCCCTTCTTCATGCCAGAAGGGATCCAAGGGCCTTCTTCCTCCTCCTGACCAGGCAAGTAACTCCCCTCTGCCCCTCTTCCTCCTCCTGTAGTGCATTTTTGAGCCCCCTTTTCCATGGACCTATCAGCAAATTCATGGAGAAGCTGGACAGGCAGAAGTAGTGGATCTGCCACTTCACCCCATTGTCAAACATCACACCACCACCCCCATGCCCCCATGAGTGCATCTGCACACTAAACATGGTTTGAGATCAAGTTTAGTAGAAACTAAACATGTTTTGTAAACTGGAGGTGTTCAGCTAGCCAACTAAGACAGATTTTCTGGGCAACTAAAACATGTTTCTAGCCAACTCAACAAGCAAAAGTAGCCAAAAACTAAAATGCATTCTTCCAAGTTGTAGTTCTTGTTTGCAAACGAACACATTGACTATCCAAAGAATATGTGCAACTAAAAATGCATATATGTGCAATTGAACATAGATCCCAGCCAACTGAATCCTTTGTTCTGGCAACTCAACATGCATGCTAGGCAAACTGAACATGTATCATGAACATATAACTTGCTTTCTGAGTGAACACTTTAGATAGGCTTTAGAAAACCTGAAGTATATGTGCAATAAAAACATGTTTTCTAGCCAACTAAACATGCATGATGGCTAAACTGAAAAAATGTATTCTGGGCAACTGAGACATCTATTCTAGCCAACTGAACACATTAAATGACCAACTGAACATGCATGTTATCCAAACTGAAAAAAATGCATCCTGACCAACTGAGACATCTATTCTAGCCAACTGAACACAGTGACTGTCCAACTGAACATGCATGTTGGCCAACTTAAAAAATGCATCCTGGCCAACTGAGACATCTATTCTAGCCAACTGAACACATTGAATGTCCAACTGAACATGCATGCTGGCCAACTTAAAAAATGCATTCTGGCCAACTGAGACATCTTTTCTAGCCAAAACCAAAAATCTGTAGTACGACAGCAAAAACACAAGAACTTTTGTCCATAGCTAATGAAGCCACAAACCATATTAAAATAGTCACGCATATAATCTTGTCCCACACATATATTCTGATCCCACACCTATTGCAAAGCTATAGTGTAAAAATATGTTCAAATGTCGCATCAAATTATGTCCAAATTATGTGCAGAAAAATCTGAATCAGCTCCTTGCCAAACAGAAAACCTACGGATCATTGCAACAAACAGAGGAAACAAGTCAGAAAACTCTGTAGTAAAATAAGTCATGTTCTTGCCATCTATTTACTGGAAATTGTGGAACTAACATAACTACTCTGTGCAAAAAAAATGATAACTGTTATAATAAAGATTCTGCTATAGTCATGTAACTTTTGCAACTAAGATTGTCATAATGGTGTGCAACCTATTTACTAAGCTTTTAGGTTGTTTGAAACACTCATTCATGGTTAACAACTGATGACATCACTTTCTTCTTTTTTTATGTGCAGGGAGTGTGTGGCAGCATCCAAAAAAAGGCAAAAAATGCTTGATCTCAATGAGTTGCCTCCTGATCTCAATGAGCTTCCTCATGATATGGATCAGCAGCAACCCAACATACCACAAGGAAATTGGACAGAAAATGGGCGATCTGTTTACTACACGCAGACAAGTCGTGGTGCTAACCCTATGGGCCAGCACAATGTGGCAGGACAGTCATCAACCCATGGTGCTGTCAGGACCCCGACTCAATGCCACATCGATCTAGCATGTAACACCTCATATCACTTTGCGGCCTCACGCACGGTATTCCCACGGGTGTCGCCTTACCTTTGCCCGGGACCGTTTGCGCCTTTTGGCACACGTATATGACAGTGTCGCTAGCATCCATATGATAAGGAGCCCGGGCTGACATGGCTAGTCGTAAACCCAAAGCGACACAGACTTACAGGGACAGGCATCCATGACCCAGCATCGAACGTGTCGGTCATCAGCGAGTGAATCCAGGCTGTAGCACTGGGCTAGCAGGACTCCGGTGAACCGGGCTGTAGCGGGCTAACAAGACTCCGGTATTCACCGCGTGACATTTCCCCGAAGGGACAGACACAGGAACGAAGAAGGACACATGCCGGCCAGCCTAAGTGTTCCGGAGCAGTAGCAAGCTACCATGGCTCGGTGGAAACACTAGGAGACATTTCCCCGTAAGAGAGGCTACTAAAGATAAACAACTAGATGGTCAGATCCCACACATACCAAGCATTTCAATAACATACACACAATATGCTCGATATGTGCAAATACAACATGGCATCACAACATGACTCTATGACTCAAGTAATCTATTCAATAGGCTCCGAGGAGCGAGATATTACAAACATGGGTCTCATGACCCAACATTCAGAGCATACAAATCAAGCACAAGCGGAAGCTATCATGTCTGAGTACAGACATCTATAAATGAAAAAGGCTGAGAAGCCTGACTATCTACCAAATCCTGCCGAGGCACAAGATCGTAGCTGAGGTAACAAGCTAAACGTCGAAGACCACGCGGAAATACTAGTGAGACTGAAGTCTCTCTGCAAAACATAAAATAGGCAAACGTGAGTAAAAATGTACCCAGCAAGACTTACATCAGAACTATCTACATATGCATCATTATCAACAAAGGGATGGTGGGGTTTAACTGCAGCAAGCCAGCTTTGACTCGGTGGCTATCCTGAACTACGACTGCGAGTAACTTTTTTGAGGTGGCGCACACGAGTCCACATATTCACCATATCAATACACCACTACGGATCCGCTCCCGTCTCCCTACGAGAACGCCATCCATAGCACTCACGCTTATCTTGCGTATTTTAGAGTATCCACTTTCACTTGTCTATGAACTGATATAAGCAACCCAGAAGTCCTTTTCCGCGGACACGGCTATTCGAATAGATCATATTAACCCTGCAGGGGTGTACTTCTTCACACACGCTCTCACCACTTACCGCCGTTTACACGACATGTACTCGGCAACCTTCAAGCGGAAGCCCAACGTGGGTGTCGGCCACGGCCTGCCTAAACACTCAAGTCTCTAGTCCAGGTTTATCGCCTATTCGGGTTCCATCCATGAGGAGATCCGGCCGGAGTTTCGCTCACAGCCCCAAACGATGTGTACAGGGTTCCGTGACACCAAACGGGTGCCCGGTTTACCCGGCCACGTGCCTACCGCATCACAGCCCACCCCTACGGTCAGCGCTGTCCACGGCCTCCAGCATACTACAAACACCAGAAACTACTTGCAACTCCTGGACAGAGGACAAGGGTGATTAAGAAGCCGAGAGGGTCCATTGGTTGCGGGCCCAATGCGTGGTAGTAGCTGAATCATGGATCACAAACACAGAACTCAGTTCCTGAGGACGGCTGCAATGAGACAACCCACCATGTACTCCTACATGGCCTCTCACCGCTACCTTTACCAAATCGTGTTCACACACTTAGCTCACACATAGTAGGACATGTTCACACACCTCTGATTCATCCCGGATGAATCAGACCTGACTCAACTCTAAGCAGTAGCAGGCGTGACAAACAAGCATGAATGAGTAGGCACAACAGGGCTCAAACAACTCCTACTCATGCTAGTGGGTTTCATCTATTTACTGTGGAATGACAGGTCATGCAAAGGATAAAGGGGTTCAGCTACCGCAGCAAGTAACAGATGAATCGATGTTGTCCTAATGCAGTAAAAGAGAGCAGGAGCGAGAGAGTGGGATTTTATCGGAATGAACAAGGGGGTTTTGCTTGCCTGGCACTTCTGAAGATAACATTGAGTCTTCATCAGTGTCAACGATCACATCATTGGTACACGTCTATCGAGAGGGGACAATTACCGGCAAATACAGAAAAACACGATCAGTGCAATGCACAATATGATGCATGATCATGACATGGTAAAATGAATGTGTTTTGAGCTAATGCAACTAGCAACAGATTAAATGAAGTTGGTTTGAATACAAGATTCAAATTCAAACTCCATATGTGATTATTCAAATGCCATTTAATTGATTTGTGCTAAACAGCAGCTATAAGTTGTTCTAACATGCATGAAAATGGTACAGATGGATTCCTTGAATTTTTCTGATAATTTTTCATATATAAATTATTTAATTTGGAGTTACGGTTAATTTTCTATGATTTATTGAAGTTTATATAATTTTCTGGATTTTCTGATTTATTTTAAATCCAGAAAATCATTTAATGCGTCAGCATGACATCACCTTGACATCATCAGGTCAACGGGGCAGATTCAGGTCAAACCTGACCAGTGGGGTCCACTGGTCGGTGACACAACTAATTAACCAAGTTAATTAGTCTTAAGTTAATTCTAACTAAACTGTTTGTGGGGCCGGGGCCCACTGGTCAGCGACTAATCAGCTAACTAACCTAGGTTAATTAGTGTTAAACTAATACTAACTAAAATGTCAGAGGGGGTGGCCCACACGTCAGTGACACACGGGGAAGGTCAAACCTGGGTCAACTCGCCGGAGTTGACCCGCGACTCGTCGCCGGCGGAGCCAGAGACGGCGGAGGGGTGCGGGTTTCCTCCTCCGGCGACCAAATGGCCGGCGGAGAGCGTCTACGTGACGCGGGCGCTCGTCCGCGTCGAGTAGTGGCAGCGGCTGGGCCTAAGATGGTCGGAGTCGTCACCGGCGTCGAGCGTGGCGGTCGCCGGAGCTCGGGCGAGCTCGGGGTTGACGCTACGGTGGCCGGGGAGGCTCGTGCGGGGCACCTACGTGTTCCAGGCGGCGCGGGGAGGAAGCTGAGCACGACAGCCGGGCCACTAGGTGGCCGGAGGCACGTCGGCGGCGATCACAGATGGCGGCGGGTTTCGGTCATCAAGGGGGCGACGGCTACGGCAACCAAACGAAGAGGGAAAGAAGGGGAAACGGTGGCGGAGCTCACAGGGGTTGCGACGGTGGCCTCGGGGAGCTCGGGGAGGCGTCGGAGGCGGCGAATCGACAGCGGTGAGCTTCGGTGGCCGGCGACGGAACGGCGATGGTGGCGGCGTTGCAGGGCTTCCGGAGGGCCGTGGGTCGGTGGAGAGGGAAGAGGGGGTCGAGGCGGAGCCTCTGGGCTAGTCGGGGAAGCGAGGGAGGCCCGGTGGCCGTGGTTATGGCGAGCGGCGTCGGCGGCTGCGCTCTGCTTCGGGAGAGGGGGCGAGGGAGGCGAAGCAGGGAGAGAGGGAAGAGGTGCACGGGAGAGTGAGGGGGGTCAGGGGGATCGGGACGGCCTGCGGAAGTCGTCCACGCGGCCAGGAGCTCGTCGGCAAGCAGGAGGTGGCCGCGCGGCCGTGCGCGTGCGAGCACGCAGCAGCTTCGGGGCGAGGGGAGGAAGACGACGGAGGGCTGCAGTGGTGGGCTGGGCCGGCTGGGGGAGCTGGGCCAGGTAAGTGGCGCCAGGTAGGTGGCCCAGGTGGCCTTCTCTCCCTTTTTCTGTTTATTTTTTTCTTCTGTTTTGTTTTATTCAATTTATTTTGCCACTGTTTTGAATTTTAAAATAATTCAAACAATGCCAAAAACTCCTCTGAATATTTTATATTGCTAAATGGACTTTTCCAAAAGCTTATAAAATATATCAGGGGTATTTGAAATTATATTCTAATTATATGAATATAATTCAAATTCAAATAGCTAATGAATTAAATCCAAAGTCCCAAAAATAATTCCTTAAGAATGTTCAATATTTTGGTTGGGACCAGAACCCTTACCAAAAATTATCAAACATTTAAGAAGAGCATTTTGGAGCAATGAATGAGATTTCTAGGGTTTTTGCCCCTCTTTTATTTAAGTTTTGAGGCTTCCAATATTCCTCAATTCAAGTTTCAAAAATATAGACATGATGCACACATGAAGCTAGCCTAGAGCAATGCCAGAAGCTAGGGATGTGACAGGTGCCCCTATAGTGGTGTCTTTGCAGTTAGAGAGCCATACTCTTGATGACACGGGGACCGCGACAAATGTTCCTGGTCCAACCAGGACTGAGCTAGGAGCTGGGGCTGTTTATGGTGCTGTGCAAGGAGAAGAAGGAGAGGATGAGGCTGGTTCTCAACCTATGGAACCCTATGTTGGCATGAGGTTTGACATCCTTCAAATTGCTAAGGATCACTACAACAGGTACGCCCTATGGATGGGTTTCTCTGTCAAGATGAACACCTCTAGGCGGACACCTCACACCAATGTATTGGTAAAACAGCAGTTTTACTGCAACAAGTTCAAGAAGCCCAAAGCTGATGATAGAGGAGCTGAGGCTCCTCCTGTCCTGGACCCTATTCCAGATCCAAAACCTGTTGACAGTGATGAGGAAATGTAAGATGAACCTCCAATCTTTGCTCAAGAGGAGGCTGGTCCTAGTAAGAAAAAGAAGAACCAGAAACGCGAGACAATAAAGCAGACTCAATGCAAGGCAAACATGTTGGTGAACCTGATAGATGGGCGATGGGAGGTGACACACTTTGTTCATGACCACAATCATCCGCTGGTGAACAAACCTTTGTTGTCCAAATACTTGAGATCCCACAAAGGCATCTCACCTGATGAAAAGGAGTTTTTTCGCATCTTGTATAACTGCAACTTGACTACAGGTGTGTTTCTATATCCCTGACAGAATTAAGTTTCCCTCTAGACAGTCCAGTGTGCAACTATTATGGTACTCCTCTGCAACTGAAATGTATTAATTGTGCAACTAGTGTCCAACTTCCCATGTTGTTTCTATATCACTTTGGTGCTTGTTGTGCAACTAGATTATCTTCACCGTGCAACTACACAATGTCCTGTATGCAAAGTGCAAAGTGTTTTAAAAAAGGAGCAGCTAGGTGTCCATTTCCTGCAATTATCTTCTGTGCCAACACATGTCCTATTACTGTCCAGATGGATGTGCGCATTCATGCGACTAAAAATGATATATTGTTTTCCTTTTGTATTATGCAGGACGTATGATGCATATAATGGCAGAGTTCTATGGATCTGAGATGATGGTGCCATTCGTACCAAAGGCAATAACAAATCTGTGTACAAGTTTCTGTAGAGATGACACAAAGGAGGGTGACATGATTGAGACAATTGCGCACTTCAAGGATATATAGAAAACTGATCCAGACTTCTTCTATAAGGTAAAATATGATGAAGAGGACAAAGTTGTCAACATATTTTGGGTGGATGGCTTAGCTCGAAAAGCTTATGCTGAGGCGTACCATGATTGCATATTGTTTGACACCACCTACATGACCAACATGTACAATATGCCATTAGCACTCTTCATTATAATAAACCGACATGGCCAATCTTTCATACTCGATTGCGCGTTTGTGAGGCAGGAGTTGGCATCGAGCTTTGATTGGGTCTTCCAAGCATTCCTAGAGGGTATGGGTGGCAAACCTCCTGACAACTTCATAACCGATCAGGATGGTGCAATGAGGCAGTCAATACAGAGCTTCTTTCCAACCATCGTGCATCGCTGTTGTTGATGGCACATCATGAAGAAGGCATAGGAAAAGGTTAGTTGGCTGTTGTGCCGAAATCCAGGGATGTATGATGATTTCAACTACTGTGTTGACTTCCGCTTCACTCTAGACCAGTTTGAATAGAATTAGGCTGGGTTAATGGTGAAGTACGAGGCTATGACACACGCACACTTTGAGAAGTTGTACGAATACAAGTCAACTTGGGTGCCGTGCTACTTCAAACACAGGTTCTTCCTCTTCCTGTAGTCTACACAGCATAGTGAGGGGTTCAACACCGTCCTGAAAAGATATGTGAACCCACACAACTCAATGCTGAACTTCGTCAAGCAATATGAAAAAATTCAGAACCACATCCTTGCCAAGGAAGGCTGCAATGATTACAGGACACAACACCTTAAGCTTGAGCTATGGTCCAACTTCCCAATAGAGAAGCAAGCTTACAAAACCTACACTAGGGACCTTTACCGCAAGTTTAGAGAAGAGTTTGAGCTGATTGGACATTATAATGCGTTCCAGTTGGTGCTGATATTTTTGAGCTAACCAAACCAGGAATTTGTTACCAAATATGGTTCTCGAAACTACTTGGTGCAGGCAAGGGTGGAGGAGGGTTCCTATTTGTGTGAGTGTTGTAAAATGGACAAGGATGACATCCTCTGCTGTCACATCCGCAAGGTGTTCACCCACATTGGAGTTGATGGCATACTGGAAAGGTACCTGCTAAGACGGTGGACACCTACTACTGTACCTAGTGTGCCAGGGACTGGGTATGAGCCACCGGATGAAATGCCTCCTCAATCAAAGAAGCAAATAAGGGAGAGAAACATGATATACAATTTTTGAAAACTAGTAAAGTTTGCGAGTGGCTCTTATGCAACACAAGCTATTGTATAAAAGCATATGCGTGGAGCGAGTACCGAGATCGGCCACCTGAACAAGTCCAAGAAAAAGAAAAAACCGGCTGCTGCTACGAGGCCATCATAAGATGGCAACCCTCGAGGACCTCCTCCACCTCCAGGCCCTACACGGCATGCTCCGCCACCTCCTCCCCCGCCTGGCCCAACAAGGAGTGGCCCGCGTGCTCCTCCCAATGGCCCTACAGGGAGTACTCAGGGGGCTCATCATCTAGGTAATTGCCTACCCCAACACCCCATATAACTAGGTGTGTAACTTCAGTTGCACACATCATGGTGCCTAGTTTCACAGAAGATGCTACCCAGTTGCGCACGTTATGTTAGTTCGAGCATCAAGATAAACAACTAACTTGTTTTTCCTGATCTGGCTATAGTTGATGGCAACCCTCCACGACCTCCTCCACCTCTAGGCCCTACACGGCATGCTCCTCCACCTCCTCCCCCACCTAGCCCAACAAGCAGTGCCCCACGTGCTCCTCCCAATGGCCCTACATGAAGTACTCAGGGGGCTCGTCATCCAGGTGATTACCTGCCCCAACTCCTCAAGAAAGTAGGTGTGTGATTTTAGTTGCACACATCATGGTGCCCAGTTGCACAGAACAGACTACCCAGTTGTGCGCGCTATTAGTTCTAGCATCAAGACAAACAACTAACTTGGTTTTTCCTGTTCTGGCTATAGGTGATTACCATCCAAGTGCCATGACGGGCCGTGCTACTACATGTTTTATTTTAAACTTAACTTGCACACAACAACCAGTTAATTGCACAACATAAGTTGTGTGGTTGCAGAGAACATCAGTCATGGTTGCGAAAAAAACTAAACTTTTTATATGCATCTCGTGATGGTCCTGCCCCGTTGGAGGCTGCATCCCCGGCACAAGCCTATGATGATTTTGTGCCTAGGGATCCTCCAAGGTGTACTAAAAAGGGTAGGGCGAAGAGTTGACGGTACAAATCGACGCTGGAGCTACACCCAAAGAAGAAAAACAAATGCAGCCGCTGCCAATCTATATAGCACACTGTTGGTGTGTGTCCACTCAGGCTGCTGTGTTTCTCTTGCATCATTTGTATCAAAAAAAGGAAAAGGGAAAAGAATGATGGTTTTTGAGTAATTTAGGGGCCAAAGTGGACACATTCAGCATCTATGCTTTCTCTTCTCTAAGTTGTTTTCCTTGAATTAGTTAATGCACTGTGTAAAAATGGTTGCTATTTGTGCCTTTGTTGGCAATTTTTTAACATTTAGTTGTTGAACAATTGTATGCCCAGTTCTCCTAATGTGTGAACAAAAGTGATGACATTGCGCAAACCAACAAGGCATTGAAAAAAATGGCAAAGAGTAAAAAAGAGTATTGACCTAGTCATTTTCGTATCTCAGCAACTTCCTCCATGGGGCGGAGTTGTGCGTGCTGCTGACCCAATCATATGCCAGCTTCCTCCTGATGTTGAGTACTTCCTTGGTCTCATAGTTAGGCAGTAGGCTCCCATTCCACCCAGTGGCATTAAGTAGTGCGAACAGATCACACTCATTGCTGCAGTGGGGAAAAAGAAAATTTGTTGGAGGCTTTTAAAACTAATAAGATAATGTACTCTGTGGCACTGTGCAACTAATTATGTGTCACTATGCAACTACTATGTGGCACTGTGTAACTAATTATGTGATATTGTGCAACTACTGATGTTCAACTGTGCAACTGGCTAGATAATCCATGAGAAAGTCATAAAAATGAAAAACAGATTGCAAACTAGTTGTGGATCATAAAAAACTGAAGATTGTACATGTAGGAAATTTTAAAGACTACAGATTGATTGAAAAAAATATAGAAGAATGTAATGCTTCTTGTCTTACTTGCCAAGCTACTTCAGTACATTGATGTCAATGATCTGGAAGTGCTCGATGCTCTACTTTGGGTAATGCTTCCTCCATAGCCGGCGTACTGCCCCCGCGATCGTAGAGGCGGTGTTCATCAACTCAATGTGTTCTAGCTTCCTGTTTGAATCAAGGACTACGAAACATCTGTCCCTCAAGTTGATGTTGAAGACCCAATAATGCCAGCCTCCTTCACGGTCGTTTACATTATCACACTCAAGCACTGGCAACATGACCTGCACGCGTGAACGATTCAGACACAGATACACGCTGTAGGTAAGAAAAAACAGTACAAAAATGGTGAAGTTGAAACAGGTTGGCAGAAGGTATTTTCCAACTAATAGATGTGTCATGTGCAACTGAACATGCTATGAGTGCCAACTAAGAGATGGATCATGTGGGCACAACACTGACCAAGTCTTTCTTGTCGAAACGGTTCTTGTATTCAAACTTCTTGTTTATCTCATTCACATTGTGGAGCCCTTGCTGTAAGTTGATCTGCAGAAATTATAAACATGCCTCAACCTCCATTCTATATGAAAAGACTCCCTGGTTGGTCAACAAATGTGGTACCAAAAAAGGAAGAAGGTACAAAGTTTTTGAAAAATCTTACAGAAAATCTCAATGGCATAATGACTTTCTTTGACCCTTCTAGTAAGTTATCCATGATGTGTACGATTCTAGTCTCAATAACAATTCTTGAAAGGCATTGCTTTGGCTTCATGGAATCAACTAACTCCTTTAAAGAAATGTAGAAATTACCATACCTGATTATCTGAGGGCTGCATTTTTTAAAATAAATGAAAGACAAAGTTAGCTTGAAGGGTCACAGCCAGAAAGAAAAATGTGTATTTAAAAAACAAGAGTGTGCAACTAAAAGCACTGTTCTGTGCAACATGCTCTGCTTGCTGTGCAACTAAGTGGGTGGTACTATGCAACTGAAAAATATATGTATATAGGCTGTGGGGAGTTGGTTTACCTGGTATTATCATCATTTGCTCCTGGGTGATGCCTGACCCAATACAAGAGGGCAACGTAAAGATTGTTGACTGCCTCATTGGAGTTGAAGGTCTTCATTTTGTTGTAATCAATGAATGAAGACCTTTGAGACGCTTCGGGCCTTATTACCCTCCTCTGTCTTCGTGCAATAGGTGGTCCTGAAGAAGTGCTCGTGCCAACTGCTGGTTCTCTACATATCGGGGTGTGGCAGCTGTCTGGTGATCCAACTTCTGGTTGGTGAGCTAATCCCTTGCCAGCATCAGCAGCAACGCATCCTTCGTTCAGAGTTGCTGGGTCCAACTCATCCTCATCTATGACAACCACGTTGGCTTCCCCTGTTTGTGCTGCTGGAGCAAGTGCTCCAGCATGCCCAACATCATCATCTATGCCCAGGTCAAAGGTTGGTGCATCGCAGTACCCTTCACCATGATAGCCGCAAGGATTTGATCTACGTATGGGTTGAAGGCCAGGGGCATCTCCTTGTGGCACATTCACAGGTGCATCATTCGCTGACCTGGTTCGCAGCAATGTTGTGGTTGGCGGCCTGGGAGGCTTGCACCTGCTTACAATGTTGAACACCTCCTCTTGTGTTAATGTTTGGCATTGAAGAATCTCTATGAGTTGTCACCTTGGGGCTTGCGATTGCAGTTGTGTCTTCCTGAGAAACAGTGGTAGTTTTGACTGTGACCCGCGTGCTAATTAACACTTCAGTTGGTACACTAGTATATTGAGTTCGCATCTTTCCAGCCTGAGTTGGCAGCAAACTAGCAGAACTTGGCACTCCTGCATCGATGGCTGTGGCATGTTGCTCTGACTCATGTCTGGACCCAACACCTTTTCTGCCATGTTCCGCCTTTGTGCCCTTGGCAAACTTGACAATCTTTTGCTGCTTACCTGGTTTAGGTGGGGCTGTTGACAGAGGAATCTTCCCCTTGATCTATTGAACTCCTGTGATGGTTGTAGGCTCAACAGGAATTGCTGACACATCTTGAGTGGTGGTTGGCTCTCTGGTCACTGTAGTTGGCAAAATAGTTTGCACCACAACTTCCTTCTCCACATTTATTTCGGCATCTGCCCTCAGCATCTGTTGCTTGGTTTGAGGCAACTTCAGATTCTTCTTTATTGTAACTCCTTTCCTCTTCTGGACCACATCAGGGTTTGCCATGAATGCTGCCTTGCTCTTGCTGGAGCTGATATCTGGAAGCTGCTTCAAATATTCCTTGTATTTTTACTTCGAATGAACCCAGTCAAGACCCTTCCCTGCTTCCTCCATGTCAACTTGATTATTTTTAGCCTCACTCACACTACAAAAAAATACACTTCCGTGATGATACGTGTTTGTCACAGTAGGTCGCGTTTTATGTCATGCATGTACATCCATGACGATTTTATGACAGAATCAAGATAGTCATACCTGTGCTGTCGTAGAAGTGTTCCATGACATTACCAAAATTATCATCACGGAAGTGTCCACTTCCATGATGATAAATCGCGTGTCACAGAAGTGCTTTCGTCAAGGGTGACCGACATGTGACATCCACCATAACGGAACACCGTTAAGCTATCGAGTCGGGTTTTCGATCCGTTAACCCGTTAACAGCCCCGACCAATGGGGATTTTCCACGTGTAAAACCATCATTGGCTGGAGGAAACACGTGTCGGCTCATCTTTGGGATAGATGTCATCCACTCATTGGACAGAAGGCACCTATGATACGTCGACACGTGGCACAGCCCAACAATGGCCCATTCCTGTGAAAAGGCCGACCCGTTTGACTTGGTCAAAAGGTGGCGGGCCGGCCCATGGAAAGCTTGTTAATGGCATGTTCGCATATAGCCCATTTACAGCCCGCTAACCCAAGGCCCATTACGCCCTATCCGAATTAGGCCCAGTAGCGTCATCAGGGCCATCCAATATGATTCCAGCCCGTTTTCACGTCTGACCCATGTAGGGCCCATGACGTCTTTCGGCCCATATGAGGCCCTATGTAACTCTTGGCCTATTAACGGCCCATGGTGAAACTGGCCCGTAACAAACAGTGTATCACTTTACACCCATTAACGGCCTGTGGTGAAACTGGCCTGTAAAGAACAGTGTATCACTTTATACCCATTAACGGCCCGTTATTCCGTTGGGCCGTTTCCAGCCCATGTTATCTTTCGGCCTTCTCAGAGCCCATTTATTCTTGGGCTCATTTCCAGCATTCATTTACTTACGGCCCGTTACTGTCATTTTCTGCTTGTAGGCCAAATTCAGCCCGTGGTTACAGTCGGCCCGTTTGTGGTCCGTTAATACATTGGGCCGTTTTCATAGCGTCATCAAATACGGCCTATTTACGATGGTCCGTTATGGTCGGCCCATGAACGGACGATTCCAACTCTAGCCCGTTTACGGCCAGAATGTGGTCTGTTTGCCCCATGTTTGGCCAATCGATCATACGGCCCGTATAAGTCCCATTGATGATACGGCCCATAGAAGGCCCACTGTTTCTACGGCCCGTAGAAGGCCCACTATGTCTACGGCCCGTAGAAGGCCCACTGTTTCTACGGCCCATAGGAGGCCCAGTGTACTACAGTAAATACTAGCCCATGGTTATTGTGGCCTAGTTTTAAAAAATAGGTTATTGCAGCCACTAGAAAACCGCGGAAAAAGAACCGCACTGACTACAAGCAAACAAATAAACAAGACAACAAGGAAATAAATAAGCAAGAAACTTACACTAGGCTATCACGGCTATTACACATATTACATCCACTAGGCATCAAAGTTTGCCACCAGTGCAAATATAGGGAACACAGCAGCATATAAACGCCAAAGCAAAACAAGTCCAGAACTGAAACCACTTCAGAGGAGCTCAAGAAACAATATCCTGGGTACCCATAATGCTGGAAAGATGCTTAGCAAGCTTATTAACTTTCTCTTGTTTGGCGCTTAAATCCTCCAGCGGTTGCTGTTGCACAAGAAAGTACGCATCTGAATTCTGCAGGGACTTCCTCAGTCCTTCGGCTTCTTGCCGCAGCATAGCTGACTGATGCCTTTAAGCATGTAGCTGAGACTGAAGAAGACGAAGTGATTCAGGCAGCGAGTTCGAAGAGCTTGTGCCAGCGGTACTGGCCAGTAACTCGAACACTAAATCAACGCAGGACTGTGGGTTTTCCTCACTATCTACAAGATCGTTTTTTATCACATTCTTGGAGACCAACAGGGTTGTCTCACTATCTTGAACCTTATCTGCATTACTTCCTTTACCATTGCATAACAGGGTACTCTTCTCCAATATTTTATCCACGTTCTAAAAGAGAAACAAACAAACACATCTCAGGTTTACAATGTAGTATATGAAACTCATTTTGGTAAACCAGTTCAGTAGTAAGGTGGACAGGATAACAGCATGAAACAAACATATATCTATGTAGTATGGTCACTGTATGGTGTATATCATTCTAGTTTATGTTGCCAAATCAAGATAGATACAGTTCGAATCATATCTATTTAAGACAAAGCAGCATAGACAGAATATAAGTGTGGGAAACTACACAGCAATAACAACACTTGTAATGTGCATGGCATGAGAACATAACTGTTTATTCAATTGAAACTGAAATCAACATAGAGCAAGTTACAACAGCAAACAGCCAAACACGTTGAAGAAACAGGTTTAAAACATACCTGTTGCGCCATTGCAGTTTCAATTGCATCCTTCAAATTTGAAATTAGTTGGTATCAGTAAATACAGTGATGCAAGAGCAAAGTAGTATGAACCATAGCTACGGAACCTGACCTGAGAACAATTCTTCTTCTGCTTTAAGCATTTACTTAGGGTTCGGAGTGGCGGTCCTCGTCATTTGGGCACTGCAGTTGCCTTACTAACTGCTCGTGTTTGGGTGCTCTGTGGTGGAGACGGTGATGTGTCAACGAGAACTGGGTGTCTATCTGCTGGGGTTGGGGTTAGAAGGGGTGCAACTGGTTCTCCGTCCAACTGGGTAGGTGTACAATCTGCATGAGTGTGGGTTATGTGTGGTGGTGCTAGTTCTTGGGCAAGTATAACCGTGGTTCTATCTGCATCGACAGGTAGCACGATCTTTTCTGAAGACCGTGTTTTTACTCCCACAGATACTGCCATCACTCCCTCCAATTGAAATGGATGATAAACAAGAAAAGTAATATAATTTACAGATATTGTAAGATAGACAGGTGCAATGGATAGTAGGGAAGAAAACAGGGCATGAAACAATTCACATTTATGTTGTTTAAGCAAACAGAATAGCAGGACATAATTTCACATATATGATGGCTAATTAAATAGGATAGCATGACATAATTTCACATGTATGATGGCTAACTAAACATGATAGAATGACATACTTCAAAATATGATGACTATGTGTTCGCACACGAACACGTCACGTGTACCCTCTACGCCGAGGTGATGCACCGCAGCCCACGTCGAAGGAGACCCATCCGGAAGCGCGGTACGCAAGCAATCCGGCGGGTGCTTTTGAAGACCCGAAACCCCCACGCCCGGGAGGGACCCCGTCTGGGCACGCTTTGGCTATGGGCTGCCGTAGGTCGACCTGATTGCTCCTAGGGCCTCAAGGTTCGTCGCCCGACAACAACAAGAACAAGCGAAGAACGAGGAAGAAGAAGGACAGAGGAGAGAGATAAAAGTAAAGGTAAAAAGTGATATATGATTTGATCGATTGTGTGTTGTTGTTCAATCGGCCGTCACTCCTTAAGTATATAAGAGGCGGCTGGACTTCCCGTGCAAGGAAAAGGCTTCAATTCACGTCCAAAACCTTAGTCCAATTCGGATTTGTTTGGTCCAAACTTTCCAAAACTTCTCGGTAAAATCTGGCTGCACCTTGCGGGCCATGTTTGGTTGAGTAAACGGTCTCGGATGGAAACGAGCCAAAAAGCAATCTTGACCGCTTCGACGAGGCGAACAACTTCCATGTGGAACTTTTGTTGATGTGAGGGCATATTGAGGGGGTTTTCGGCTGTTTTCCGAAGTCTGCAGCAGCGAAATTCAAAACCCGGACGAACATGCCCGGAGTGTCCGGCCATCCACACAGAAAATCAAAAGCTAGATGGTTTTCCCGGAGTGTCGGGCCATCCAGTGTAGCAGCGTCTTGTACTGGCTGTAACTTTTGCATACTATCTCGGATTAAGACGATTTTTATATCAAAATCAACCGTTTCGATGAGATGCACAGCTTTCATGGTGAAACTATTTCCATTTGAAGCAATCTTAATTGGGTTTCAAGCCATTCTTTAATCTGGTGTCAATATGAGCATCTCTGAACTTGTCATAACTTTTGCATCCGAGCTCCGTTTTAAACCATCTTCATATCCATCTTGATCTTCTCGAAGAGAGCCATCTCATGGAGACTTTCAGTAATAAGTTTGAATTAATATTGACATAGCACTACTAGGGAAAAGCCTAGCAGCAGCGCGGGTTTTAGGCCTATCAGTAGCGTGGGCAGGCGCACTACTAATACGGCGCTACAGCTAAAGCTTAGCAGTAGCGTTCCTAGACCCGCGCTACTGATAAATCGACTTAGTAGTAGCGCTTCTCTAGAGGAGCGCTACTGGTAATTAGTAGTAGCGCTTCTCCCGGCCCGCGCTACTACTATTATTTTGTATTTTTTTATTTCATGTTATTTTCATACACCTTTACACAAGTTTTCATACAACAGGAATTTACAGATTGTTTTTACATCATAATGAGTTATTACATCACGGGTGAAAGAACCGTGGACTAGTTTCAAGTGGATGTCCATCCACTTAAAACTAAACCGCGGTTCTTTCACCCAATGATATAATAATATCATCATCATATCATTGACAACTTATCATCATAATACATCATTGTCATATAACACCTCCTCAAGATCATCGTTTTCATCAATGACATCACATAGCAAATTGGTCACTAGTCATAATCACAAGTAGTCCTCATCATCAACTCTAACACAGTACCTCATAGGACCTACTACATTCTCTTAGGACCTACTATATATTCTAAGGTAAAATAGCAAAGAACAAGATAGCCCCTGACTCTCCATCATGGAGAATGGAGATTATCCTGTCTCCAATTCATGCCCTTCGCTGAATGTTACTTGCAAGAACCTCCTTGCGAATGTCCAAACATTTTTTCTATTCTTTGATGAGCATGTATTCACCGGATTTAGAAATCCGATATGCACAGGTGAGCTCCCTAGATTTACCTGGCAGTATGTTCAAAACTATAAGGTGACCATTCAGATACATCAGATGAGGGACACAATCCATCGGGAGTTTCTCTTGAAAAACATAGTAATAACTTCATAGTTAGCAATGATGTACTTGTTTTAGAAGTATGCAAAATATGCACGGATGTCGTAATAGTAAAAAATCTTACCACGGTATCTCCATAGAAGTTACCGTGGTTCAACACATGCACTAGTGGCACGTATTCACCATATTTTGGAGGAGTTTGATAATAGGTATTGTAATCCTCAAGAAGAGAGCAAAATGCGATCAGATGATTTTCCTCCTTATAAGTTAATTCGGAGCCATCGGTGCAGTGGGTTTTGTCTACCATCTTCCGCACAGTCTTTGAAGAATCAAAATAAGCTGTCAACTATTTTGAAATAAACAATATAAATTAGTTAATAACTATGTTTGAGAAACTCACATAGCGGTACAATCGGAAGCGTATCAACAAGGACCCAAATGTCCATATTGTCTTGCTCGATGTCAGGATCACCAAGATCCATGGTGACAATCATACCCTCATAAAAACCATACATTTTGCAAAGTACTTCCCAATTTTGGCAAACAAAATGGGTTACGCTCTGAGCATTGCATAGATTTACTTCAAAATCCATATCATGATGGGTCCTTAGGTGTATTTTGTTTGTTTCCAAATTTTCATGGTCTTCAAAACCCATCCTCTCCAAGATATAGCGCTTGCATGGCAAGGGATAAGCTAGTCGAATTGTAAAAGATGAAAATTGGACGTTGAAATAGTTGAAGTCATGCTTAATTACGAAAAAAACACTTGTCGTTGTTGCGTACCGTTTCAACATCTAAGGTCTCCTCGAGCTTAATGCTGAATTACCGATCTTCGTCCATCTCAACAAACCTGTCGCACATACCTCGATCGTCGTGGCACCAGCTGCACTCCCCCGGGAGACTGTCGTCGTCCGAGTACGACATTTCCTACGTTCATAATTCAAAGATTAAACTTGTACAATTAAATATATGTACTAAAAAACCTAAATTAGATCATTACTTTTTGAGAAAATCCAGGCCACTCGATATTTCCTACATATTCTAGCACAATCATGCCAGAATTCACGGAATAATCCGGCATGACCTTTGCTAAAAAAGGACATATTGAGCGCCTGAAATTTGCCGGAACGGAAATTAATCAACACTCCGGCAAAACGTAGGCCACTCGGAGGTGTAAACTGAACATGAACAGCCACTTGGGCAACCACATATCCTATTTGAGCAACACAAGATATACACGGATATTTGGCTGGTCTCACCTCGAGGTCGGAGGGGGTCGGCGACGGGGACGACGGCGGGGATGATGGAGGGGGTCCTTGATTTCTGCAAAAGCAAAAACCGTATAAGTTATCACTAATACATCCCGAATAATTGCTTAAACTAAAAAAATAACAACAAATATGACATGTTCAACTAGTTTTATTAATTCAACTAGTTCTTACTAAATATAAACTTACTATCACTACTAGGGAAAAGCCTAGCAACAGCGCGGGTTTTGGGCCTATTAGTAGCGCGGGGGCCGGCGCTACTAATAAGGCGCTACAGCTAACGTATAGCAGTAGCGCGTGGTCACCGGCGCTACTGGTACACAAGTGTAGCAGCAGCGCGGTTATCGGAAGCACACTACTGCTAGTATCTCTAGCGCTCTTTTCAACAGCGCGCTACTGCTATCGCGGCGCTGCTGCTAACTTTTATACACTCGCTACTGCTAATTTAACAGGTTTTTTGTTTTTTTAGGCATATTTGTTTTGTATTTGAACAGGCTTTATAGAAGAATCTTTAGCACATAGAAATGTCATCATGATACACATACAAATGCCTGCGAGACCACAAATGTAATCATAGCATATACATACAAATAGTCTCATCATAATCATCATCCAACACAAAGTGGTCTCTCGTCATCATCTCGAAAATAGCAATACAAGTCCTCGATTACTTGCAAATACATCGTCATCCATCTAAACAATGGTATACGCGAGAAGAGCTATCACTTTGAGTACATGAGTTCGTATCCCTCTCCGCATTAGCGTGAACCTAAACTAACTACTGCCTGTCGCTCGGAAACCGGAAACCGGTAACACCTGGGCCTGACACTCCGGCCACTCATCGTATATATACTCCTGGCGTAGCACTTCTTCGCCATCGATGATCTATGCACCTGCATCGTCACATGAGTCGATGATATGCAACATATATAGTTGAGCAACAGAAAGAGACAGACTTGGCAAAAATAGAAACAACATATCATAAGCATAAATAACAAAGTTCATCATATCCAAAATGCCCTAACTAGAGTGATCTTCGCTAGTTGAGGAGGAGGACGGTTTAATTACATCACAAATAAAGTTTCACCATGCATAACTCAAAGTTTTGTCATACAAAAAGTATGGACTAAACGGACACATTGTCATATATCGACAATCACTACAACATGTCGTGCCATCCATCGAGGTCAGGGAGATAGTCCTCGAGCTTAGTGAAAGGCTTCATGCCGAGACGCTGAGAGGCTATCCATGTTCGGACGTCTTCCTACGACATTTATCCTTCTTCGTAGAACATCCCTGTTTTTCCGACGACCTCCTTCATGATGATTTGGGCAAGTTCGCGCTGGATGTGATAGAACTCAGCTCGAAGTCGATGATCCTCGATATCTCCTACATTCTTTGCCCATTGCAGAATGTGGGCATCGCCGGATCTAGATGACATGCGATGGTTCTAGTGATCCCGTCTGTACTCCAACATGTGGTGTAGGACATAGAATCCATCATTAAGAGAATTATTCGGTTGCTGCATGCAGCAGAAGTCGGTCTTATGGGCGAAGGCGGCCCTGCCGCCCCTTCTCTTCTTGTCCCTGACCTCTCCACCCCTTGCTTGGTAGTAAAACATAGCACTATCGAGAACATCCTTGATGTGGGTGTAATCCTTTTTGTGAATGTTCTTCGACGAGTCCAAGTAAAGAGCGTGGGAGAATTGGGGGTATAGGATGATGAGGACGGCGCGCCCGCCGCTGCGCAAAATAAGTACACCTCTAATTACTTAGCCTCCACCGTGCAAATGAATGATTGAAATCGAAGGAAGGATAGCAGCGCGACTTACACGGGATGATAAGGCACGAGAATCGCCCCCTTGTCCTTATTGGCGAGCATGAAATTGACGATGTATTCCCTCGCGTATACACGGTGCGCTGTGCAGACTCCCAAGAAGCTCTCGTGCATGTAGTACGGGTCAGCGACATAGATATGAGATATCTGCTCAATCCCGATGATGTAGTTCATGTGCAAGGCATAAAGGCGGACAAATGTAAAATCCAGCTTCTTCACGTGAAACATGTCGAATATGTAATCAAATCGGAGGAAGAACTTACCCGCGGGGAAGCTGTCGACGTACGACCTTTGCCGCGGAACGTTAACCATGTAGAGTGGGTATCCTGGATCTGTCGAGGCGATGAGGCCTTTCTCTACCCGCAGCACATCGTCATAAAGTCTGCTTAGATCGTTGAATCTGGCCTATAGCGCTGTTGCAGGTAGGATTGGTTGATCGGGGATATGCCATTTATCCGCATCGGGGATATCTATACGGTCCTGAAGCCGAGGCTGCTGAGGCGGCTGGATCATAGAATCAACTTTTTTGCCTTTCCTCGCTCTCTTCCTAGACTTCTTTACTACCGGAAGGTCGTCCATAATACGTTGAGACGACAATTCAGGCACCGACTCATGACGCTCAAACCCTGAGGAGGCGCCAGTACAGACATACTGTTCACCGCCACCGTCGTCCTCATCCTCATCCATGGCGACGTCATCAGCAACTAATGGAGCCTCCTCCTTACCCCGTCCGCTATCACCCAACCCAACACGCGACGCTAATTGGGTAGGTGGGTTGTTGATGTTCATACCTTGCTGAGGCTGCGTGCTCGTGGATGTGCTCCCGACCGCCTCCAGACGAAGCAGACTCTTTTCCCACAACAGGACCCACCCATTGCAACAATCACCAAGCCGCCGCGGTGTCTCCTCGTCATCGACCAGTAGTGTTGGAGGAGGCAAATTCTCGTGGCCCGGTTCGACACTGGCCACGGAAACCTTGAAGGCGTTCGGGGGGATCGGCCGGCTGTGGAACAATGGTTCCTTCGACTTTATTATCGTCGCCTTCCCCACGTCCACCTTCTGGTCGCCGATGGTGTACAATATGGTGCACGGGGTTTCGTCGGCCTACAAAGAAAAGTCTGCGACGTGAGACATCCGAAAGACAACGAAAACGGGAGATTATACATTTATATTGAAGGGGGCCGGTGTGACAGATACCATGAGGGCGTCGAGCTCAGCCAAAGACGAAGCACCGCTGAGCACGTCCGGTGCGGGAGAAGGTGCGGGAGCAGGTGTGGGAGCAGGTGCGGGAGACGGTGCGGGAGCAGGTGCTCCCAAGAAGTCAGCAAGAGGAAAGTCCTCTGCATTTTTTTCTGGATTTTGCCTTGTCCAATTAATAACGCGCATCACCAAGGAAGTAGACAAATCTGCAACCACCTATTTTGCGGCAGCTACTGCTGTTGTGACTGTCTGAGATGATTTCTTCTCAACCGCAATCTCAACCTTCTTGTCGATGTTTTCTTCAGTTAACCTCCGTCTTTCCTTTCTCTCCTACATGGTCTCACTTTAGTACTTCTTCCACATGGTGCCGTCTCCGACACCGTGCACGTGTCCATACGATGGTCGAGTATCGGCCAAGGGGTCTGGGATGCCCGGACTCGCGGCTTTCGCGTCCTCCTTGGCCCATTTGGACCTCTTTCCGCCATAACCACGGCTTCCGAGGTGGTGGCTCCCAATGTTCCTCTATTGAAGCCCCTTCATGTACTTAGACTTGTTTTTGGCAGCTTCGGCCTTGCAAGCCTCGTTGAATATTTGAAACTGGTCTTCCGTGATTGTCGGATTATCCTTTACAATCTCGGAGTAGGGTTCCTTTTTGTCGATGATCCTTGCTTTCACTCGAGTTTTCCAGGAGGCCAACGCGTCGCTAAACTTGGTCATGGAGTGTTTGTTTATCTTCTTCATTGCCGGGTCCTCGTCTGGATCTTCATAATCCTTCTCATTCTGGCCAGGGAACAAAAATATCTGGTGAAACTTCTTTAGGAGGGAGCTCCTCATATTTTCTATCTTCTGTAGTTTCTCATCGTTGATGGTGGCGGTTGTCCGTACGATGTAGCCTATTTGATTGCCGTAGCACGAGCGAGCTTCCTCGGGCTCCTTTGGCTCAAAAATGTCGTCGTCCACCTCCGTGACCACCAGCCTAGTAGTCCTGAGTTTGTTAGGAAGCCGTTGCCTCTTTGCTTTCGGTTCTACACCGGCTCCGCTCCCCGAGGCAGCACCGGTCTCAGTCTCAGCGTCGGTCCTGATGCCGGTGTGAGTCTTGGCGCCGGTCTCAGTCTCAGCACCGGTTTGCGTGTCGATCTCAGTCCCCGATGCCACCGGTGGGCCCAGCAACAACATCAGTTGATCGTCGGTAAGGCTAAAAAATTCGTCTGCCGCCCGGTAGGCGTCGACGCAATCACTAGAACCCTGTCCTTCATCGTTGCTAGCCATGTTTCCTATGATTAATTCTAGACCTAATAAAATGAATAATGACATAAAAAAGGCCTATTGTTTTGCAGGAATGTTGACTCCTTCCTGGTGCGGCAAATCCCGGGCACTCGATATGTCCTAGTTTGTAGCACAAGTCATGCCGAAATTGACGGAAAATTTCGGCATGAACATTGCAAAAAAGTGGACAAATCGAGAACCTGAAATTTGCCGGAACAGAAATGAATCAACATTCCGGCAAAACATAGGCCACTCAGCATCATTCCCTGGAAACAACAAAGCCACTTGGGCACAATCGAACCACTTCAATGAAAAGATATAACATGACCACTTCAATGAAAAGATATAATCAACAATAAAAGTCTAGGAAGGGATCATCTTTAAAATAAAATTTGCCTAAATTCTTTTCCTTCACTAAACACTTCTCTGCCTAGGACAAAACCCAAATTATGTTGATCTAGCTATTCCTCTCTCTCACACAAACACACATTATTATCTCTAACCCTTCTCTGCATAGGACATAACCCAATTAAATTGCAAAGGAACTCCATTTCTCTAACCCTTCTGACCTAATGCTCTAAAATAACATTTTCCTCTAACCTAGCCAACCTACTTAACCTAGCTTGTTAATCCAACGAACCTAATTAACCTACCTATTTAACCTAGTTAGTTAATCTAGTTTACCTACATAATTACCCTAATTAAACTAGTTAACGCATCTAGTTCTCTGTCAAAGCCCTAAATAAATTTTTGCACTAATTAACCTAGATAATTAACCTAATTAAACTAGTTAACCTGACTAGTTCTCTATCAAAGCCCTAACTAAATTTTGCACTAACCTAGATAATTAACCTAATTAAACTAGTTAACCTAACTACTTCTCTGTCAGAGCCCTAACTAAATTTTTGCCCTAACCTACATAATTAAGCTAATTAAACTAGCTAACCTATGCATGAGAGAGAGAGAAGGGGTGGGGGCTTACAGAGGATGGCTCCGGTGGTGGCGAGGGAGGCAGTGGTGGCGAGGAGGGCAGTGCTGGCGAGGGAGGCAGGGGCGTCTCCGGTGATGGCGAGGGAGGCAGTTGTGGCGAGGGAGGATCCGGTGGCGTCGACGGTGGCTCCGGTGGCGTTGATGAGGCCGCGCGGCTCCGTGGCGTTAGGGGCGGCTCCGGTGGCGTCGATGGCGCACGGCTCTGGTGGCGTCGACGTCGGCAGGAAACGGCGGCGAAGTGGGGCGACGGTGAATCGGGGAGACGGCGGCGGGGTGGGTCGAGGGATTTGGGGGAGAAGTGGTGTCCGGGGGGAAACGGTTTTTTGGTTAAGTCAAATTTAGCGGTAGCGCGTTTCGCAAAACGCGCTATAGCTAAGATAGCTACAACGGTTTTCACAAAACGCGCTGCTATTATACCTATGTAATTTTCTTCCATTTTTTATTTTCTTTTCTGTTTCTATAGCGGGGGTCTAGGACACGCGCTGCAGCTATGTTAGCTATAGCGCCTCTTACAGACACACGCTACTGCTATTCCTTCCTCCGTTTTTTCGCTTTTTCAATTATTATGCTTTACATTTTATTTTTTCCTTTCTCCTTTTTCTATTTCTTTCATTTTCATTTACTTTTCTATTTGTTTTTCATCTTATTTTATTTCCATTAGTAGTAGCGCTCTTCGTTGGAAACGCGCTACTACTTATACCCTAGCAGTAGCGCGCTTCTTCCAAGCCCGCTACTGCTATGTGTATCTTATCATTCTACCAACGGGAATATTAGTAGTAGCGCTTTTGGACCTACACGCGCTGCTGCTAACGGTGTATCTGTAGCGCGGTTTTTCCTCAATCGCTACTGCTATCTAGCACTAGCGCTCTTTTTTAACCCGCGCTGTTGCTAAATTTCTGTGTATAGGCTTTTCCCTATTAGTGTATAAATAGAAAAAAACTAGCTCTTTCTAAAAATAAAGTAGTTCAACTAGTTATATTAGTTATCTTACTAAAAATACATTAGTTATATTAATTCAACTAGTTCAACTAGTTTATTAATTTACTTACTAAACTAGTTCAACTACAACTAAAGTAGTTCAACTACAACTACTATTAATCATACTGCCCTAGTTAACTAGTACCATCACTACTACTAATTAACATCTACTACTACTAAAAATCATTATCTATGAACCCTAAATTAACATCTAGTACAACATCTACTACTAAACAACATCTAGTACTAACTAAGCAGAGAGAAAGGGGTGGGGGCAACGGAGAGGTAGGGGCGGCGAGGGCGGGATCGGGATCGGGAGGCCGCGGTGCTGAGTGGGCTAGGGTGGCGGCGGTGAGGTCGAGGGCGGTGGGAGGAGGGCTGCCGGCGGAGGAGGGAGGAGGGGAGGCCACAGGCGGAGGGAATAGGGCACGATGCAAGGAGGAGGGAGGAGGGCGCGGTGAGAGGAGGAGGGACGGAAGGCGGGAGTACCTCGGCGGCGGACGGATGAAGGCGGCGGCGGCGACGCACGATGACGGTTATCGCCGGCGGGCAAGAGTGACTGAGAGGGGGAGAGTGAGTGAGAGAGAGGGTCGGGCGCGCGCGTGGGGATAAGGTAGGGTTAGTTGTAGCGCATTTTGGCAAAACGCGCTATAGCTAATCTGAATTAAAGTAGCATCGTGCGGTGATGAGCGCTACTGCTAAGTTGGACTAGCAGTAGCGCTTTGCTGTTAAAAGCGCTACTGCTAAGTGTAAGTATACAAAAATACGTCAATGCAAAAATATATTGGCCATCAATGATCTTTTTGTGTACAATCTGAATTGTCAATATGAGTCCACCTCGGTAGGAACCGGAGAGGACTCATATTGCGGCCACAAATTCTACACATAGAGTTCAGTGAAGACCAACTAGTTGTGATAGTTTCAGAAATAACATATTTAAGGTGGTAAACACCCTGTTCGCGGAGCGAGGTGGGACTAAACTTGTGGGCTGATCTTAGCAGTAGCGGTTTTCTAAAAAGTGCGTTGCTGCTAACTTCTATAGCAGTAGCGCCCTATACTCATATTGCGGCCACAAATTCTACACATAGAGTTCAGTGAAGACCAACTAGTTGTGATAGTTTTAGAAGTAACATATTTAAGGTGGTAAACACCTTGTTCGCGGAGCGAGGTGGGACTAAACTTGTGGGATGATCTTAGCAGTAGCGGTTTTCTAAAAAGTGCGCTGCTGCTGACTTCTATAGAAGTAGTGTGGTTCAGTATAGGGTGCTACTGCTATAACTAGCTGGATGGCGAGGTCATGGCAATTAGAGCAGTACCACGGTTTAGAGCGCACGCGTTACTGCTATTTTCCTTTCAGCAGCGAGTTTTGCTCGCATGCGCTGCTGCTAAATAGCAGTAGCGTCGTATTTTGAGGAGCGCTGCTGGTAAGATTATGTGTATAGGCTTTTCCCTAGTATTGTAGCTTCAAGCTACTCTTTATAATCATGCCACTTTTGAGCGTCAACACATGCCCCCCTGTTTTTCGGCAAAGCTAGCGTGCGGAAAAAAAACTTGTACCTGTTTGTCCTAAGGACGATGTCAACACTCCATCAACCATTTATATGCTTAGGGCAATAATTATATATCGGCCATTATCATTTTTGAATGCTTGATGCAAACTTGGGTGAAACCTTTTCAACTTCATTAAGAATCCGATGATAAAGTTCCATGGATATGTATCTCAAGGTCATCCTCCGAACCATATTGTCCACCCTTTTGCTAGGATTTTATAGATAATCAACAATATTTTTTCTCCAATCCTTACTTTCGCCTGCATAAAAATTTCATTAGTGGCAGAAGCTGTGGACTTCGGTTCGGCCTTACCTATCTTGACTAGACGAAGCATCGGCTATTGAGGGAAATGTTGTACACCATGATTAACATAGTAGCTGGATGCTTGCTGTGCCAACTCATTTGAATTGTCGTGTCTAAATATATAAACAATACTAAAGCAACCGAAGGTAAATTCTATATCTAGACATACCTCAAGGTAAACTATAAGTGATTAGTCAAAACATTGATAACCCTTGGATATTTGTTGCACTACTCATAACAAATCACTGAAAGCCTCAATGTGATTAGCACCTATGGCACCAAAAAGCTCCAAACCAAATAACATTCCATATTCGGCTTTGATCATTTGTGCATAAATATTTTAAGCGGTATGAGGCTTCATAGAATAGCACCATAAGGAGATATGTGAAAAACACCAAGACCTTGGCCATTGCTACAAATTTAATCATCAATATATAATCATCATGGTACTAGAGAGATAAAGCTAACATCAGTATTATGTATGATGTCAATATGATGCTCAATAATAAAATCAACCATGATTTGGCTTTACATAAATTCTGAAAACAAATAAGCCAAAGCACACCAAATCAAAACTTAATTCCACTTTGCAGTTTTGTTGGATCGGTCTATGCATAATATTCTCAATGGCATCAATTTGACATATTTCTATGCAAGCACTCATCTCAATGTCTACTCAAACTAAGGACGATGTTAGAATACCACATTGGCCATTCTTAGATATATTCTTAGGGCGATAGATGAATATCGGCCATTACGACAGGTCCATGTAGAATTCACCCACCAAAGTATGTATAGCCGAAATAAACAAATGAAATAGTAATAAAATATTTCGGCCCCTTTGTATTAGCAACAATAATGTAATTAACTAACCAAATGTATAGTGATTTGGTAATACCCTTTCATGATGTAAGAAATTATATTGTATCCATGGATTGAAATAAGCCCATTGAGGGTTACCAATCATACCTGATGATGAATTCCATGGCATAGGCGTTAATGGCATAGTTGACGAATATGGATAATGTGTAGACCAAAGAAGTTGAATCCTTAGGCTTGGTCCTTCATAGTTTTCACTCTTTTCCTTGTTCACCTTTGCCGCACTTCTTGTAACGGAAGCTTGCACATAATTATTATTTTGGGTACTTCCTTTGGGAACCCATGTCATGTTCTTCTTTCTCAGCTCTTGTGCACTAAGATTTTGTAATTCCTTCTTTTGCCAATACGATAAGCCAAGTGGGCATCTTGGCTGCTATTCTATTTTGACCAATGGTAATTCTTGTTTGGCCTTGTGCACTCTCAACTTCTTTTCTTCGGATTTGGCACTTTGACTCTCAACAATTGATCGCTTCATTTCATTGTCTTTAGCCAATGTCAACATTTTAACTGGCTCTTTTTCATTTGAGATCAATTGTGAAGTAGCACTCCTTATGACCATCTCTTTGAATACGGTACACTTGTTTGACCACCTCTTTCTTCTTCTTTGAGCTCCGGACCGATTCCTTATGATTGAAATGGTCTTTAACATATGATTGTTCAAATGTTGATCTTCTCGGAGATGGATAATATTGGTGAGATGGTCTAAAATAAGATGGAGAGTGTGCCATTGTATCATACCTGTCCCATGATGGATATGGATCTACATGTGCATAGGGATGCATCCACGGCATTGACATTGGCCGCCCAAAATAAGGATATGAATATATTGCATTAAAATGCTCATATTTGCGCCTTGGGGGTGATCTTGGTTTCTTTGCATGATTTGGCCGATAAGCATTCTTCTCCTCACTCTTATTTTGATATTTATCCAATAGATCAGCGAAGTTGATCTTTGATCTCTTACACTTGCGCTTATTTCGGCCTTTGTTTTATTTTGGTTTGCTTTCATTGATCACTGGATTTGCTTGCTGGCCCATAGTCCTTGGCGTCTCCATTATAGCTTCGATGGAATTCTCACCCTCAAGATTATGTTCATTATGCTCTTCAACAACTTCTTTACTTGAAAGCTTGATCCCGTCACCTACAGTTTTTACCTTCTCTTTAAATGGATCGGCTTGAAGTAGCCGATGCAAAAACTTTTTGCCATCGAGACCAATCGGAATAGACTAGTCATCTGTTGGTATTTCAACAAACTTCAATTGTCCTTTTTCAATGGCCGATTTAACTATTTGCCGAAACATGTTGCAATCCTCAAAATTATGCTTGGACGAATCATGCAACTTACAATACATTCGTCCTTGGATTGATGGCTTAACATGGTGATTGAGAATTGTAATGTAATTATTTTTCAGCAACAACTCAAATATTTGATCACACATGCTTGAATTGAAAGTATACTTCTTGTTTTCTAGCCGATCTTGCTATCTGAACGGCTTTGGAGATAAGAAAACGAATGGTTCAGATTTGGAATCTCCCCATACGGCTATGCATTGTGTTTTCCACTCTATCTCCGATGTCTTTGGATAAGATATTATATTAGAATCGGTTTTCTCAATAGAATTTAACCTTTGCTTTAAATTTCTGAAACGAAGATATTTAGAACATACATCTCTCAGTTGAGACCAAGTGCAAGCCATGTACGAAATAAGCAAAGCTACCCAACTAGATATGAACTTTAGATAAAGCAATGGGGAAAGCTTTGGCTGTACTAATAAGTCATTATCGGTCTTTATAAATGGTGCAATGGTTTGACCGACATGTTCCATAACAATTTTATTTCTAAAAAGTAAATTACCCTTTTTCATTGGTCTTTCAAAATTACTTATGAGAATATTTCTTATAGATGCATCAATAGTGAAGTTGCGACCAAATCTGAAAATAGGTAAATTACTCGCTATGCATACCTCTTCAAATACGTTGGGAGAGCATGATGGTGGTGTGACTTGAACAATATCTAGCTTCGTCTTTGGATGACTCTCCAACGCCTTTTCATCATCTTTTTCTTTATTCCGTGCATCATTACCTTGAAGATCGTTATCAGCCGAACTTTGTTCGGCTACTTGCCCTTGTCCTTGAGGCTTGTCACTACGGCACGGAGCTCATAGGGCAGGAAGTAGGTTCCCTTAACTTCAGAAAAATCAAGCACGGTAGTTTTGCTATGCTTGCCATGCTCTTTATCAATAATGCTTGCCGCTTTGGGTTTGATGGACTCAGAATATAAACTACTTGATTCGGCTTTTTCAATCGAAGCACCTTCTTGTTCCGAATCATCCTTCTTTTCATTGATTCTACCAATTGGCAATTCTTCTTTTATTTGAGCCAATTCTTTCTCTGTTTGATTCTGGCGGCGAGTGGCAAAATAGGCTTTAAGTTTTTTCTCAATTTCAGCCCACTCCGGATATGATTGCCCCCCAATGCTTTTAGATTCTTTCGGCAATGACACACGAGTGTTGCCGAAATTTTGCAATTGTGTAGGAGGTTTATAATATGATGTAGTACTAGGTGAAGGCATATGCTTTGTTGTAAAACCATATTTTTGCTCGCCAATTTTATCATTTGGCAAAGATTCATCTTCTTGCAGAACTCTAGCCTTTATTGCAGCATAATTAGGAAACAACCCCTTTTCATAATGTTCAAGGCAAAGAGCACTAATTCTCTTGTTTTGTGCCAAGCTCCTTTTTAATGCAGCCACAACTGCTTCTGGAAGGGATTGCTCCACAATACTTTCAGATTCTTTAGGCAATGATTCGTGAGTGTTGCCGAAATTCTTGAATTGTGTAGAGTATGCATTATATGCTATAGTATTTGATGATGGAACATGTGTTCCTGTAGAATTTTCACTTATTCGGCTATGACCATGAAGATGCAGGGCCGAATTATGAACATCTACAGTTGCATACGGTGCTGAAAAATTACTAACATGGGGTGTAGCATATGATGGTTGAGAGTAACTGGCCGAATAGCTAGTAGTAGCATGGCCGATTCTCCCATCCATCGGCAAGGTTGGATTCACATATTGCGAATTAGTCGCCAATGAATAAAAAGGTGAAACACGTTCTCGTATGCTATTGGAAATTTTAACATGAGGTGTTTCAAATTGATTAACAAAACCTATCATATTGTTCATCGGCATATAGATTTGTGGGGTTGCCGATGCAAGAGAGTTAGGATACATATGTTGTATGTTGCTAAAATCATAAGAATTTGAAGCATGACAATTGTTTTGCATCGGCCCTTGCGCATAATTAGATGCATGGTTGATAAAACTAGGGCTATCCAATACATTATGCTCATTAGGTGATCTAGAAACAACATATGGATTATTTGCATGAACAAAGGGGAATTGGCTATTCATATTACCTTTGTAGATTGCAGCAACTTGATGACGATCTCTTTGTAGCAAGAATGGGCTGGAGACCGTTCAAAGCTTCGTACCCAGCGGAGTCACCAAAAAGTGTGTTCACAAACGAACACGTCACGTGTACCCTTGACACCGAGGTGATGCACCGCAGCTCACATCGAAGGAGACCCGTTCGGAAGCGCTGTACGCAAGCAATCCGGCGGGTGCTTTTGAAGACCTGAAACCCCCACGCCCGGGAGGGACCCCGTCTGGGCACGCGTCGGCTATGGGCTGCCCTAGGTCGACCTGATCGCTCCTAGGGCCTCGAGGTTTGCCGCCCTACAACAACAAGAACAAGCGAAGAACGAGGAAGAATGACAGGGGAGAGAGATAAAAGTAAAGGTAAAAAGTGGTATATGATTTGATCGATTGTGTGTTGTTATTCAATCGGCCATCACCCCTTAAGTATATAAAAGGCGGCTGGACTTCCCGTGCAAGGAAAAGGCTTCAATTCACGTCCAAAACCTTAGTCCAATTCGGATTTGTTCGGTCTGAACTTTCCAAAACTGTTCGGTAAAATCTGGCTGCATGTTGCGGGTCATGTTTGGGTGAGTAAACAGTCTCGGATGGAAACGAGCCCAAAAGCAATCTTGACCGTTTCGACGACACGAACAACTTCCATTTGGAACGTGTTTTGATCTGAGGCAATCTTGAGGGGGTTTTCGGCTGTTTTCCAAACTTTGCAGCAGGAAAATTCAAAACCCGGACGAACATGCCCGGAGTGTCCAGCCAGCCACAGAGAAAATCAAAACCCGGATGGTTTTCTCGGAGTGTCTGGCCATCCAGTGTAATAGCATCTTGTATTGGCTGTAACTTTTGCATACGACCTCGGATTAAGACGATTTTTATATCAAAATCAACTGTTTCGACGAGACGCGCAACTTTCATGTTGAAACTGTTTCCATTTGAAGTTCTTAATTGGGTTTTAAGCCATTCTTTAATCTGGTGTCAATATGAGCATCTCTGAACTTGTCATAACTTTTGCATCCGAGCTCCGGTTTAAACCATCTTCATATCCATCTTGATCTTCTCGAAGAGAGCCATCTCATGGTGACTTTCAATAATAAGTTTGAATTAATATAGACATAGCTTCAAGCTACTCTTTATAATCATGCCACTGTTGAGCGTCAACACTATGTAAACAGGATGACATGATATAACTATACGATGTGTTTATTAAAGTGGTTGGCATGCCATAAATCACAAACATGCCGTCGATGCAAACATGATGGCATGATATAATTCACGGATAGAGTGACATAATTTAAAATATGATGACTATGTAAACATGATGAGATGATATAACTATATTATGTCTTTAGAAAATGGGTTGGCATGCCATAATTCAGATACATGCTGTCTATTTAAACATCATGGCATGACATAATTCAAATATATGATTTATATACTAAGGAAGTGAGCAGAGGGCAATCACATATATGATGTGTCAACTAAGGAGATGGCATTCAATATTGTGTATATGATGTAAAAACTAAGCATTGATATACAACATATGCATTATATGAGTAATATAACCCTGCCATGTTTGAGCATACACCTCAGGGGGATAATAGGACTGGTCATCTGCCTCTGAATCCTCCTCTAAAGAGCTATCTGTAACCAGCAAGATATCTGCTTTAGCAGGTAGCATTGTCTGCTCTGAAGACCTTGTTTTCACTTCAAATCTCTCCATCACCAATTCAAATGGTTGATGCACAGGAAGAGCAGTTGAATATACAAACATTGTCGACAAAAGCAATGAGAAATACAGAAAAAGAACGGCATGATATAATTCACATATATGACGCTTGCCTAAACAGCATGGCATTGCATAATTCACATACATAATGCATTGCAATAAAATAACATTGCATAATTCACATATATAATGTCTTGCAACAAGATGGCATTGCATAATTCACATATATGGTAATTAGACACTAAATAGGTGGCATTCACACAAAGCATGTCTAAACTAAGCAAATGACATAGAAATGCAAGATACCATATGCACGATATGAGCAACATAACCCTGCCAAGTTAGGGCATGCACCTCGGGGGGGGGGGGAATATGACTGGTCATCTGTCTCTGAATCCTCCTCTGAGGAGCTATCGGTAACCAGCAAGACATGCGCTTCATCACATAGCATTGTCTGCTCTGAAGACCTTGTTTCCACTCCAGATTTTTCCATGACCGTGCCGAATGGCTGATGCACAGGAAGAGTAATTGAATGTAGTAAAATTGTTGACAAATTTAACACGTAATAAAAAATGATGGCATGATATAATTCACATATAAGATGACTGGCTAACCAGGGTGGCATTGCAAAATTCACATATATGATGCCTGGCTAGACAAGATGGCATTGCATGATTCACATATATGATAAAGAAACTAAACAGATGGCATTGACAGAAAGCATGTCTAAACTAAGCAGATGACATCTTTAATGTATACAGTAAGCAATGCAAGGCACCATATGCATGATATTACCAACGTCAGCATGCCACGTTAGAGCGAATATCTCATGGGGTAAATAGGAGTGGTCTTCTCCTTCTGAATCCCCCTCAGAACATCTATCTTCCTCTTGATTACGATCCGAAATGGGTGGAGGGGGGCTGCCTTTGCGCCCACCATGGAACAACGTCTGCATGAAATTTTATTGCCACTCAAGGCTTGTCTCTTTTGCTCTACATGATCAGTTCCATTGTGTACAATAATTGGCATGCATAGGAATAAAACATAGTGAGATTATGTAAGGAGTGTATGCACAAATCCAGAGTGATGGTAGCAAACTGTGGATAGACCCAAAACGAATCATAGCAGACAGATAATAGCTTTAGTTAAAAAATACGGATAATGGCTCCTTTAATGTTTGTTTGCACCCAACATGAAACTCATAGTAGACACCAGAGATTAACCAGATTGTAGACATATAGTACTGATTGGTTCCCCAATATGTACCCCACAACCATTTAAAAACTCAAGTTTCAGCATTAGTTTGGACCTGACTCGGAGTCTAATAGGTGAACACGATGATAATGTAGCATGCCATCATATTAAGCGACGCATAACGTAAGCAGACACGGAAGAGTGCGACCTCTCTTGCAGACCCGTGTAGTCCTCAAGGTCATCTGCTCAGTTGATGATGGTAATGCAGTTGTCATGGCTGCCGGCGGGCGGGAAGAAGATCTGAGGCGGCGAAAGACAGTCTGGAGAGCAGATCCCTGCTGTGGTGAACCCTTCCGTCGTTGGAGCAGCTGAGCTGGGGTGGAACACAGCGCCGCAGGAGCAGGACAAACCACACAAGGTTTTCTTTGACACATATCTATAACATAAGTAATTGAGTAAGGGCTTGTTTGAATTTGAGGATTCTAACAATACATGGATAGGAAATAGACAGGAATATGACAGGAATGCACATGCAAAACAGAGAATTTGAAAACATAGGATTTTTGCCAATCTGGGTGTTTGATTCACAACAATTGGAAGATCAGGGATGCAAAAAAGCATGGTGAGATTAAGTCAAACCACAAGAAAATGTACGGTTATAATGCTATTATGCTACTATCTCTTAGTCTTGTGCTTGATGAATAGGAATATGAAAAGGAGGAGAAGTGGAAATTAGAATTCCTACGGTTTTTCTTTCAAGGAGACACTAAAGGAACAAACTCTACAGTTTTCCTTTGCTCCATTTCTTTGCACCAAATTCATGAAAAGTAGTACCATAGGAAACTTTCCAATTCCTATGTTTTTCATTCACTTTTCCTTTCAAGCACTGGCGATTCTAGTAGGCAGGCTTGAGCAAGGAAAATCCTTCACTAAAAAAATGTTTTTGTGCTACTTCTATTACTTTGGACCCAGGCCACTGCCATACTAGCTCAACTCCCAAGCCCATCGACAAATGCACAGCTCAAACGCGCAGAGATAAATAATGATGACGTTCAAGAGAGTCCATCACGGATAGCTAAGTTGCCTGGTACCTCACTGCTTGTCATATAGTAGGATAAAATAATCGTATTTCCCATTACTACGAGTGCTCAGTGGACAATATATATAACATGTAGAGTAAACAAAGAGATGCAACAAGTGTACAACCTCTTTGGCGAAGCCATGTCGATCTCAGCGTGATTGGGTTGGCCGGTGAGGATGCTCCTGCTGACTTGGCTGTCGGAGGAGGGGAAGAAGATCTTAGGCGTCTGGAGATGGAGCCCAAGGTACTGCTCCGCTGTGATGGAGGGTTTCGTCGTTGGAGTAGCTCCGGTGAGTTGTACGACGCTGAGGCTGAAGCGGGACAAGAGAGACAACGAACAACATTAACCTGAGTGGAATTCTAATAGCATCTCCAATACATGATGTAAAATACATAACCACAAAGTGCTAGATGTAAAATACATCAGCAGCTCATCTCTGAACTTAACTGTCGAAACTGAATTTAACTGTCAAAACTGAACTTAACTGTCGGAACTGAACTTAACTGTCGAAACTGAATTTTGTTGTCGAAACTGAACGCACTAGCAAGGTGAGGCTACACGTCGGTTGACTGACTTTTTCATCTCTGGTCAGTCGATTTTGTAGCCGTTGGATACAAAATCAAGGGACTGTGGCTCATCTTCAACCTCCACCCCCCTGAGCCGCCAGCCACCACCGACCAAACAGCAGCCCCCCGCCGCCCGCGGCCGGTGGTGCGCCGCCCCGCCCGCCCCGGAAACAGTCCCCACCGCCGGTCCGCCGCCGCCACGGCCATCCCTCTAGCCCC
>NC_041386.1:666603831-666618160 GCF_002162155.2 Triticum dicoccoides | reverse complement strand
ATTGACTGACCCAAAAGTCGATTCAGTCGACTGAAGTGTGGCTAAATCGGAGCAGCATCGCAAGCAAGAGCAAGAGCGAGAGCAGCAATGCGAGCAAGAGCAATAGCAATAGCAAGAGCAGACCAGGCAGGGGACCGAGAGCAAGAGCAGAGCAGCAGCGCGAGCGAGAGCTAAAGCAGTAGTAGCTCCTACTGATGTGGACATTGCCGCCGAGGGAGCGACGCCGTGGAGGAAGTGGCCGACGATGCCGCCGTGGATGGAGCCGCGCCATGTCGGCTCGGGACCGAGCGCCGGCCGCACCGTGAGGTTGAATCAAGAAGAAAATGCGGCGATTAGTGTACAACCTCTTTGGTGGCGCCGATTATTCCGCAGCTTCATACGAGGAAACGTCTATGATGATGCTCTTCCGGTGGTGCAGGTGAAGACGCCGGTGTGGGAATGGATGTGGCACGAAAGACGAGGGGAACGTCGGGGCAGCTCCTTGGAGGTGGAGGACGGGGTGGCTGAACCGGCGGGACCACGAGATCGACGAGGATCCTCATCCGGTACGATGGAAGAGGGACGTCAAGGTGTTGCTGTGGACGACGTCGTCGGGGAAGAGGCTCCAGGTGGGTGGCGAACGGAGCAGGGTGTGGGGCTTTGCCGCGGGTTTTCGCGGCCTTGGTGTATGAATGGGTTGGCGGATGGGATGGCAGTGGGGAACCATGGCTTAGGGACACGCTTGTCCGAAATGTGGGGTAAGTTATGAAAGTACCCCCACCGATTTGAGGTGCTTCTTTTGGTTCAGGGGTACCACAGGCATTTTGCGTGTCGGGATTTCACAGGAGGTGGGAGTTTTCGCGTGAGTTGTAATTTCGGAATAGCAAGGCGCGGGTTGAGATGGAGGGAGTTGTCGGAGCACGACGAGACAAAGATATATCTTAAATATTTCGGGCTAACAAGGCGTGGGGTGAAGAGGCGGGAGTTTCGCAACATGATAGACAGAGAAGCTAACTTGAATTTTCGGCATAGCAAGGCGCGGCTTGAAATTTCGGAAGAACAAGCTTAACGTGTACCCGGGAAAAAGAAGACAATTTGCACCTCAACATGCACAACACACACACAAACACCATTTAGACTAGAGTAAGGTACATGTGCATTGCACGCATGAGATTTGGCAACCAAATTATGAATAAATACCACATTATAGCATGTAAGCTTTGAGTCATATGTTCATGATGTAGATGTCCGTTTAATTCTTATAGTTCATTTCATTCAAAATCATCTAGTTTTTATAAGAAAGCTAATCTATTTTAAGATTCATGGAATTGTGCATTGTAAGACATAAAGTAAAAACAAATAATGGCAAATCATGTAGAAAAACATTTGGGAAATTCTGATACGGAACATTCTAGAACAAATTAGAAGTGCTTGTGTTTTGATGTTTGTGCATTATGCTTAAGTTCAACCATGGAGTCTTCTAGATTATACATGTGGCAAAATCTGGTGGAATCTAGATGATATCCAACGGCCAGTAGTGCTCAAATTTGTCATCTTTGGACCATCGGATTCGCCTCATCCAACGACCATCTTTCAAAGTTAAATTTACCCGCACACAATATAAAAAATATAATATATATATATATATATGTATATATATATATATAGGGTTATAGATATAAATATGTGATGCGCAAGCCGCCCATCATCTCCAATTAGAATAGTGTTTCCATGCACGGATGCGACATGGCCAAATGATGTCTGCCATCGGTATCTCAAATTCAAATCAGTCTGACCTTGTTCAATGTGTATACATTACAACATGCTCGTTTCCAAACCACACCGCGCAGATCTCCGTTATATTCATGCATGCATGGGTTTCAAACATCAGGATCTCTTATTCAAATATTTGAATTCAACTTTACATTGACTATGGCCTCACCTAGTATTTTACACCCACATAGTCGTCTTCTCTTTAAAATTGTACCACTAACTTTCTCTCGTGCATGCATGCACACACACTACCAGTCGGCATTATCCATCGCGCACATGCAATCTTTTTCTTCAGGTCGGTCTCCCATAAAGGCACACACCCACACACATCCTCCTCCCCATCATATCGGGCATTCTTTATCTCTCACGCGTGCAGGCGCAACGATCGATGTTCCTCTATGTATGTGTGTATATAGATAGGTCTTTCATAGTTTTCCACACAAATCGATCAATCGATATATCCAGTGAGATCTCAGCCTCTTTCCCATGTCCACATCGATCAATCTATACCTCTCTATATAGGATTAACATATATAGCTAATACACCCACATTTATTATATATCCAACGTCCCCCTCTCATCATCCATGCCTTCCGCTTCATCTCTCAGACGCGTGCACAATGGCGAAGACAGGGGCAGTAAGGGCCCTGCCCCCCCTAACATCACTATATATCGAGACTAATATGAATGTGATCATCAGACAATTACTGCAAAAAATGGTTTAAGTTCATGAATTGACCCTCCTCGTAAAGGATTAGCAATGCTTGGCCCCCTAGCTCATTAATTTTTCATGGCTCAACCACTGCGTGCAACATCGCATGTTCTCGCCCCCTCTCTCTAAATATCGATCTCACACTTGTGCATTCCTTCATAGTCTCCCTCCACTCGGCCCCTCGCACCATGTTCTAGCCTCCCACTGGATTTTGGCACATGTACAATCTAGCAGACTCCATGGTTGAACTTAAGCATAATGCAGAAACCTCAAAACAACAGTGGTTCTCTTTTGTTCTAGAATCTTCCATATCATAACTGCCCAAACTTTTTTTCTAGTTGAATTGCCATTATTTGTTTTTACTTTATGTTTACAACGCAAAATTCCATGAATCATAAAATATATTAAGGGCTTCTTTGATTCAAAGGATTCTCAAAGGAATTTTGGAGGATTCTAATCATTAAGAATTTTTTCTATCTTGGTTGTTTGATTCGTAGGATTGTAAACCATAGGAAATTTTCCATATGATTCATTTGCACTAGATTTCATGGGAAACATCCCATCCACTCAAACCTCTTTGAAAGTATTCTGCGTTTTTTCTATGCACAATCAAACACTCGTACAATCCTGTAGGTTTCAAAACGACATTCCACTATAATCCCATGTTTTTCCTATTCCCGCGTTCTTAGCTTTTTTATAAAAACTAATTGATTTTGAATGAGATGAACTATAAGAATTAAATGAAGGGCTACATCTAGCATATATGACTCAGAGCTTAACATGCTATAGTATGGTATTTATTCATAATTTGGTTGCAAAATCTGATGCGTGCAATGCACGTGTACCTTACTAGTACTTCGAGTATGTGCAAAACACGTAAATTAGAATACCAATGGCACGCTACACAGTGTCTCTCTTACAGTTCATGAAGCCACGTGGCACATGTGGAGGCGTTGTCGCGACCTCCTTGCGTGGATTGATCAGAGTGACGTGTTGCTGGTTCCAGAAGAATGTACTCGTCCACGCTAAGCCATACTGGCGGTACATGCACGAAGCGAAGATGTGCATGCACGCCACGCACGCACTCATTCCCTTGCACGCACACGCGGGTACACGGGCGGACGCAATTTTGTACCAAGATCCAACCCATGTGATAATTTGACGTGTGTAAAGTCGTTCACTTCATTGATGGTCAATTAATACAGCGCATGCAAATTGAGTGGACGTGAGGGCGGAAGAAAGACATTATTACTCCACTGCACGCTTGCGAGTAGTGAAATCGTGGGTTGCTAGTAGTACTTCCATTGATCTCCTTAGTATTTTGTTCCAGTTTTTGACAGTGACATAATACTCCCTCCGTTCCTAAATGTATGTCTTTGTAGAGATTTCACTATAAACCGCATACAGATGTATATAGATGCATTTTAAGTCTAGATTCATTTATTTTGCTCCGTATGTAGTCCACCTAGTGGATCTCTACAAAGACTTATATTTAGGGACGGAGGAAGTATTTATGCATTTGAGCAGTGTAGTACTTGAAATTTATGTTCCGCTAAACTCATCGGGAGCCGTTTCGGGCCTCGAAAACAAAACCATCAATTAATCTTTACCTTGTTCCCATCACATTTGAAAGCCTGCTCACACCTACTAGTATGTACCAAACCTGAACGTGTTCCCACTATGCAGGTATTAGTACTAGTGCTAGTAAAGGTTATAAAAAGGGGAGCAACCTAACCGAAAATTACTCTACCTTTCCTCCTCATAAGTGCTTCTTCTTCGTCCGTAGTTGCCATGGCCGGTGAGCAGAGCTCTAGGTCGAGAACTACTCATAACAAGGGAGCGGCAACCAAGGTTGTGGAAAAAAAGAGAGGGCTCGCCGCCACGCAAAGACCTCGAAAGATCTCTCACGGGCAGGCGATGGCTCCCAGGAGCGCCCTAGCCGCAAAGGCGAACATGCCAAGCAGGCGGAGCTGGAGTCGTTATCCCTCGACGACATGCCCGATCAGCTCAATAAGCACCTCAATAAGCAGAAGGAGTTCATCCAAGGCTTGATGGAGTTGCTGAAGGAGAGCCTCGACGACATGCCCGCTGAGCTCAATAAGCAGGGGGAGTTGACCGCTGGCTTGGTGATGCTGCTGAAGAAGAGAATTGCCTCGGAGAAAAAGGCGATTGGCGAGATCCTGCAACTTCAGGAGGACAAGGCGAAGCTCTGCCACGAGATCGACCTGTTGAAGGAGAAGAACGCCGGCTGGAAGAAGCTGCATGAGAATAGTAGTTCCTCGATGAAGATGCTGCAGGCCCTCGTCATGGAACAGAAGGAGGAGTTGGAGAAGCTCCGCATCGACCACCCAGCTGCTGTCAAGGTACGTAATGCGGCCGTGGAAAAGATGATGAAGGCTTGCGTCGAGAAATCCCGCGTCATGGACAGAATGAAGAAGATGGCGGAGGAGACGCGCAAGTAGATGGAGGTCGTGGAGGCGATGAAGAAGCAGTTACGATTCCGCGGCGAATTAGATCATTTGGGGTGATAATCTTCCTTTTTCTTTTGCTCCTGTGTTTCATCTTTTGCTTCGGTTGTTTCGCCGCACGTGTCAAGTTCTCTACGATGCATGAATAGAACAATGCTTTTTTGAGGGAATGAATAGAACAATGCTAACAATGAGATGACTAGCAAATTAGATCATTTTTTATCGCCATATGGCACTAGGCTGCCGTGTTTCGTGCTCCTCCATCGCAGTACTACTCCAGTGGGATACTTGAGTATACCGGACAGTTCTTTGCTTCTCCTCAGGTCGTCGGCGCCTTTATAGGAGCAGTCAAATCAAAAGGCCCCGCCTTCCAGCACTAATGAGCCATCAAATCACAAAGGCCCTCGCCTCTCGTGAAACCGACCAAGCTAGACTGCCCCGCCCTCTAGCCTTTTAAAAAATGTATACTTTCGCCATGGAGCAAAACATGAAATTAAAAAAAGGTGGTACATATAGAGAGAGCTCGTCGCCAAATTATGCATATAGTACTATTAAAAAGGCTAGTCTCAGTAATGGTGTCCAGCACAACCCACCCCTCAAATAAAACTAAGCATCCTGGAATTCTTTGACAAAACTAAGCACCCTGAAATTCTTTGACAACTAAACTGCTGGCTATATGATGTTGGCCATATATATTGTACATATATAATGTGAAGAAATGAGTGGTAGTAGTATACAAACTAAAAGATGAAATGTATGAAATACTAGTAGTATGTACGTACTGAAGAGTTAAAGTAACAAGAAGAAACATAACATAGTTCTGCCGGGGGCTCAGCACAACACACCCCTCAAATTAAATTAAGCACACCTGAAATTAAACTTTGCAACTATTCCGGTAGACACAGCATTAGAACCACCATGAGCAACGACACTGCCACCTTACTCGGAGGAGTCCTCGTCCACGTCCTCGACTTCGTCCTTGTCCCTCTTCCTCTTGACCGATACTTCTTTACTTGGACCGCACACTTGGCTCTTGCTCTTCATCCAACCCTTGTAGATATTGAAACAAAGGTAGCCATCCATTGCAGCATAGTGGATGTGGTCTATATCTAGTACATTCCGCTGCCATGAATAACAATGAAATGTGTTTGGAGGTTTCTCCAGTTTACCGTGCGAAGGATGAACCATGGCTCCTGCCAGGGTCAGCATTGAAGGCTGACGAGAGGACACCAGCCGATTCTTCTGGAGGTCGAAGGGGTTGCCTACAAGAAGGCCTATCTGACCCAGGACTTCTTTGTCGTTCCCAAAGTCTGCAGTAACGAATTTGACAAGGTTGCTCTCAAGGAAGTCCTTAAAATCCAGGCATTCAACATCGGCATGGCATATGTGGTAGACCAAGCATAAGTCATGGATCACGGTGGGCTTCTTCCTCTCTTTGTCCTTTAGATCCTTCTCTCGTCCCAGGACTGTGGTGTACTCAACATCTAGCCCAGCGACCCACTCATCATCTGAGTTTTCGTACGTGCATCTGAAGCGAGAAAGGCATCCTTTCACCGTCGCGGAAGAACGGGTGTAGATGACGTCAAACTCATCGCCGGTGATGGTTCTAACCTTGTACTCACCACCAATCATGGAGATTTGGGACACCATGGATTTGGGAGGAGGGTTAGGATTAGTGGAACTGCCGTAATGTGAATGGACGGGACGACTAGGAGCGAACCGCCGTAGTATTAAAGGACGTGCAAGGACGAGTAGGAGCGAACTGCCAGCGTGCGAACGGCAGGGTAGTGGCTTTCCATTCTCCCATTATACAGGCTTCCGAGAGCCCTTGGATCTGAGATCGAACGGTTGCATGGCGTGATTCTAGACCTATGGGTGAATATCCTATCCTGGAGGGTTATTCTGCAAATTTTTAGCAACTTAGCAGAAGACCGTTTGATCTCAGATCCAAGGGCTGCCAGCAGCCCGTATCATAGTCACGCCTACCACGACCGTCGCGTCGCTCGCGTGGTCGCGCCCTTGGAGATTTAACACGGTGCGTTAGGCTATCTGATGTTGGCATGGCATACATAGTCATCACTTAGTCACTCATACTACAACAAGGTTGGCTATAAGGTTGGCTATAGGTGTATTTATTTATTTTACTCCTCTCTATCTCTTTCTTCGTACTCCCTTTGTCCCATAATATAAGAACGTTTTTGACACTAGTGTAGTGCCAAAAACGTTCTTATATTATGGGACACAGGGAGTACTAGTATTTATTGCATTTGCCAAGGAGTGACCTCTTCCAATGAAATGGTGCTGCTAAGTTTGCTTCATTTAATTAGCTATAGACTCAAAATTGTCTTTTCAACTAGGTACACGCGCTTAGCACCGTTTCTTCCTTGGGTCACCAAACTAGTCTCTCTCTTCTTGATTAACTTGCCACATCAGACTTTATGCCTATGTGGCAAGCTTAGCACCTATAGGAGCAAGTAAGGCTGCTTGGAATGAGAGTAGTATCATGCATGCCAACTATGCAATCTTGATGAGGTGACGTCGAATTAAATGAAGTAAAGAGAGAGTTTAGTATCATAATATGATACTATAGTATCATATTAAATGATGTGCTACTATGTGTCATGCATGACAATAAATAAACTATCCTATGATACCAACACATGATACTTTGCATTACAGATGTAGTATCATACAAAAGTATCATATGCATGATACTAGTATATGATACTCTCCATTACGACCAACCTAAGTACAATAGTGCGCTTTACATCGCATTTTTGCATATGTAGAGGAAAGAGAGGCAAGGAAAAAGTGGAGAAGTGGGCTCTCATGCAAGAGCTAGCCTCTACTACAGCCTACATGGTGGAGCATTGGGAGAGGCACCTGTATGGAGGTGGTCAGGAATCGGGAGACTCACGTCGGTCGTAGCGTCGCAGTTAAAATGATAATGGCAAGTCAAATCATGAGGCCCCACCTGTCCAGCAGTAACTCAATGTCAAATCACACAGCCCTCCGTTTGCAGTAGCCTACTCCCTCGTCTTCTCGTGTCTTTGTCGAATTGACTAGGTGGAACTGCCCCGCCACCTACCGCGCAGGAAAAGCACCGCCCTCGACTTTTAAATAGTATACATTATACTAATTTTGTATCCATGGATTGCGCCATTGAGCAAAGCCTCTAGAAAACGGCGGTACACATGTACGGAGTATACAACACGCCCGTCGCATTCGCGTCGCACCCTAGACGGCCGGTCGGTCTAGCACGCTGCTCTCCGAATGGAACGTGCATCATATTGCGTTTGCACACACATGTGGGACGGCAATTGAGAACCGACCATAGGCACACTCCCCGGCCCCGCAAGTCGGGTGACTTAATAGAAGAGGGAGACGAGCGATAGTACTAGAGAAGTGTTGTATTACGTTGGTGCCTGGACGATCCCTGCAAGACAGGGCAGATCAGTTCGTCCATGCATGTGACCAGACTCTAGCAGACACGCTTGCATTGGCTATCGTCTACATATCGTGCAGGATGTGTTGTACATGGCTCTAGTTGTGGTGAGAAATCTAAAAAAAAGTTTCTTGTCATCTCGCAAAATTAGGTGTCATGTGCTTCGTATCACTGCGAGGGTTAAACAGCGACAACTGAGTTGGGCTAGTCATTGGGGGCACATGCACGAAGACTACTCGGCTGCCATCATTACTAGGAAAACCCTTACCAGTAGTGATGGGTTTCTTGCTATTAGCAGCGTGGGCAGGCACACTACTGCTATGGTGCTACAGCTATTTTTTAGCAGTAGCGCTTGTTTGGCCCAGCGCTACTGGTCTCTAAAGCTAGCTGTAGCGCGCTTTCATCCAGCGCTACTGATAATTATCTACAGCGCGTGAAACTAGCCAGCGCTACTGTTACTAGAGTGCTACTGGTAATCTTTACCCCCACGCAACTTCTAACTTTTGTATTTTGTGTGTGTTTTTAAACAGATCCATCACTTATACAATAACATGCATATTCATTGAAAAGCAAGTGAGTCATCGATGAGCTAAAGTTATTAGAAGTCTCGACATGTCTCAAATATCTCATCATCATCAATCATGGTCGAATACATGTCTCAAAATAGCGTTACAAGTCATTACAAGTTCTCAATACATGCAACTACATGGTCACATACTCATGTTTCATCATCAATGTAGACTATGATATGACCGCATAGAAGATAAGAGCGATCACGATGATCAAAAGCGGTATTATGTAGTAGTTTTTGCAGCGGCATTTGTTCTGAATCCCCTGTTGTGCTATGAATCTCAAGTAACTAGCTTCGGCTTCCGCTCTGCTATCAAACCCTTTCTGGCTTCCGCCGGACAAGCCAGAGACTTGGGCCTGACACTCTGGCCACTCATCATACACACCCGGAACATGCCCTACATACACGGCATACCACTTCCTCGCCATTGGTGATCTATATATATACCTGTCAGAGATGCACATATATATACCATGAAGCGAATTAAACAAAACAGTTATGAAATAGAAGCAACATATATAGTAAACATAGTTAACAAATTTATTATCGTACCGGAAGTAATTAACATGAGCTCGGCTCCATACATCTAATAGTTTCGTCGTACTGAGAGATTCGAAGTTTCGTCGTACAGAAAGTAACAAGTAACTAAACAGACACATTGTTTTTAAGCAGTGCACTCTTCCCATCTGTCCATATCCAGGAGGACAGACCCAAGCTTAGTGAAAGGCGTCATGTCCTGACGATGTAGGGCAATGCGGGTTCGGACGTCAGCTTGCAATATTGGGCCGGCGTAGAACATCCTATTCTCTTCGAGGACATCTTTGATGATGATGGACGCAATTTCCTCTTGGATCCGGTAGAAATCATTTCGAAGTCGATTATCCGTCACGGCTCCAAGGGCTTCGGCCCATCTCTGGATATGGGTATCGGATAAAGATTTCATGCAAAGTGATTGCACAGCCCTTCTGTACTCCATCATTAGATGGATGACGTAGAATCCATCATTCTCACTTCTTGCCGGTTGTTGGATGCAACAGAAGTCAGTCTTGTGGCTGAAACAAAGCCCGGCCTTATTTTTTTTTGTGTTGGATGTAGGCACCCCGCATGCTGAAGCCCAGCATAGCTCTATCCAGAACATACTTTATGTGTGTGTAATCTTTCTTCTGTATGTTCTTCGACGGGTCCAAATATAGAGCGCGGGAGTAACGCGGGTAAAGAACAATGAGAACGGCACGACATGCCCTGCTGCGCAAAATACATGATCAATTTTAGCCTCCATGCGTGCAAAGTAACTATTGAAATGCACGAAAGGATGTATGTGTTATAGTGCTATCCGCGGATGACTTACCTGGGATGAGAAGGTAGGAGAATCGTTTCTTTGTCCTTATTGCTGACCAAGAATTCTTCGATGTACTGACTCGTATATTGACGGTTGGCATCGTTGACAGACAAGAAGCCCTCATGCATGTAGTATGGGTCCGCGACCGCAAGACCGGTGACTTGCTCTCTCCTGACGATGTAGTTCATGTGCAGCGCATACAGGCGGACCAAAGTAAAATCGGGAGTCCTCATTTGAAAGATCTGGAAGATGTAATCAAACCTCAGGAAGAAGAGGTCCGCGGGGCATGTGTGGACATACATCTTGCAACTGCTCGACACATGAACCGTATAAAGTGGGTATCCTGGATCATCCAAGGCGAGGAGGCGCCTCTCTGTCGAAATCACATGATCATGGAGTCTACTGAGATCCCTTCTATGGTAGCTAGTGCATTCGTCGGTACCATTGGCTCTCATGCTACATGGATTAATGGCGCATGTTTCATCGGTACATGGTCAACCTTGGTCGAAGGCTGCTGGCTGCTAGAACCAACATTGCCAGCTTTATTGGATTTTCTTGCCGCTGGTCTCTTCCTCTGCCTCTTCTTGGTGGGTTAAGGTGCTGGTGGGTCTGTCAGACCCAACCTGAGCACCACTCCTAGTGTTGCCGGGCTCAGCATTGGACGACTCTGGCTAAGTAGTTGAGCTTGGGTGGAGTCGACATCTGGAGGCGTGTCCTGCAAGGATTGCATGAACAAAGACTTCTTGCACTCCCGAGGACGTTCAGGCTCTGGTACATGCATCTCATATTAATATGGTTTACTCGTTGTTACTTCGTTGTCAAAGGCAGTATTGAAATACTGGTTAGAGTCATCGTCGGCCTCCTCCATGTCATGATCTCTATCCTCTTCCATGGGGCAGATGGCATCATCTGTCGGCGGAACGGTTGGCCCTCCTTCCTCATGTCTCTCGATCTCAGCAAGCAGCACAGACGATGGTTGTACTTGTGTAGGTGGTGTTGTGGTCATGCCTTCATGAGGTCCCGTTGGTGTGCTCCCAGCCACCTCGACACGAAGAATATTTTTAGGCCACATGATCGACCAATTTTTGCATTGGCCAAGCTGCGTGGGGGTCTCGTCATCCTCTCCATCGGTTTGTATCGGATGAGGGACACCCTCGTAGCTCGCTTTCACACTCGCCACGGAGACCCTTAAGGCGTTATCAGGCATCTGTCGGCGATGAAACAATCGATCCTTAGGCTTCACTATAGTACCCTTCCCCACATCTACCAACCCGCCCTTCATGTTGTAAAGGAGGGGGCACGGAGTGGAGTTGGCCTACAAAGACATATATGTGCGGCGTTAGAGATCCAAAAAAAATGGCAACTGAAGATTAATTAATTAGTTAAGTTGATGATGGTGCAATGACGTGTATTTACCGTGAGGGCGTCGAGCTCAACCAATGTCGACGGCCCGACATTCAAGCCAGAGACGGAGCTAGGGCTACTGTGAGAGTTGGGCGGAGGAGCGGGTGCTGGAGGAGGTGTGGGTGCGGTTGCTATACTAGGTACGGGTATGGGTGCGATGTTCAATGAGTTGCTCCCGGTGAAGCTGGGCATGGGAAATTCACTTGGTGGCGCACTTGGATTTTGTTGCACCCATGTGACCACTGTTGGAATCAAGGTTGTAAAGGCATCCACGAAATCAGATCTACATGCACCAATTATCTCTGCTTTGGTCTCAGCTTTTGCTTTCTCCATCGCCCGCGCCACCTTCTCGTCAATAGTCACTTGACTGAACGTCTTTCTCTGTCTTTTGGCCTCGGGGTCCTCGCTATAATCGTACTTCCAAGTGGCCCCATCCCCGGCGCCATGCACACGTCCATATTGCGGCCACTGGCCGGGCGGGTGTCCCATCATTATGTTCATGGCCTAGTTGAAAGGAGTGTCACACTTGTACTTCGTCGACGACTGAGTCGACTGAGTCGACGAGTCGCTCTCGGCTGCAAGCTTGTGTTGCTCTCTTTGCAAAATGGACCATGAATCATTTACGAATGCGACTAGAATGTAGTAGACTTCATTGATCAGAACCTAATATGTAAGGTGGTAAAAGGATAATTACCAGTAATCTCATGAATTTCCTAGTCGGCCTGTCGGTGAAAAACAAAACTTTTTCTTGGGGTCCCATGAGAATCGGGCCCTGATGAAGTCGTGCTCCTGCTGGTCGGTGAACTCAGCCAGTGGGTCCGGGATCCCCAGATGTTCACGTTCTGCGTCCTCCTTAGCCCACATGGGCCTCTTTCCCGTGTAACCACGACTTCCAAGGTGGTGGTTCCCCATGTTCTTTGCCTGCAGCTGCTTGCCTCTCTCCGACCTGGCCTTGGCAGCTTCTTCATTGCAAGTCTCCTTGAACTTTTCAAAGTCCTCTATCGTAATTTTCGGATTGTGTGCAACAATGTCGGTGTGGGTTTCATGGTCTACTTGAATCGCCTTTTTTCACCCTAGTTTTCCAAGCGCTTGGTGCGTTGCTGAACTTCCCTAGGGCTTTGTTGTTGATTTTTTTCATGGCATCATCATCCCATGGGTTGACTTCGTCATTACGACCGGGGAAGAGAAATCTTGCGTGCAACCTAGTTAGAAGCAGCTTCTTCAACTATTCATTCTTCCATATTTTTGTGGTGTTGATGTTAGCGGTATCCCATAGGATGCATGCTAGTTGGTTGCCGTAACACGCTGCCACTTCTCGCGGCTCTATTGGCTCGAACTCGCCAGGGTGCACCGCCGTGACCACCAGTCTTCCGGTGCCTAGCTCATTCGGGCGTCGTGTCCTCTTTTCCTTCTTTCCCTCACTGGCTTGGGAGGTCCCACCTTCCGTGCTATAGTTAGGAACATCATTAGCGCTAGTCTCAGTGCTAGTGTCGTTGGTGGCATTAGTGTCGGCGCCGGCGCCACCATCATCGTCATCCGTCATGACAAGGCGGTCCGGACACCCAGCTTCCTGTCTCTCCTGATCCGCCAGAAAGTCGAGGTAGGCATGTGCTCGAACTAATTGGGAGTGAGAACCTCCGGCCTCATCGGTGTCGGTCATGTATCCTAGTGTTCAATGTTATAGTCGTTTAATTATCGAGCTTTATATAATAAAGTGAATAATGACAACAAAAAGTGACGACCTTTGTTTTGCCAGAAATGTCGTTTCATTCCCGTTGCGACAAATCTCAAGCACTCGATATGTCCAACTTTCTAGCACAAGTCATGCCAAAATTCACGGAAAATTTCGGCATGACCTTTGCTAGAAAGTGCACACATAGAGCGCCTGAAATTTGCCGGAATGGAAATGAATCAACATTTCCGGCAAAACATAGGTCACTTAGCAATCGGTTTCTAGCAAAACAAGCACAGACATAGTAGCAGCAACATAAGCTGCAAAACTGATCTCACTACATAGAAGATCTTAATAGCAGCCAAATCATCACACACACTGAATTTATTGAATCATGCATGATTCAGTCAACTCAATTTACTGTCAATAGCAGCAGCACACATGCATCAATAGCAGCAGCACACATGCATCAATATTAACACTAACTGAATTTCAAAAATTAAGCTAACTGAATTAACTAACTAGCACTAACTGAATTAACTAACTAGCACTAATTGAATTAAGCTAACTGAATTAACTAAGCAGCAGCACACAAAATATTTAACTGAATAGTGTGCTCTAACTGAATTTCAAAAACAGCAGCAGCACACATGCATCAATATTAACACTAACTAACACTAGGCTAACACTAACACTAACAGCAATTCACTAACTAGCACTAACAGCAAATTAAGCTAACTAACACTAACTAACACTAACAGCAATTAAATTAAGCTAACTAACACATGGGAGGGGAGGGAAGGCACCTGTCTAGTGCTCGCTGGCGTTGCTGGGCGTCGCCAGCTGCTTCACGGAGGGAGGCGCTGAAGGGGTCGGGGTCGATGGCCGGCGTCAGGGCCGCCGGGGTCGCTGATCTGCAGAGAGCGGGAGGGAGTCAGAGAGAGAGAGAGCCGGGGCTGAGGGGTC
>NC_041386.1:666600879-666603631 GCF_002162155.2 Triticum dicoccoides | reverse complement strand
GGGGCTGGCGTGGGCGGCATGGGCTGGGCGGGGCTGGTGTCGGCGGTGGGGCGGGGCGGGGCTAGCATAGGCGGCGGGGCAGGGCTGGCGAAGGCGGCGGCATGGGCGGGGTGGCGTCGGCGGTGGAGTCAGAGGGGTTCGAGCGGAGCGAGTGAGAGAGACAGGAAAGAGGGGGCTAGCGGACCGGTGCTATAGCTAACCTAGCTATAGGGCGTGTTGGCGAAAAGCGCTATAGCTAAGTTAGCTATAGCGCTGGTCCAGCAAAAACGCACTACTGCTAGCTTTTTTTCTTTATTTATTTTTTATTTTCCTTTTTCTTAGGTATAGCGCTTCCCTGGATAAAACGCGCTACTGCTATTTTTTTTTCTTTTTCTTTTTTTCTTTTTTTTTATTTTTCTTGCATTTCATTTTCCACAACTTATTAGTTCCTTTTTCTTTTTCTTTTCATTTCATTTTGCAAAACTTCCTTTCTTTTTCTTTTCCTTTTTCTTTCATTTGCACTTTTCTTTTTCTTTTTCTTTCATTTTGTAATATACCATTGTTAGCCTCCGGATAATAATTAGTATAATATATATCTTACATCATTTGACCGCTATCGACGGTATACAAAATAGCTAGACACACACAAACTTTGGGATTAGTTTGTCAGCTTGGGCGACGATGATGCTTCAGACTGATCTTCTTCCCTCTTTTGTTAGTTGTCGAATAATTGAGCCCATGGTCGTGATTTTTACTTCTCTAGGGCTTATGATCTTTCGTAGGTAATGTAGTCTTCATTCTTCTTTTGACATATGTTTCGTCGTCATTAGCATCATCTTCCCTCATCGGATCACCGTACTGGTCATAGTCTTCCTCGTTGGCGACTCCATCCATTCCGGCGATGCTCCTTTTGCTTGTCTTCACGACAACACGGCTGGGATTGATCGGATCAGTTATGAAGAAACATTGTGTCACGTGTTTAGCGTGTACCCATGGCTCATTTTTGGCGATGGCTTTGACGGTACCGCTATCATCGCAGTCGGGTATACACATGGTAGTGAAATGTCGGTTTTCTCTGTGTACATTTTTATCCCATCTGACATGGAACATCGTCGCGCTATGCAATCCAGAGTAGTTAAGCTCCCATATCTCTTCGACCCTTCCATAATATCTTTCAATTACATTCCCGGTCATGGCTTCCATCGTCACCCCTGAGTTTTGGTCATCACTGTTTATATCTTTCTCCTCCGTGTAGAACGTGTATCTGTTGATATCGTATGCTTGATAAGTCGCGAGGTTGGTCGAGGGGGCATGTGCTAAGGCATATATGAGTGTTCCGTTCGGACAACCCTCTTCCGGGGGATTAGCCAGAACTTGCTCTTTGAACCAACGCAAGAAAGTGGAGTTGTGCTCTCTAATAACTTCAGCGTCCGTCCTGTGCACCCCACGGTCACAGTACTTCTTTGCGATGGTCTCTTTGTGCAGTGTCACGAAATCTTCTAGCACATCTAGGTGTTGTAGCACTACTAAGTTTGCCCTATCAAGGTCATTTTGTTGGCCCGAGCGTAATACATTCACATCCCTATGATCGTTGGTGTGACCTTCACCTTCGAGCCTTCCACAGTGCTTGTTGTCGGGCAAACCAACAACAGGGTCTTTGGTCAGATAAGTCTCACAGAAAGAGATGTACTCTTTGGTCAGATATCCCTGGGCTATGGTTCCATCTGGACGGGACATGTTACGAACGAATCCTTTGATTACCCATTCATCCTCTCGAACGGCATCATGCTATGCAGGAATGTCGGCCCTAGGTCGATGATGTCGTCATCATCACACGACAGTCGTGAGACTTCATCCCACTGAACCGTTTTTTCTTAGTGTCCAGATATCCGCTTATCTTCCCACAGTATCCGGAACTAACTTTGATTCCGGCAAGGCACTTGAACAATTGATCGACCTCCTTTGGATCTAAGGTGAAGCAAGAGGGGGGATATTGTTCTTCCTTCTTGTTTACTTTTTTGCCCCTATCTTCCGTCTCCGTCTCCGTCTCGGTCTCCTTTGACGACCTTTTACCGGGCATTTGGAGATCTTTACTGATTTTCAAAAATTCAAAGTCTTTTCTTGCCTTCGGCCCATCCTTGGTCCTCTCCGGCATGTTCATCAATGTTCCAAGAAAACTCTCAAGGATATTTTTTGTGATATGCATTTGATCAAGGCTATGAGGCGTGTCGAGTATGGCCCAGAAAACAGATCTCGTCTTCCATATCGCCAGCAGGGGCTCCGGCGCCTTTTTCTTCGCCTTTCCCGGCGAGGGGCACTCTTCCCAGTTCTTCAATAACTCATATATTTCTGCACTGCTATGCTTACTTGGAGGACCTCGATGCTCAGCCTTACCATTGAATAGATCTCCACGCTTTCTCCATGGGTCATCCTTCTCGAGCCATCTTCGATGCCCCATGTACACGATTTTCGAAGACCCTCCATCTTTTGATAGCTGCAGAAAAGTTGTATCATCCATGCACCTCATGCATCCGCAATATCCATGGCACACCTGGCTGGAGAGATAGTCGTAACCGAGATAGTCCTGCACCGTCGTGATCAGCACGGCTCTCATGTAGAAATACTCTCCTTTGCTTGCATCCCATGTCTTGGCCGGTGTTGTCCATAAGGTCTGTAACTCCTCTTTCAGTAACCCGAGGTATAGATTTATATCATTTCCCGGTTGTCTCGACCCTTGAATAAGCATAGCCATGTGTATGTATTTTTCCTTCAT
>NC_041386.1:666599052-666600563 GCF_002162155.2 Triticum dicoccoides | reverse complement strand
CATACAAACACAAGACATGTGCTATGATTGGTGTTCTAGTTGCCAAATGGATTCATGCCATCACTACTAGCGCCAAGCACGATCTTCCTTGGATCATTTGCGTAAAATTCAAATTCAGCATTTAATGCTCTCCACTGGCTAGCATCTCCGAGGTGTCTCAGCTTCGGTTCATCTACGTCATCTGGCTTCACCCTCTCCGCGTGCGAGCGCATAAGCTTTGCTTCCTTAGGATCTACGAAATACCGCTATAGACACGGGGTGATCGGAAAGTACCATACAACTTTTTGTGGAGCTTTCTTTCCAGCCTTTTAATATCGTGAAGCATTGCACTTTGGACAGATGGTTTTTTCCGCGTGCTCGTTCCGATATATGATGCAATCATTGATGCATGCGTGATATCTAATATGTGGCAGATCAAGAGGGCACACGATTTTCTTTGCCTCCTCGACACTAGTAGGACACAGGCTTCCCGCGGGAAGAACCTTCTTTAGGTACTTTAGAAGCTCATCCAGGCTTGTATCTGTCCATTTGTTTTTTGCCTTCATCTTTAGAAGTTCTAGTGTGAAACTCAAGCGGGTCACCTCGGGATTATTGCAACCATCATACAAAGGAGTCATCGAGTCTACCTCCAGTTGCGCCAGTTTGGCCTCCTCTCTAGAAGCAGCTCTGTAGCTATTCGTCTTCTTGCGAAGCAGGTCTCGAACATGCGGGTCCCGCATGGCTGAACTTAGTAGCGACGAAGGCGGTGGCGTGTCCGCGTCTTCTCCGCCTTGAACTGCCTCTTCGCCATCGACATTTCTGAGTCCGTCTTCCTCTTCGGGCACATAATCGGTCATCTCTTCGTCTGGTGGCCCCATGTCGTTATTTCCTGCCCCGTCGACGTCCTCATCATCATCATCATCTTCACTTATCCACCGAGTATGGCCATGCATGAAACCATGCATGGGCAGGTGCGCCTTGAATTTACCACACTTAAAGGGGTCAAGCCTGACTCTTCCTTTGCATTTTTTACACGGACATAAAACATCCCTCGGTCTTTTTTCATACATGTCATCCGCAGCGGATTGCCAGTATCTTTCCACCATCCTTCCATTGACCTTCATGATCACCTGCGGGCGGAGCAAATATTATAACCACGTATATATGCATGCATGGATCAAATTCATACAAAAATTCGGCATGACCTTCCCTAAACATAGGACATATTGAGTTTGCATGCCCGAAATTCACCGAAACAGAATTGAATCGACAATTTGGCAAAACATAGGCAACTCATGTCACCCACATGCCACACAGAATTCGGTATATTCATATCGCACATAGTTTCGGTCCTAATCACAAACACACATATTTCCATTCTTGCACAACTCTTTTTTTGCTCACCTATTTGTCAAGAGGGATATCGAGCACCTTCTTATAATTAGCTAGTAGCTCTAGATAGTGAGGTACCTACATAAATATAGCTCCAACTAGCTTGGGGGGAGAGGGAGAGAGAGAGCTATGAGAGGGAG
>NC_041386.1:666591031-666598707 GCF_002162155.2 Triticum dicoccoides | reverse complement strand
AAGGAGGGAGGGCATTAATGGAGGGGGAGGAGGGGCAAAGAAGAGGGGAAGCATTGAAGAACAAGCAAGTGCAAGAGGGAGGGGGGAGAAAGAAGGGGGGAGGAAGAAGAGGGGGGAGGTGGTAGATATTTTGGCTGGCGACCATAGCAGTAGCACGGGCTACCAAAGCACGCTACTGCTATGTGTGTGAGCCAAAATATCTACTGGTACATAAAACTAGCTATAGCGCTTGCCAAAAAAACATGCTACTGGTAAAGATTACACATAGAAGAAGTAGCAGTAGTGCGTTTTTGTGGACGCGCGCTACTGCTATTTTTTTTAACAGTAGCGCGTGTTAGGGTGCCAACGCTGCTACTATCTTTTGGCTGGGGGGTATGGTGTGGCTCACTTACCAGTAGTGTGCCTCCAAGAAACCAATGCTGCTGCTAAGTTGTACCAGTAGCGCTGTTTGTAACACACGGTACTGGCACTTATCAGTAGCGTGGTGTCCAAAACACACGCTACTGGTAAACTTCTATGTATAAGCCTTTTCCTAGTAGTGCATCTAGGTCAAGCCGGCTATGTTAATTAGGACATCTATCGACGAACCCCTTTTCTACGAGTTTATATTTTATTTGAGCTTTGTTCCTCGTCTAGTTTGTCCGTCGGGATTCATGTTGTCTCCTTTGGGCAGTGAGGTTATGATTTCTTGTCATGTGGCATTTTTTCGTGTTATATGTTATAATCCGGCGCTTCAGATCAAAATGACCACAACTGCGCCTCCGGGCCACGTGCATGAAGACTTCTCGACAGTCCTTGACGAGGTCAAGACGGCTCCGGTAGACAAAAGAAAACTAGTACTACTCCACTATATAGGCAGGAGCCTCCGTACTTGCTTGCTAGTGTTGCTCTCTTCACACTGTCTCGGCCTCTCCAGATCTAAACACGATAGCGGTGGCCTCTCTCTCTCTCTCTCTCTCTCTCTCTCTCTCTCTCTCTCTGCTCACCGCTGGTCACAGATCCAGCCGGATCCTCTCCGCCGGGGAAGGTGAGAAGGTGCAACGTTCACGCGGTCGTCCTCGGCGACGGCTCTTTCCCACTATTGGGCGCGTCCCGATCAGCCTGCATTGCCGTTCTCTCCCAAGCACCGCTGGCGAGGGAGGGCCTCCGACCCCTTCTTCCTCGTTGCCGTAGTGTGGGCAGATCCGGCCTCCCTCCACTCACCTAGCGACATCCCGGCGACCATCAGGTATAACTTCCTTCGAAACCAGTCTTACTCTACTTCCCGAGCTCCTGATGTCGCTGCATTTGTATCTTCTACTATTTCTCAGGCCCCCTCGTAGATAGGATCGATCGGCTGTTCGAAAACCACCTAATTTTTTTTACGTTTAATAGGAAAAACTACTTCATGCACTCGATTCTAGTACTACTTGGTTCAAACAAGGAAGAAAGGGGGTGGGGGTGGGGGAGGATTTGTTACCTTAATCTAGGACTTGGTCGAAAGAGGAAATAATGGGGGCGAAAAGTAGCAGAGACTGGCTATCCAACTGGTCTCTAGGTCTAATAGGGAAATAAAGGGAAACGTAGTACAAACTCATTATAAACCCGATCTATTGGTTGAAAAAGGAAAGAAAGTGGTGACTGGGGGGACAAGTCAACAAACTAAGTCCAACAATAGATTTGCTAGCCTCACACAGTATAAGGTGGCTATACCGAACAAAAATGGGACCAACCCAGATATCATGTTGTGATGTTTGTTGCCCCGAGCCACTCTTATGTAATGCCACTGGTAAAATGTAGCAGTCGCACTGTTAAAAGTAAGGACACGTTAAACCAATGTTGTTTTCAATGTAATGCCTCCAGTAATATGAATCAATGGCACTTTTTTACATGTCCTGCTAAATTTCCTATTAAGATAAGTTGGTTGTTTTCATTAGAAATGCAACTGTCCTCGTCTGCCTACTCTCCCGTGCCCAAAGTAATGTCGTATTTAACAGTTGTCATAGTTAATCCTAATGCCCACACTAATATCTAGCAATGCCACTGCTTTAGAAATTGCTACTGTCCTTGTAGGATTGCCATTCAGATAAGGAACATGCTTCTTTTCATTTGATGCATCTTTCATGACTTGTTAGTCACCCTCCTTTCCACCTTTTTTGTACAAATAAAGATATACATTTCACGCTCGATCTTAGTTGAACTGCACAAATGATATCCAAATTATAGTTGAGCATGCCAGGAGCTTCACAACCAACCTTGATGTTGCTCAATTTTATTGCAACTAATGAAGAAGAAGCTCTGTGGGTTTCGTTTTCTGATGGAAATGGAACCGGGGCTGGAGCCCTTTTCTTAAAAAAATTGAAGAAGAAGCTGCTAGCTCACGGGACATTGCTTCATTTTAGGTGAACTGCACCAAAAGATCCCATGAATTGAATCATCCATGTTGGTGACTGAAAGACCCAGCTTCAGCATCCCAGTCTAAGCACCCCTGGCCTCCATCCTTGCGACGCACAGTACACCTTGTTTGCCACCTGCTCAACCCTAATGTCACTGATAAAATGAAGTAATAATACATTTAAAATAGAGCCAGTGTCATCTCTATCATTTCATTTCCAATGTAGATAAAGAAAGTGCTTCTCTTAGTTAATGTATGTTTCATCAACTAGTCCCATTGTTAATGTTTAAGCATTTCTGCAAACTGGGGTGCTTAATTTTAGTTGATATGTACAAAAATAGAGATTTGAATGTCTCAAGACGCCTCCTTGTACTACTGCTATACACTGATGTTCATCACTGGCATAAGGTGTATCTGGGAGACTTGGGACAATGTCCAGTATGAGGCATACCGTATGAGGTGTCGCAGGGCCCATCTCGCCCTCGCAGCATGGCATACTATGATACTATCGCAATATTTTCTTCTATTTACTTTGTGTGTTTCATCAACTAGTGCCACTATAATGTAATCACGCTTTTTCATTATCTGTGCAAACAGGGTTATTCAGCTGCATTTTGGTGGAACTGCACAAATGTACCTATGGAACCGGCATATATGGAGAGTGTGAGGTGTGCCAAGTAAAAATTACTGACACCAACCATGCTGCATGCATGCATTGGCATCCACCACCACCAGTGGGATGTGTGGCGCTCTCTGTGGATGGATCTTTCTCGGCAGTAAATCTTCTAACCAAATACTAGTAGCTTATATTGGCAGTTTTCTACGGAGTACTCTTTTCTGAAAGAAGCACCAATCTATTTTTCTTTATTTGTACACTGTGTCACAAGTTTGACCCAAAGGTCCAGAGCTATTTTAGGGTGATTGGCATAGTACTCGGAGACTGATTGTAAGCATGATTTTCATTAGCTGTTACACTGATCGTAATCATGAGCAGGTGGAAGATTAGGTTAGTGTGACGCTTACCTTAAACCCTACTGCTGCCATTGAAACAAGGCAAGCATCAAGGGAACCATGGAGAACGGTGGGGAAGCGATGTCGCGCCATTCAGCCTCCTCTGGCGGTGGGAGAACGAATACTCCTGTGGCTCCAGCTAGCTCTGCACCCTCATGAACGGCACACCATACTCGATCGATTCGTTATCCTCTGGGTGCTCGACCATCGATCTGTATGCCCACCACCTCCGCCTGACTGTCGCCTTGGGCGAATCTGTCTGCTCCATCACCCAGAGGAGATACTCGATGAACTCAGAGGACTGCGGCGTGACTGTCGCCGAGGAGTACATGTACATCGGCGCCCTCATCGCCGCCGTCTCGCTCTTTCGCATAGATTGCCACATGGCCTGCACCGTCCTCTAAATCTCCCACTCATTGTCAAACCAACTAAGGATCTCCTTCAACCTGGCTAACTTTGCCTGGTCACCGCTGGCGATCTGCCTGATTCGCTGCTGCATCCTCTCCATAGATGTCCTTCTGAGTGGTTCGGTGCTAGCTTTCGCAGATAGGAGGTGGTCTTGAAATAGAGAAGAGGGAGAGGCGAGATGGTGGTCTTGCAATAAAGAAGAGGGAGAGGCGATACGGTGGTTTTGGAATGGAGATGATGGAGAGGAGAGGAGGTGGTTTTGCAATGGAGAAGATCAGAAGACGGAGAGGCGATACGGTGGTTTTGGAATGGAGATGATGGAGAGGAGGGGAGGTGGTTTCGCAATGGAGAAGAGGGAGAGGAGCGTGCGGCAGCGATTTAGGATTGGACGAGAGGGCCGGCACGCTGTCACTGGATCAGAATCAAAATCAATTTACCCTTCAATTAAGAAAGCAACCCCCACATTAACTAGTCTCCCTTTTATTCTGGGTCATAATTGACCATGATTTTTGCACATAAAATATATGTTATACGTTACAAAAATAATATAATTTGAAAGTACATTCAGATACGAACCAAACGATACAATTTTTGGTGACATGCATTCACATTTTGCTTGTCAAATACAGTACGTGGTCAAACTTTGACCCAAAATACGCAAAACAACAAAATAATACTTCCAAGACCAGCGCCGCTCTTCTCCTCTTAAACCACCGCCGCTCCTCTCCTGTTCCAATCTAAATCCAGCGTTGCTCCTCTCCTCTTCTATTTCAAAACCACCGCCCCTCCTCTCCTGTTCCAGTCCAAAACCAGCGTCGCTCCTCTCCTGTTCTAATCCAAAACCAGCGCTGCTCCTCTCCTCTTCCATTCAAAAACCACCGCTGGCGAGTGAAGGTGCTGTGGAGAAGTAGATCGATGGAGGAGTACAACCGATACGTGAGGATCACAGATGGCGACCCTGTGAAGCTAGCTAGGATGTTGGAGATATAGTCTTGGTTTGACAACAAGGACCAACTAGCGGTGATGGCGACATCCATGGCCAAATATCTGCAACAGAGCGAAAAGGCAGAGATACTCCCAGAGCGAGTCACGCCGGAGTACATAGAGCTGATCCTCTGGGCCATGGAGCAAACAGATTAACCGAATCCGATCGTGAGGGAGCGGTGGTGGGAGTATCGATCCCAGATGGAGCATCCACCAGAGATTGAAGGATCGAGCATCTATAGGGTGCCGTTTGTGAGGGTGTCCTGCCAGAGCGAGCCGCTGGATTCTTCATCAACCGAACCCAACTGCAAGAGGAGAAAAGCAGTTGGCCTGATGACGCTTCCCCACCATCGTCTCCCTCGCCATTCATATCATCTCACGGGGCGGCTGTCTGTCGCCGAGGAATAGGAGGGGACTGCCCCCCCCCCCAGCCCAATAGTCGGGAAGGTTGTGAATTGTCAGGAGGAGCTTAGGGTTGTCAGTATTTGTAGATTGTGAATTGTGTTTTGTGTTGTGTATTTTGAGAGTACTTTCAGATATGAATGTCTTTTGAATTTCAGATTTATAGTATTGAGCATATGAAGTATTTTATGAATTCTAGGGATCTATTTTTAGCACTTAAAAAAATGTAGTTTCATAGGAGTATAAAAGTGCAGACAATGTGATTCTTAGAGAAGAAACTGCAAGTTTCAGTTTCAGATAAGAAACTGCAGGTTCAGTTTCAGATAGGAAACTGCAAGTTCAGTTTCAGATAAGAAACTACAACTTTCAGAGGCAGAGCATTTATATTAACACGGCCTTTTCAAACAGGGTTAACATCATCTTGGAAGTTTTATTCATGGTGGAAAATGGAACTACCAGCCAGTTAACATCATGCTGATCAACATTCATGCATAGCACATCTTCATATGATGCACAGTCAAAATGCCCACACAATGTCGAGTGTGGGAAACACAGAGAAAACGAGGGACGAAGTTTTGGCAAGTGTTGGACGTGGTTTTGGGCTGCCCCATCTAGGCTTTCATTTTTAACATGCGCAGCCCACGACCTCGGATGGGAGGTCCATAGGCCTGTTTGTATTTTCTTGAGGGCCGTCATGTATCGACCGGCCTATGGACCTCCCATCCGAGGTTTTATTTTTCCTGAATATTGGCAGCCCAATTTATGTATTTTTTTGAAGAAAACGCAGAGGTCTGTTCTATTTTTCTATGTAAGAATAGGAACGCCAGGTCCAACTTATGTTTCCCTTATAACTATATTATATATATTTAAATTATTTTATATGTTATTATATAATATTTTTATTGTCATCATATATTTAACAAATACTTACATATGTAAGAAAACTATATCCCACATCTTATTAACTTATAAAAATAATTTCTTAACAATAAAATCCTCGATTGTTTTGGCACGAAAATCCTAGTGATTGTGGACAAAAGCTTGGTAAGATTTAAGGACGAATATAATAATATCACTTATTATTTAAATATATTTATAACAAAATGCTCAGCCCCTTTTTATTTTTTGATAACATTGCTGGCCCAACCCAACATTATAATTAGAATCAGCCCAGCAAAATCTTGTATTTCGAGAAAGTGCAAATGGCCTGTAAAATTTTTAGGAAATAAAATAAATAGGCCGCATGGACACTACATAATTTGTTCACCCAGCCCAGCTAATGGGTGTAATTAAAAAAGTAAATAAATCAAATTGACTGTAAATTCTACCGCGCAAAAAAAAGACTGTAAATTCTAAAAAATGGGTTGAATACGTGCCACATTTTTGGAGGCTGAAATGTGGGCTCATAGGTCGAAGCCAACGCAAGTCATTGTCAATTTAGTCAATAAATGATTCTGACATGTTAGCCGTTGGATTTACATCCAACGACTGGCATCCATCTTCAATCTCTCGTCTTCTTCCTGCAGCGCCGCCGGGACCACCTCCCGCCTCCTGCTGCTAGCAGCTCTGCTTAGCACGCTTCGCTATGAAGCGCTACTCCACCGTTGGCCAGGCCATTCCTCCACCCCTCCACACCTCTTGTTCTTCTCCACCGACTGCCGAACCACACTGCACTAGAACCAGTTAACCCTCATACACCTCTCCGTCTGCGACTCTACTCCCGCGTCTTCCCATCTCCGGCTCGTTGCTGTCCGGGGCCTCGCCGTCGTCCACCACCTTGGATGTGCTTGGTGCGGCGTGGTCAACGTCGTCAATGAGCGACACCATCGGAAGTAGACTGTGCGTGGAGAGGCTGACAGCTGGGTCCACGGTCGCACAAAAGGAAATGCCTCCTTATTACACGCAAAATAATGATTCCTCCACCTGACATCTAGGACCCACCGGAAGGGCTTCTGTATTTCGCGAAAAAAACATGCCCCTCACTGACAGGCCGGACCCACCAGCTATCTTCGCACGCACGGAAGTGTCTCCTTTTTATTACGCACAAAAAAATGAATACCCCCTGCTAGCTAGGACCCACCATAGTGGGTGGCTGATTTGTGGGCCTACTAAGTTGACAGGGACGGAGGGCTTTGTCAACTTAGTCAATACTCCAGTGATCGTATGATGTCCATCCAACAGCCATAGTGCTTCTTCAACCTCCACGGGCTACTGTTCATCCACCGTCGACCACCTCCATCCTCCACCTGCGACTATTCATCCACGACTGTTGTTCATCCAGCCTCCACCGTGCGCTACTCCACCGGCTACTGTTCAACCACCCCTCCATGGGCACCCCTCCACTGTCTACTATTCATCCACCCATCGACGGGGTTGTCCTGTTCATCCAGTCCTCCACAGGGTCCTATTCATCCAGCCCCAGCCGGCTCGATCGATAGGGGTCCTGTTCATCCAGAGGCAACGCCACGGGTCCTGTTCATCCACTCTCACCGCTCAC
>NC_041386.1:666558928-666590690 GCF_002162155.2 Triticum dicoccoides | reverse complement strand
AACTCTCACTGTTCATCCAGACAGGCAACATCGATCGGCTTCAGTTAGCAGCAGTAGCGAAGGAATCGATCGCTCGGGTTCAGTAACGAGTAGCCTGCAGTGCAATCGCTCGGGTTCAGCTAGAACCCAACGCCTTGCTCGGGTTCAGTTAGAGCCAATGCCTCGCACACACGCACGTATGTGTACGAGACAAACGCCCATTACTCGGCCCCCGACCACCCACCGTAACCGGGAACTCCCCGAAATTTTCTTCGCCCTCGCTTCTACCGCGGTTTTTTTCGTCATGGACGGCCCAAAGAATGTCATGCAGCTGCTACTCCGGCCCGCCCAGGACGAAAATCCCATTTTCGATCATGATTTTTTGTCATAGAAGTAGGAGCCCACCACATCTATGATGATACCGTGTTTTGTCACAACTATTGTCATAGAAGTGTCATATGTATGACAGAAAAAAAATTCGTTCGGCCCAAAATGTCAGGGATGTGTCTTTTTTTTGTAGTGTCAAGAAGAACAATTTCTGGTCAATAGCAAAATCTATCTTGTCACACAACTCTTTCTCATGGAAGTCTGACACAGGGAATGTGGTTGGCAAAGCTGGCTTCAAGTTGCACAGCCTGAACATATCAATGCTCCCCTCGGACTCCGCTTCATCATTTTTCTTTGACTTAGGCAAATTCTTCTCTTTCCAGTAGTTTTGTCAATCAACATTAGTAGTGTGTTCCTGCTGCTCATTGAGTTTCTACTGCCGGCAGGGTTGGCAGAGCTGCTACTCACTCTGGTTGTGTTACCGCCTATACCACCAGAACCAGGGCCATTGTCATCATTATCATCGAAGCTGCCGCTGCCTCCATTGGACACCCCTTGATCATCAGGATCAACATCCTCTTCTTCTTACTCGTCATCTCCTTCCCCCTCACTGCCATCAATTGCTACAACTTTGTCTCAATCTCCTTCTTTGGCCTCATTTTCTTATTTCTCCTACTCTGCCTCACTATCTTCTTCCTTGCCCTCCTCCTCTCCTTTGTCCTCTTTTTCTTTGTCCTCCTCCTCCTCTTCCTCCTCCTCCTCATCTTCCTATTTGTCATCCTCCTTTTTGTCCTCCTCCTCCTCCTCCTCCTCATCTTCTTCTTTGTCATCCTCTCTTTGTCCTCCTCCTCTGATTCATCCTCATCTGTGTCCCCGTCATCTTCAACATCTTGTGGTACTTCCATTTCATCATCTTCTTCTGACTCCTCATCAAAGTCTTCTTCTTCTTCTTGTATAGGTGAAACCCATCTCTTCCTTTTTGGAGCACGGCGTGACGGAGCGGTTCCCGTTGATGTCTACTGTACATATGGATCAATATCCGGTTCCTCATCATCAATCTTGGCAACTGCTTCATTGAAGGTGCCAATCTGTTTAGTTACTGCCTTGCTCAAGTCATTGACCACTTTGGCAATCTTTGCCTTTTTCTGCATCAACACAAAAAAAAATTGAGTACTCATTCAATTAGAAACAATTTAAAAAAACAGAAAATGTTGGTAAATGATCAAAACTCCTTTATGCCAAAGACTTACCTGTGGATTGTATGTTAGTGGTAATTTGGATGCAACGAATGCTTGAGCTTGCAAAAGACCACCAAATAGTCGTGTCTGCTCCGTGCCCCTATACTCCTCTTTAAGCTGGTGTAAAAAAGAGAAAAATAAAAGAACAAGGTTATCAAATAGATATTGTGTTAAATGAAAACCAGAATGTTATAGCCTGTGCAACTACAACAAAATGTTGGGCAGACTGGATTCTACATGTATGCAACTGCACAAACCAAAAAAACCGTGACCCCACAGGTCACCTAAAAAATGTTTCTGCCAACTGATGTCACACATCTGTGCAACAAGTTAAGTAAAACTGGGCAACTTGAAACATATGATGTGCCATATAAAAATGAACATGTGTCCAGATGCCAAACTAGAGCTACAAGATGTGCAACTACATGCATTATTGTGCCAATTGATTAAAGTTTTTGCGCAACTACCAACAAGTGTCGAAAAGCTGATCTCAAAAGTGTATATGCAGGTACCAAGGATTTAAAACTAAGCAAAAATGAATAGAACATAAAAATAGCCACTGTTGGAAAAAAAGGGAACTCACTTGTAATTTGCCGAACACACCAGGAGAGATCGAGTCCTTCTTTATCACCTTGGCAATTAGGTTATTGTCCCATGCATTCGCTCATATCGTGCAGTTGCTTACTGGGATGTCATGAACGGGCGCGTCAAGGTACAGGATCTACCGCAGAACCAAAAAAGGAAACCCAACTTCAGTTATTATGAGGGGTATTTCAGAAACTATAACTGCACAAAAAGCAGAAAAACACATGGAAGTGCTAGTTTTCGCTCACCATATAGTGATACAAGTAGCAGCAAATAGTTTGCTTCGCTTGGTCCATGTTCCGGAAAGCTTCATTAATGTGTTCTGCTACAAAAAGGCAGATGTTTGTGTTCTTGAGGTTTAGATGATCTAGCACGAGTCTGTAACACTTTGGGCTCAGCCTCAGGGCCGTGGTTGGTGCTAGGAAAGTGCTGAATGCCACCGCAAGCCATGCCATAAAGAATGTGCCATCCGTTCTTCCCGCCATATCCTTAATCATCTTGCACCATGTAGTGATCTGGGGATAAGAATCTCCAAGTATGGTGAAAGCCTCTCTGAATTTCCTAGTTGCATCCTTGTCAACTACATATCTGACTTTTTGACCCCTATTAGGAAGATCAAATACCCTTTGAACACTGTCAGCATTGACACGGATCCTTCCCCTGCCAAGGAACACCATTTCAGAGGTCTCTGGCTAGTAGGACTGCACAGGAATTTACTGAAGTCCCCTAGAAGTGTATCTGATAAGTTCAAGAGGCCCCCAAACAACCTTGAAATTAGCTCAGATTTCTACGGCAGGGATAGCAAGTTGTTGAACTTCGCAAATCGCCCTGGTGATGCCCTTATCCTGCCAGCTTGTGATGGTCGCTCCATATCTTCCCATGCAGCCACCTCAACTCCTTCACCGCTGGTCTGATGATGAAAAAATTAAAAAATTAAACACAAGACAGAAAACTGGACTGTGAAAAAACTAGCAATGATCATTTGGATCAGTATTGCAAAAACTATATAAACATAAAATGGATCATCCCAACTAATATGATGTTTTTGTGCAACTAAGGAAGATCATCATAACAACTGAAGACTACCAGTGTGCAACCTGCAAGAAAACTAAGAAAACATACTAGACTTGACAACTACAAAAAGTTCTAGGGGATGTGCAACGATAAAGCATGATATTGCAAGAAGATAACAGCAACTAAGAAAAAAGGTTTGCAAGAAACTGTTCAGCAGCTCATAAACACACACAAAAAACCACATACCTCAGCATCTGCTGCGGAAGATGAGGCAGCTCCTCCACCAACTGCTGCCTGCACAAAAATGGTGACCACTGATGTCAACTACAAAGATGCCAACTTATGTCAACTTCTGCCAAAAACTATATTTACATCAAGATGACCAGTGATGTCAACTACAAGATGGTAATTGAGCAACTAGAACAAAATAGTGGTACCAACGGCTACATAATTTCATCAGCGCCTAAAAAAAGAGAAACATTGATATTCAAGGACTTACTTACCCTAGTAGATGATTCAGCTCGCCCTGCTGCTGCTGCACGTCTAGTCCGCTTTACAACCCGAAACTGATCAACATCCTAAGAAAATAAAAAAACATGGGCATGGGCCAAAAAGTTATTATATGACCCAAACAAAACCAAAATAAGGTGCTTGTGTCATCAGCATGCCCTTACCTCAACTTCCTCTCCCTGCTGAACACTACGTGCAGGGCATGGCTGGCGATTAGCAGCACACTTCGAGTTCCGGCGAAGGGACTGACTTCCAGAACCCTAATTAAGCAACCAAAAAAACATGAAAAAAAGGACATAAGCATACATGGATAAGTTGAAAATAACTCAAAGACGCAGAAAAAAAGAGAAAATACATGTTCTTAATTGCCATCCACATCTCCTATTATAACCATTTTTAGCCTATGGAGGAAATACAAGAAAAGATAACATAGTTAGAAGATGCACAAACGATCTAGAGAAAACATAAAGGCTTGCTTTGATCTGCAGACCTCTATACATAAGCAGGACACCTAGTGCAAAAAACTATAAAACATGTGGACAGCCAACTACTACAGTGATGCAGCCAACTGGGTAGTCAACCTTGTGCAACCGGACAAATTATAAGCCAAATAGTTTCACTAAGGCAAGAACTAACTAGGCAGAAAAATAGTTAACTAAAGGCAGTCAGCTGAGTATGATAATTTGTGCAACTGGGACAAACAAAAAGCCAACTAGAATATATGGACAATTAGGTGCACCAGCAGGTGATACGTCTCTAACGTATCTACTTTTCCAAACACTTTTGCCCTTGTTTTCGACTCTAACTTGCATGATTTGAATGAAACTAACCCGGATTGACGATGTTTTCAGCAGAATTACCATGATGTTGTTTCATGTGTAGAAAACAAAAGTTCTCGAAATGACCTGAAAATCCTCGGAGACAAGTTTCAGAAAATATAAAAAATACTGACAAAAGATGAAGACCAGGGGGGTCACACCCTATCCACGAGGGTGGGGGGCGCTCCCACCCCCTCTGGGCGCGCCCCCTATCTCGTGGGCCCCCTGCAGCTTTGCCGACCTCAACTCCAACTCCATATATTCCATCTCGCGGAGAAAAAAATCAGAGAGGAAGTTTCATCGCGTTTTACGATACGAAGCCACCGCCAAGCCCTAATCTCTCTCGGCAGGGCTGATCTGGAGTCCGTTCGGGGCTACGGAGAGGGGGATTCATCGCCATCGTCATCATCAACCATCCTCCATCACCAATTTCATGATGCTCACCGCCGTGCATGAGTAATTCCATCGTAGGCTTGCTTGACGGTGATGGGTTGGATGAGATTTATCAGGTAATAAAGTTAGTTTTGTTAGGGTTTGATCCCTAGTATCCACGATCTTCTGAGATTGATGTTGCTATGACTTTGCTATGCTTAATGCTTGTCACTAGGGCCCGAGTGCCATGATTTCAGATCTAAACCTATTATGTTTTCATGAATATATGTGTGTTCTTGATCATATCTTGCAAGTCTATAGCCACCTATTATGTGTTATGATCCGACAACCCCGAAGTGACAATAATCGGGATACTTCTCGGTGATGACCGTAGTTTGAGGAGTTCACGTATTCACTATGTGTTAATGCTTTGGTCCGGTTCTCTATTAAAAGGAGGCCTTAGTATCCCTTAGTTTCCACTAGGACCCCACTGCCACGGGAGGGTAGGACAAAAGATGTCATGCAAGTTCTTTTCCATAAGCATGTATGACTATATTCGGAATACATGCCTACATTACATTGATGAATTGGAGCTAGTTCTGTGTCACCCTGTCACGACCGGTTTTCCGGGTATTAATTTCCAGAAAAAGGTCGTTGTGCTCACCAGCCCCAAGATTACTGTTAGCTCATGAGATACCGACTTGATACAGAATTTCCAAGAAAAATGCAAAATGTGTAGTATAAGACCATTCTGGCCTGAGAATATAACAAATGGTTTCTAGTGGTTGATGGCGGAAGCGGTTTGTGAATCATCAGTGTCTATGGAACTCCATTTTCCACAGGAACAGCTGACCAGGTTAACTTCTATCTTCGCGAGGCTGCTACCACCACTGCTTAGGTTCCAGGGTTGTCATCGCGTCGCTCCTCTCCGTGCAAGAAATCTGGCCAAGACAATAGCCAGGGACAAGCCAATGAGTTCTTTGAATGTACTCGCAAACATTATGAACACTGGGATGATATAAATGATAACCATGCACTGAAATATTCTATGATCATATCGTCAGTCATAAATAAAATTTCTTATGCATGCAAACAGGTTATTTATATGCAACAAGAATGAGCAATAATGGAGTGGAAATAAAATGCCACAGTCGGGCGTCTGTGCGACACCACGTAAAGGGCTTATAAGGTAAATAAATAACAAACAATGCCGCAGTCGGGCGTCTCAGCGACACCACATAAAGGGCTTACAAGGTAATTAAATAACAAGCAATGCCACAGTCGGGCATCTCAGCGACACCACATAAAGGGCTTATAAAGAAATTAAATAACAAACAATGCCATAGTCGGGCGTCTCAGCGACACCACATAAAGGGCTTATAAGAAAATAAATAACAAGCAATGCCACAGTCGGGCGTCTCAGCGACACCACATAAAGGGCTTATAAGAAAATAAATAACAAGCAATGCCACAGTCGGGCGTCTCAGCGACACCACATAAAAGGCTTATAAAACAAATAATCACAATGAATATCTAGGGGTAGAACCGTCTCAGGGATACCCAATAATTCAGATAATAAAATGGGTTAGTCCATAATAAACATAAACATATTTATCACAAGTCATCAGTCATGATCCATGTTCTGGTTTAGTAGTTTCTCCTCCGAAGACCGACACTAAGACCGACACTTGACCCATCCCAGACTGTAGTCCTTAACCATGGACACGGCTATTCGAATAGGTTTAATCTATGCAGAGGGTGTACTCTTTACCCACGAGTAACGGATTCCTTTAGTCAATCGGGACTAATTCCTTCTGCGGTCTTTTAAATGAAAACGCACCTGACTTGCACACACCAGCTTAACTCGCCAGTGTCTGGAATCACCCACGACACTCGTTAAGCAAAACTCTAAGTGGGGAGGCTACAACCTCGATTAGCATGGGATCACAAAATTTATACCGCGCGCAAAACTGGGGAAGCTACCCCCTCGGCTACAACCGAAACACCCATGCCCCCTGACTGGATGAGTGGCTTTAATCCATGGCCGTGGTACCCTCATCCCGGCCCCTCTGTACGGTGTGTGCTAGAAAGGGGTTAACAAATTACTGAACCGTACTCTACTTATTGTAGAGATGAGTGGTAGTACGAAACAAGTATGGGGGTTACTGTAACAAGACTTGATCTATGGTCGACTCAGGAGGTTTAAGTATTTCCTGCAAGATTAGCATAACGACTATATTTCATTCAATAGACAGAATCACCATTCATCATACCCTTCATGCCATGCCGGATACACTCGTCTCAAATGAGAAACTAGGGACAAGCTCGGGTCTACCCAAGACAAAGACTTTCCTGTTATCCTTCTGGTAGGCACGAAAGGCATACGAAGATGATCACTATCACGAGCCTGTCCATTTCCAAGTGCAAGAAAATTTCCAATGAGCATTCATGCAAATGATCACATCACCACATAAAATAACGAGTTCTATGTATTGAGGTGGTGTCATGATCGTGTCAAACAATGCATGCAAAATATTATGCCAGGGTTCAGGATGCTTGCCTTCAAGGTGTGGAGAGGTGGGTGTGCTCTCCAAAACTTTTGAAAGCTCTCTGCCTCTCTCCAAAATCCTATTTTGAAAATATTGGAATTAACACACAATTTCAAAACAGCACAAAAAAGTTGTTTGAATTTTTTTCAAATAAATCTTAAAATAAACTAGACAGAATTTGAGAGATGTAGGAAAAAGAATCAATTCATTTGGAGTTATATTTTAAAAGTTATAGCCAGTCAAAGTTTAGTCAAATCTGTTTTTAAAATAAAACAGAAAAAAAAAACGTTTCGGGCAGAATACCTCTTCGAAAAGGGGAGATGTACTCGGAGTTTTGCGCTTCCACTTAAACACGTGGAGGCGGCGCTGGGTCTCTGACAGTGGGTCCAGGGGGCCCACTAGTCAGGTTTGACCAGTCCATCTCTCCCTCCTCTTCCTCTGCCCGAACGGCGGCGAGGCAACGGCGATCAACGCCGGTGAACGGCGGCTCTCCGCGGGCTCCAGATGGTCGGAATGGATCCGCAAGACCGGGGCGGTCCTCCCGGTGGTCGTTGGGTCGGCGGGGACGGAGTGAGCTGCCGGCGGCGAACTTCGCGGCGGAGGAGGCATTCGGGAGCAAAGTGGGTTTGGGGCTACGGTGGCTCCCGATCAAAATCGAGCAGGGGGAAGGGCTCACGGGATGAATAGAGAGCTTCTGGTGGAGAGAGTGGAGAGGGGGAGACCCTGGTGGTGCCGGAGTGGCTGGGGCAGTGGCGGCGGCAGGAGTTGCCGGAGAGGAAGAAGTTGATCCCTCTGGTCTTTCAACTACCAATGGAGGGTCAGTGAGGTAGTGAGGGAAGTTGCTTGAGGGCTTGACGAGCTCGGGGCTTCCTTTTATAGCGCGACGCGGTCGATTCTGCGGCGGTGGGGATAAGATCGTTGGCGACCGACGTTTTGTAGCAGCAGGGGGACGTGGCGGGGCTGAGGATGGCGGCAGGAGCTAGTGGACGAGCGGAGCACTGCTCCAGGGCGAGCTGGCGAGCGGGAGTGGCTCGGGCGGCGCCGACACGGCCGGGGCCTGCATGCGGCCGTCAGCTAGCCGCCACGGCCGTCCTGACGGTGGCGCTGTGGGGTGCCAGGGGTGGTTGGGGTGGCGTGCCGGTGCAGGACGATACGTGGCGTGCTAGTTGCTGTTGGCCAAGGGCCGAAACGGGTGTGGGGCGAGACGCGGTGGCTCGGGCGCACGTGCGTGCCAAACGCACGCTCTGGGCGCGCCCAGAGCACGCCCGAGACGTGTTCGACGAAATGCCAGTGCATGCTAGAGGTCGCGGGTGAGGCTGGCAAGAAACAGGGCTAGGTTAGGGTTAGTCATTAGGTAAATGGACATGGTGGTTAGGTCAGGTGGCCAAGTTCACAATGCAAACAAACACTCATGCCAATTCTGTCCATGCACTCCAGGTGTTTGACAAAATGCCACAGGCACCTAGGCTTTTCTTGGAGTGGCCAATTCTTCCAGAGTGAAGTCTCTTTGGATGCACAAGAGGGTGGTGAGGTTAGTTTGTCAAAAGAAGAAACTGGTTAGTGCAAGTTTTGCAAAACCTCAGTTTTTGACAGAAAGAAGAGGGCATGGCTGCAAGCACTTAGAATCATCCAATGGGTCCACTCTCCTGGACTTAAGGGTTTGGCAAGGTACACTACATGCAGGAGAAAGAATCAAGGGCCAAAGAGCAAGCAAGAATATGGTTGCTGTACAAACCATCATGTTGGACCAGAATGAAGATGAGGTTGATACACTCAAATTTTTTCAAAGAACATCATTGGGTTTTTGCATAAAGTTGAATCATAAGCTACTACCAGCATCCCATAATTTTGGTGGAGGCTAGAAAGAAGTATTTAAATGAGTTGTAGTGCAAAATTGCCCACTGGACCAGAGAAGAAAATTGGGTGTAGAGCTCAAAATATTTCATGAATAAAAGATATTTTTGCATAAAAGTGATTTAAAAACATCACCTCACATCTCCAAATTTTGGTTGGAATTTTAAGTGAATTTATCAAATGGTTGTAGTTCAAATATGGCCATATAACCTTGGAAAACCATTTTTCAAGAAAATAAAGATCAAGCAATTTAATTATGTAATTAGCTCTATTAATAAAAGAAAAGTTTTTCTTGAGAGGCTAAACAAGTCCAATAACATATTTGAAAAGTTTTCATTTTGGGGAAAACTCCATAATAGCAAGGGAGAAAAAGGTTCAAAAATCAAAAGGGAGCCCAGAAAATAAAAGTTTTATTTTCCTAGCAAAATTTTAATTAATAAAACAAGGTCAAAATTTTGGGGTGTCACAACACTACCCCCCTTAAAAGAAAATCTCGTCCTCGAGATTTGTTAAGAGTTGTTTTGAAAAAAATCTTTCCTGTGAGCTGGAACCAAAAGATTTATTCATAGGACAAACTTGCATCGTCGAGGTTGGCAGCTACGCCCGGGAAAAAAATGCAATCGCACATCAACATACTCATGCATGGCTACTATTAAAAACCGGAGCGCACAATCAAACAGCATTTAATTACGGCGATACAGGGTCACAAGATTACAAGGCGAGGTCATTCTAAGACTCGGTATCATTCGAGCGAATAGTCTAACTCGTTCATATCTAAGCGGGCTTGCTTCGCGGACGTCAAGGTTTCTCCACGGTTTTCACCGTCGTGATCTGCTGGAGGGGGATGAGGGGCTACAGGGTTGGGGTAGCGATGATGACCATCTCGGGGATTGTTGGCCACAATCCCGTTGGAGCATGTTCCCAAAAGGCGACGAAGCACTTCTGGGGTCATCAAGGTCTTTTGGTTGATGGCCGGGGCTGTGCTGTGTTGAGGCTAGCGTGCCCTTTATATAGAAATAGGGTACGGAGTCTTCGTTCGCATGCTTGCGAATAAGACAGATTATGTGTCGATCACTGGCACATGATTGACAGGCTAGGCTGATAGGTTGGGCACCGACTGCCAAAAGGTGTCGGGTCACTGTGTGGCTATCTTGAACGGGAAGCTTGGTTGGGGTTTTGGTTAGGGTCTGGTGGGTTGGTTTTCCTAGGTTTTTCGACCTGGCTAAGATAGGATTAGCCAATGGTCATCCTGCCTCTGATACCAAGTTTGTCACGACCGGTTTACCGGGTATTAATTTCTAGAAAAAGGTCGTTGTGCTCACCAGCCCCAGGATTACTGTTAGCTGATGAGACTCCGACTTGATACAGAATTTCCAAGCAAAATGCAAAATGTGTAGTACAAGACCATTCTGGCCTGAGAATATAACAAATGGTTTCTAGTGGTTGAGGGCGGAAGCGGTTTGTGAATCATCAGTGTCTATGGAACTCCATTTTCCACAGGAACAGCTGACCAGGTTAACTCCTATCTTTGCGAGGCTGCTACCACCACTGCTTAGGTTCCGGGGCTGTCATCGCGTCGCTCCTCTCCGTGCAAGAAATCTGGCCAAGACAATAGCCAGGGACAAGCCAGTGAGTACTTTGAATGTACTCGTAAACATTATGAACACTGGGATAATATAAATGATAACCATGCACTGGAATATTCAATGATCATATCGTCAGTCATAAATAAAATTTCTTATGCATGCAAACAGGTTATTTATATGCAACAAGAATGAGCAATAATGGAGTGGAAATAAAATGCCGCAGTCGGGCGTCTGTGCGACACCATGTAAAGGGCTTATAAGGTAAATAAAGAATAAGCAATGCCGCAGTCGGGCGTCTCAGCGACACCACATAAATGGCTTACAAGGTAATTAAATAACAAGCAATGCCACAGTCGGGCGTCTCAGCGACACCACATAAAGGGCTTATAAAGAAAATAAATAACAAACAATGCCACAGTCGGGCGTCTCAACGACACCACATAAAGGGCTTATAAGAAAATAAATAACAAGCAATGCCACAGTCGGGCGTCTCAGCGACACCACATAAAGGGCTTATAAGAAAATAAATAACAAGCAATGCCACAGTCGGGCGTCTCAGCGACACCACATAAAGGGCTTATAAAACAAATAATCACAAGGAATATCCAGGGGTAGAACCGTCCCAGGGATAACCAATAATTCAGATAATAAAATGGGTTAGTCCATAATAAACATAAACATATTTATCACAAGTCATCAGTCATGATCCACGTTCTGGTTTAGTAGTTTCTCCTTTGAAGACCGACACTAAGACCGACACTTGACCCATCCCAGACTGTAGTCCTTAACCATGTACACGGCTATTCGAATAGGTATAATCTCTGCAGAGGGTGTACTCTTTACCCACGAGTAACGGATTCCTTTAGTACATCGGGACTAATTCCGTCTACGATCTTTTAGATGAAAACGCACCTGACTTGCACACACCAGCTTAACTCACCGGTGTCTGGAATCACTCACGACACTCGTTAAGCAAAACTCTAAGTGGGGACGCTACAACCTCGATTAGCATGGGATCACAAAATTTATACCGCGCGCAAAACTGGGGAAAGCTACCCCCTCGGCTACAACCGAAACACCCATGCCCCCTGACCGGATGACTGGCTTTAATCCATGGCCGTGGTACCCTCATCCCGGCCCCTCTGTATGGTGTGTGCTAGAAAGGGGTTAACAAATTACTGAACCGTACTCTACTTATTGTAGAGACGAGTGGTAGTACGAAACAAGTATGGGGGTTACTGGAACAAGACTCGATCTATGGTCGACTCAGGAGGTTTAAGTATTTCCTGCAAGATTAGCATAACGAGTATATTTCATTCAACAGACAGAATCATCATTCATCATACCCTTCATGCCATGCCGGACACACTCGTCTCAACGAGAAACTAGGGACAAGCTCGGGTCTACCCAAGACAGAGACTTTCCCGTTATCCTTCCGGTAGGCATGAAAGGCATACGAAGATGATCACTATCACAAGCCTGTCCATTTACAAGAGCAAGGAAATTTCCAATGAGCATTCATGCAAATGATCACATCACCACATAAAATAACGAGTTCTACGTATTGAGGTGGTGTCATGATCGTGTCAAACAATGCATGCAAAATATTATGCCAGGGTTCAGGATGCTTGCCTTCAAGGTGTGGAGACGTGGGGGTGCTCTCCAAAACTTTTGAAAGCTCTCTGCCTCTCTCCAAAACCTATTTTGAAAATATTGGAATTAACACACAATTTCAAAACAGCACAAAAAAGTTGTTTGAAATTTTTTCAAATAAATCTTAAAATAAGTTAGACAGAATTTGAGAGATGTAGGAAAAAGAATCAATTCATTTGGAGTTATATTTTAAAAGTTATAGCCAGTCAACGTTTAGTCAAATCTGTTTTTAAAATAAAACCGAGAAAAAAATGTTTCGGGCAGAATACGTCTTCGAAAAGAGGAGACGTACTCGGGGTTTTGCGCTTCCACTTAAACAGGTGGAGGCGGCACTGGGTCTCTGACAGTGGGTCCAGGGGGCCCGCTGGTCAAGTTTGACTAGTCCATCTCTCCCTCCTCTTCCTCTGCTCGAACGGCGGCGAGTCAACGGCGACCAACGCCGGTGAACGGCGGCTCCCCGCGGGCTCCAGAGGGTCGGAATGGATCTGCAAGACCGGGGCGGTCCTCCCGGTGGTCGTTGGGTCGGCGGGGACGGAGTGAGCTGCCGATGGCGAGCTTCGCGGCGGGGGAGGCATTCGGGAGCAAAGTGGGTTTGGGGCTACGGTGGCTCCCGATCAAAATCGAGCAGGGGGACGGGCTCACGGGAGGAATAGAGAGCTTCTGGTGGAGAGAGTGGAGAGGGGGAGGCCCTGGTGGTGCCGGAGTGGCTGGGGCAGTGGCGGCGGCAGGAGTTGCCGGAGAGGAAGAAGATGATCCCTCTGGTCTTTCAACTACCATGGGAGGGTCAGTGAGGGAGTGAGGGAAGTTGCTTGAGGGCTTGACGAGCTCGGGGCTTCCTTTTATAGCGCGACGCGGTCGGTTCTGCGGCAGTGGGGATAAGATCGCCGGCGACCGACGTTCTGTAGCAGCAGGGGGGCGTGGCGGGGCTGAGGATGGCGGCAGGAGCTAGCGGACGAGCGGAGCACTGCTCCAGGGAGAGCTGGCGAGCGGGAGTGGCTCGGGCGGCGCCGACACGGCCGGGGCCTGCATGCGGCCGTCAGCTAGCCGCCACGACCGTCCTGACGGTGGCGCTATGGGGTGCCAGGGGTGGTCGGGGTGGCGTGCCGGTGCAGGAGGATACGTGGCGTGCTAGCTGTTGTTGGCCAAGGGCCGGAACGGGTGCGGGGCGATACGCGGCGGCTCGGGCGCACGTGCGTGCCAAACGCACGGTCTGGGCGCGCCCAGAGCACGCCCGAGACGTGTTCGACGAAATGCCAGTGCATGCTAGAGGTCGCGGGTGAGGCTGGCAAGAAACAGGGCTAGGTTAGGATTAGTCATAAGGTAAATGGACATGGTGGTTAGGTCAGGTGGCCAAGTTCACAATGCAAACAAACACTCATGCCAATTCTGTCCATGCACTCCAGGTGTTTGACAAAATGCCACAGGCACCTAGGCTTTTCTTGGAGTGGCCAATTCTTCCAGAGTGAAGTCAATTTGGATGCACAAGAGGGTGGTGAGGTTCGTTTGTCAAAAGAAGAAACTTGTTAGTGCATGTTTTGCAAAACCTCAGTTTTTGACAGAAAGAAGAGGCATGGCTGCAAGCACTTAGAATCATCCAATGGGTCCACTCTCCTGGACTTAAGGGTTTGGCAAGGTACACTACATGCAGGAGAAAGAATCAAGGGCCAAAGAGCAAGCAAGAATGTGGTTGCTGTACAAACTATCATGTTGGACCAGAATGAAGATGAGGTTGATACACTCAAATTTTTTCAAAGAACATCACTGGGTTTTTGCATAAAGTTGAATCATAAGCTACTACCAGCATCCCATAATTTTGGTGGAGGCTAGAAAGAAGTATTTAAATGAGTTGTAGTGCAAAATTGCCCACTGGACCAGAGAAGAAAATTGGGTGTAGAGCTCAAAATATTTCATGAATAAAAGATATTTTTGCATAAAAGTGATTTAAAAACATCACCTCACATCTCCAAATTTTGGTTGGAATTTTAAGTGAATTTATCAAATGGTTGTAGTTCAAATATGGCCATATAACCTTGGAAAACCATTTTTCAAGAAAATAAAGATCAAGCAATTTAATTATGTAATTAGCTCTATTAATAAAAGAAAAGTTTTTCTTGAGAGGTTAAACAAGTCCAATAACATATTTGAAAAGTTTTCATTTTGGGGAAAACTCCATAATAGCAACGGAGAAAAAGGTTCAAAAATCAAAAGGGAGCCCAGAAAATAAAAGTTTTAATTTCCTGGCAAAATTTTAATTAATAAAACAAGGTCAAAATTTGGGGGTGTCACACACCCTATGTTATAGCTATTACATGAGGAATCGCATCTGACATAATTATCCATCACTGATCCATTGCCTACGAGCTTTTTATATATTGTGCTTCGCTTATTTACTTTTCCGTTGCTATTGTTACAATCACTACAAAACCCCAAAATATTAGTTTTGCCATCTTTACCTTTTACCACTGTTATCATTACTATCATACTACTTTGCTACTAAATACTTTGCTGCAGATAGTAAGTTATCCAGGTGTGGTTGAATTGACAACTCAACTGCTAATACTCAAGAATATTCTTTGGCTCCCCTTGTGTCGAATCAATAAATTTGGGTTGAATACTCTACCCTCGAAAGCTGTTGCGATACCCTACACCTGTGGGTTATCAGCAGGGCACCTACGGGGGCAACTCGAACATGGAAGCAGAGCAACTTGTGAAAGTGCAACTATCCCTAGGTGGTTTTGGTAATTCCTAACAACATATATCTCATTGAGCTAATGCTATTCCAAGATAAATATTTCAGGAAATCTCAATGATTGGCATGGCATGGATGAGAAAAGGGGACCCCTCAAAATGCTAAGGACAAAAGGATTGGTTCAAGCTCAAAGCTCAAGACTCTACATTTTCTATTTTAGTGATCCAAGATCACATTGAGTCTATAGGAAAAGCCAATACTATCAAGGAGGGATGAGGTGTTGCTTAATGAGGTTCTTGCTCAAAATGCTTAGTGATATGCTCCAAAGCCCTCAACTACTTTCTCACTTCCACATATGACCTAAACCAAAAGTCAAACTCGGCCCCACCGATTTTTTCTATCCGGCGCCATCGAGTTCCGATGTCATAGCCACTGCCACAAACCCTAGGCAAATCGGTCTCACCGATAGGGATCTCGGTCTCACCGAGATGGGATTGTAATCTCTCTGTTTCCCTTTGTAACGTTTCGGTCTCACCGAGATGAGCGATCGGTCCCACCGAGATTGCAATGTAAACTCTCTGTTTCCCTTTCATAACGTTTCGGTCCCACCGAGATGAGCGAATTGGTCCCACCGAGTTTACCTGACCAACTCTCTAGTTAGCGTATTACCAAAATCAGTCTCACTGCGTTTGTGTAATCGGTCTCACCGAGATTACGTTATGCCCTAACCCTAACCATATCGGTCCTACCGAGTTGCATGTCGGTCCCATCGAAAATTCTAACAGTCACTAGATTTACTGAATCGGTCTGACCGAGTTTCTCAATTTGGTCCCATCGAGATTGGTAAGTTGTGTGTAATAGTTAGATTTTGTGTGGAGGCTATATATACCCCTCCACCCCCTCTTCATTCGTGGAGAGAGCCATCAGAACATGCCTACACTTCCAACTTACATTTTCTGAGAGAGAACCACCTACACTTGTGTTGAGGTCAAGATATTCCAATCCTACCATATGAATTTTGATCTCTATCCTTCCCCAAGTTGCTTTCCACTCAAATCTTCTTTCCACCAAATCCATATCCTGTGAGAGAGACTTGAGTGTTGGGGAGACTATCATTTGAAGCACAAGAGCAAGGATTTCATCATCAACACACCATTTGTTACTTCTTGGAGATTGGTGTTTCGTAGATTGGCTAGGTGTCACTTTGGATCCTCCGACAAGATTGTGGAGTTGAACCAAGGAGTTTGTACGGGCAAGGAGATTGCCTACTTCGTGAAGATCTACCCCTAGTGAGGCAAGTCCTTCATGGGCGACGGCCATGGTGGGATAGACAAGGTTGCTTCTTTGTGAACCCTTCGTGGGTGGAGCCCTCCGTGGACTCGTGCAACCGTTACCCTTCGTGGGTTGAAGTCTCCATCAACGTGGATGTATGATAGCACCACCTATCGGAACCATGGCTAAAAAATCTCCATGTCTCCAATTGCGTTTGCCTCCTCAAACTCCCCCCCTTTACCTTCATATGCAATTGTGTTAAATTCTGCTGCTATACTCTAGAATTTCATGGGTAGGTTGATTGCTTGACTTGTGCTAAGTTATTAAAACCTGCCAAGAATTGAAATTGGGAAAAGGCTAAGTTTTTATTTTGTCAAGTAGTCTAATCATCCCCCCCTAGACATACTTTCGATCCTACAAGTGCTATCAGGGCTTTGGTCTCCATTTGGTTTGATTTCCATAGCTTTTGGTAGTCATAGCCTTGGTTACCAAGGAGAGTATGGCGTCTAGCAAGGGAAATTATCACCGTAGAGGTTCTTACTTTGATGGTACTAATTTTGCTAGTTGGAAGCATAAGATGAAAATGCATATTCTTGGATATAACCCTAATGTATGGGCTATTGTGTGTATTGGCTTGCAAGGTGAATTCTTTGATGGGAGAGAACCGAACCGTGAAGCTACCGCGGAAGAGTTGAAGATGCTGCAATACAACACTCAACCTTGTGATATCCTCTTCAACGGATTGTGCCCCTAAGAATTCAACAAAATCAGCCGTCTTGAGAATGCAAAGGAAATTTGTGACACTTTGATTGACATGCACGAAGGTACCGACTCCGTCAAGGGATCCAAATTGGATGGGCTTCAAAGTCAACTTGACAAGTTCAAGATGAAGGATGGTGAAGGCTTCGCTGAAATGTACTCTAGGCTTGCTCTCATCACAAATGAGATTGCCGGCTTAGGAAATGAAGAGATGACCGACAAATTCATCATCAAGGAGATCCTAAGAGCCTTGGATAGAAAATATGATACCGTGTGCACATTGATCCAAATGATGCCCAATTACAAGAATCTCAAGCCAACGGAGGTCATTGGAAGAATTTTTGCTCATGAGATGTCACTCAAGGATAAGGAAGAGCTCCACAACAAGTCAAGTGGTGCTTACAAAGCCTCATGTGAAGATCCCACATCATCAAGTGAGAAACAAACCTTCAATGAAGAATTGAGCCTAATGGTGAAGAATTTCAACAAGTTCTACAAGAGTAGGAGCAAGGAAAGAAGTTCCAAGTCAAGGTCCTACAATGACAAAAGATCTTCGAGTCGAGAGTGTAATTGCTACAATTGTGGAAGACCCGGACACTATCCCACTGAGTGTACGGCTCCCTACAAGAGAAGAGAAGAATCACCACCAAGAGAGACAAGGAGTAGAGATGATCGTTATGAACGAAGAACATCCCTGAGAAGCAACGATTCAGAAAGGAAGGACAAATCAACAAAGAGCTACACAAAACGAAGACACCAAGCTCATGTTGGTGAATGGGTATCCGGCTCTGACTCCGAACATCACTTCGAGAGAAGCTATCACTCTGACTCAGAACATACTCAAGATGAAGGTGTTGCCGGTCTAGCACTTGTGTCAACCAACTCCTACGACATATTTGATTCACCAAATGAAGGACTTGGAAGATGCTTCATGGCTAACGGCCCTAAGGTATTACACCCCGAGTATGTTGATTACAATAGTGATGAAGATGACTTGCTAGGCGATGATGATTTACTTGTTGACAACTCTAGTGATGAATACTATGATGAAACGTCAATTACTCATGCTAATCAAGATAAAATGAATGACAATGATATGGAGAAGATTGAGCTTCTAACTAAAGAACGAAACACTTTTAAGTTAGCTCATGAAACTATCTTAGGAGATCATCGAGAACTTTTAAGGACTCATGAGAAATTACATTTTGAAAAGCTTAACCTTGAGCAAGAACATGAGTTTTTAAAGGCTATCAATGATGATCTTCGCAAGAAAAGTTCTTCTTACATCGCCAAGCATTTACTCTTATCTACTTACATGCCTCAAGTCAAGTCTAGTAACAAGAGCAAGAAAGATTCTTCCTCTAGTAGTAACAACAATCATCATGCTGAATCCAATGTTGTTGCATCAAGTAGTTCTCTTGATACCACTAATGATTCTCTTAGCCAAGTTACACTTGAGCAAGAAAACAGCTTATTGAAGGGAATTATAGAGAAAGGTGTTTATAAGAGTCTTGTCGGAAGTAAACAATTCGAGGAAATTGTACGCAAGCAAGGAAGGCACCGGAAGAACCAAGGTGTTGGTTTTGAACGAAAGTTCAATGCCAATGGAGTTGAGTGGGAAGAAGATCAATACCCTAAGAAGAAGTTTGTTCCTCAACAAGAGAAGTATGATCTTACTTATTTCAAAGGGACACAAGCTCAAGATGATCTTCCACCACAAGACCACAAGCAGAAAGGCAAGGACAAGCTTCAAGAGGAGATTGATGCATTTGAAGAAGCTCATAAGGCCATGGTCAAGTGGGTTCCCAAGAATATATCAAGTTCTACTTCATCAAGTACGACTACAACTCCAAAGATTCCCATCAAGATGGTGTGGATCCCGAAGAAGAAGAACTAGAGAGTTCTTGAGGGTGACTCCGCCAACATACTTCACTCTTATCATTTTGGTGAGGACAAGTGCAACCAACTTCCACATCTTGCACTAGTTCATGGAGTCACAAACCCTCTTGTTGGTAAGACAAGGGACAAGGTAACTCAATGCTTTCATAGACATCATCTTGTGTGTGCATTACTCTATGTCTATGGATATCCTTGTTTGTTCCTTATGGGACTAACCCGTGTAGGTATTGAAAGTGAAACTCACTCCAAAGTATTGCTCCAAAAGATCTACATCAACATAGAGCATCCACATCTTCAACACCTACATCAAGTCATCATCGACAAAACCCAAGGTTAGTTCATCCCTCTTAGGGGGGATTTCACATCTAGGGGAGCTTTACTCTAATAATTGAGCTAAAGCAACTCTAATGATTTGAACACATCAATGCATTATGTAAAAGTGGCAACCCCACTTGAGCTTAAACGATTAGTATGACCTATGATCAAATGTTCTCATTTGACTCCTAAGTCAATATACTCATATATAGATGACCTAATCATCGCCAATTGCTTGATAGATGCTAGAATTGGTTGTGCATGCTTTGTCACATATTTTATCTACCATTTTACTATGTGAGCATGTCGTTTGCATGTTTTACTCATTCGAGGACATCCACTTGTTGTTTTGCTTCTTTGGCTTCTTTTCTTTTTGCCAAGTGGATGGACAAGAATGCCTAAGAACCCCCCCATCTAGCTATCTATGCTATTCTTGTCTCAAACTCTATCCATGCTATATCACAAAGTTTGATCAAGTCATATTCGAACCACTCTGTGTGAGGAGCACTCGGAGTCCCCGATTCATCATAGACTTAAACTTCCAAAACTTCTTTGTGCATTTCGGTCTGACCTATTCATCCATTTTGGTCATACCGAGATCACTAAGTCGATCTAGGTTTTCAATCTCGGTGCAACCGATTTGAACTTTTCGGTCACACCGAGTTGCAGCAACTGCTTGCAGTTATGCATCTCGGTGCCATCGAGTCGTTCCACTCGGTCACACCGACAGGGTCAGGCTATAAATACCCCCGGGCCAAAATTTGGAAATTTCTCTGAATCCCTTCGCCCGCGCTCACGCTGCTCTGCCTCCCTGGGTCTTCGAATCGTCCTCCTCGTTGCAAGCCGCCTCCCACCGCTGGTCTCCGCCGCCGTCAACGGAAATCGTCTCTGCCGTTGCCGCCGTAGCAAGTCCACCACCGCACTTAGGGTGTGGACTTGATCCTTGTGCTAATATCATTCTGATTCCTAGAACATTGTTTTGCCATGTATCTTGCCATGATTGAGAACATCCTATCCAGTTAAATAGATTAGTTTCAATTGAAAATTTAGGGTTAGGTTTCCGCCGAAATCATCTCGGACCAACCGAGTTGTAGAAATCGGTTCCACCGATTTGGCTTAGTCCATTGCACATGTGATTCTCGGTCTGACCAAGAATTGCAAATCGATGTGACCGAGTTCAGTACTTTGTGAAACCCTAGCATTCTCGGTGCCACCGAACTGTGACTCGGTCTGACAGAGTTCACTAGTTTAGGTTCCAAAAGCTGCTTCGGTATCACCGAGTTTACAAATCGGTAGATCCGAAATGCTTTATGTGGAAAATTAAAACTAAGTTTTTGACTCATTCTTTTGCAAAAACTTCTGTGCTTTGTGATTCTCATCCCCTCTATCTCATCTATATCTATTCACAGGGTCTGCTGTCAGAGTTTGCACCATGTCGGATCAGAGTGACAGTCAGGACAGAGATGAAGAGCAAGTTCACTTGAGTGAGGGCATTAGTCCCTCCAGTACCTCAGATGAGGGTAGCAGGAGCACACCCAGCACCTTGCCAAAGGCATCCACCAGGGCCAGAAAGAAGAGAACCTCAGATCCTGAAGATGAGGACTATGTGGGAGAAGAGGATGAGGCCACATCTAGGAAGGTGTTAAAGAAGGAATATGGCATAGCTGCTGCCATCAAGCCTGGTATGAACATGAAAGTTCCAGCCAAGAGGACACCTATGTTGAAGGTCAGAGGAACAACTCAAGAGACTTTGGGACCTGAACCCAAAGAGCAAGTTGTGGCTGAGAAGAAAAGGAAAGAAAGAGCTAAGAAGACTATGGCCAGAGTAGTTGGAAAACCCTCTATGATGGAAGAAGAGGAAGAGGTTGCTGCACCAGCACCTTAAGCTCAAAAGCTCATGGGAGATGCTATAAGATTATGGGCTGCTCCATCAAAGCCCAAAGAAGCTCCCAAGGCAGCTGCACCTAAGCACAAAGCTGCACCCAAGAGGAACACCAGGAGTATTCCTGCTACAGAGAAGAACAAGGCCCAGTGCTTGAAGCTGCTGTAAAAGAAGAAGATGATGATGAGTCACATGTCTTGAGAAAGTTGAAGCCCAAAATTCCATATCACAATGATGCTCATCTTATAGATGAGGACATGAAGCTCAGGAAGGATGCAGGACTCAGACAGTGGAGATTGACAGATCCCTATGCTGTCAGGAGAAGGACTGTTGTGGACTACATGTTCCATACAAAGGAACAGCAGGACTTCTATGAGATAGTGTTGCTTGATAAGAAGCCAATAGTCTGTGATATGAGATGGGTGGACTGGAAGTACATCAGAGGTTGCTACATCAGAAGCCAATAGTCTGTGATATTTGATGTGCCTCAAAAGTTCAAAGTCATGAGCCTAATTGTAGAAACTCTCAAGAGGACAGCTACTGACCAGAAGAGGAGTTGTGGGTATGCCCCACAGATTCAGGAGCTCATCAACTCGAAGACGGGCACTGGCACTTATCTCTTGGACAAGGAACACCTGCCCATCTACCCAGATTTTGAGGACAACACTGTAGTGATGGATGAGAATGAACCATCAGCTGTGCAAGCACAAGAAAACAAGGAGAAAGCAAGGACTGAGAAGGCTACAAAGATGCCAACTATTGATGAGGCATCTCAGTATTTCCTGAAGAGCAAGCAAGATCAGCTTGGCTACTTGATTGCCTCCACTCTGAGGATTGAGAAGGGTTTGGACACCCTGACAGAGAACCAGGAGAGCTTGGAGAGAATCATAGAGCAGAAGTTCTATGATTTAGATGTGAAGGTCATTGAGATACAGTTAGTTGTTGAGCAACTTTAGGAGGAAGTGGAGGAAAAGAAGGGCAAGTCTACCACAGATACATTTGCTAGAGTGCCTAGAGGCCAGAGATCTGTTGTAGTGCCAGTTACAGACACCAGAGCAACTTCATCTGCACCAGCAACAGCTTCAGTGCCACCAGCTCCAGTAGCCACTCCACCAGCTCCATCAACCTCAACAGATGCCTTCGTCCTTGGAGTCATTTCTACACCACCTCATCAAGACCAAGCCTGAGAGTTGATTTAGCACTATGCATTTTTTATGAACTTTTTGGTAACTTGTTGCCAAAGGGGGAGAAAATGTATAGATCATAGGCTTTGAGAGAGAGTGTTGCTTTTGTTCTCTCTTGTTTTTGGTGGTTGATATTTATTTGTTTGCTTGTTTGAGATACATTCTGTGTTTGTGTGATACTTGGAGAATCATGTGTTTGATCATATGCTATGCTACATTATTGCTTGATTGGATGATATTATCTCTTATATCCTCATATGATCATTCACTTTGCTTGGTGATGAGTGCATGTATTTAATTATTATCATTTTGAGCGCTCCACCAAGATGTATGTGACATGGAAGAGTACCCCATGATTCTAACTCATTGTGCATTTGCAGTCCAAAGCAAATCTTAAACTATGCACAAATTTAGGGGGAGCCCTTGCTTTTCACACACTTCTCAAAGCGACAATGTTTTCAATCTTATTATCATTTGTCGAAGCTTTGATCTATATGTTGTCATCAATTACCAAAAAGGGGGAGATTGAAAGTGCAACTATCCCTAGGTGGTTTTGGTAATTCCTAACAACATATAGCTCATTGAGCTAATGATATTCCAAGATAAATATTTCAGGAAAGCTCAATGATTGGCATGGCATGAATGAGAAAAGTGGACCCCTCAAAATGCTAAGGACAAAAGGATTGGCTCAAGCTCAAAGCTCAAGACTCTCCATTTTCTATTTTAGTGATCCAAGATCACATTGAGTCTATAGGAAAAGCCAATACTATCAAGGAGGGATGAGGTGTTGCTTAATGAGGTTCTTGCTCAAAATGCTTAGTGATATGCTCCAAAGCCCTCAACTACTTTCTCACTTCCACATATGACCTAAACCAAAAGTCAAACTCGGCCCCACCGATTCTTTCTATCCGGCGCCACCGAGTTCAGATGTCATAGCCACTGCCACAAACCCTAGGCAAATCGGTCTCACCGATAAGGATCTCGGTCTCACCGAGATGGGATTGTAGTCTCTCTATTTCCCTTCGTAACGTTTTGGTCTCACCGAGATGAGCGATCGGTCCCATCGAGATTGCAATGTAAACTCTCTGCTTCCCTTTCGTAACGTTTCGGTCCCATTGAGATGAGCGAATCGGTCCCACCGAGTTTACCTGACCAACTCCCTGGTTAGCTTATTACCAAAATCGGTCTCACCGAGTTTGTGTAATCGGTCTCACCGAGATTACGTTATGCCCTAACCCTAACCATATCGGTCCTACCCATTTGCATGTCGGTCCCACCGAAAATCCTAACGGTCACTACATTTACTGAATCGGTCTGACCGAGTTTCTCAATTCGGTCCCACCGAGATTGGTAAGTTGTGTGTAACTGTTCAATTTTGTGTGGAGGCTATATATACCCCTCCACCCCCTCTTCATTTGTGGAGAGAGCCATCAGAACATGCCTACACTTCCAACTTACATTTTCTGAGAGAGAACCACCTACACTTGTGTTGAGGTCAAGATATTCTAATCCTACCATATGAATCTTGATCTCTAGCCTTCCCCAAGTTGCTTTCCACTCAAATCTTCTTTCCACCAAATCCATCTCTTGTGAGAGAGAGTTGAGTGTTGGGGAGACTATCATTTGAAGCACAAGAGCAAGGAGTTCATCATCAACACACCATTTGTTACTTCTTGGAGAGTGGTGTCTCCTAGATTGGCTAGGTGTCACTTGGGAGCCTCCGACAAGATTGTGGAGTTAAACCAAGGAGTTTGTACGGGCAAGGAGATCGCCTAATTCGTGAAGATCTACCCCTAGTGAGGCAAGTCCTTCGTGGGCGACGACCATGGTGGGATAGACAAGGTTTCTTCTTCGTGGACCCTTCATGGGTGGAGCCCTCCGTGGACTCACGCAACCATTACCCTTCGTGGGTTGAAGTCTCCATCAACGTGGATGTACGATAGCACCACCTATCGGAACCACGGCTCAAAAATCTCCGTGTCTCCAATTGCGTTTGCCTCCTCAAACTCCTCCCTTTTACCTTCATATGCAATTGTGTTAAATTCCGCTGCTATACTCTACAATTGCATGTGTAGGTTGATTGCTTGACTTGTGCTAAATTGTTAAGACCTGCCAAGAATTAAAATTGGGGAAAAGGCTAAGTTTTTATTTTGTCAAGTAGTCTAATCACCCCCCCCTAGACATACTTTCGATCCTACTACTTGTGCAACTCAAACAACATATAGACAACCTAGTACAAATCAGGAAGCAAACCTAAGCATGACAACCTAGTAGCCAACCTAGTACAATGCAGAACATGTGGAAAGACAACTAATATATGGATGTAGCCAACTAAGCAGACAAATTGTGCAGATGAACACCATATAGACAGACAACCTAGTGCAAAACAGCAAACCAACTAAGCAGGACAAGTAGTGCAAGTGTAGACCATATGGACAGCCAACTAGTAAAACTGGTGCAGCCAACTGAGCAGGCAACTTGTGCAAGTGAACAGTGTGTAGACACCCAACTAGCACAAACTGGTGCAACTGCAGAACATAAGGACAGCCAACTACCATATGAATGAAACCAGCTGGATAGAATTTTGTGCAACTAATAGAAAAATTCTACCTAAATCTCTACCAACTTGTGCAACTGAATAACATATAGACAACCAACCTAGTACAAACAGGAAGCCAACTAAGAATGACAACTAATGCAAAGTGCAGAACATGTGAACAACCAACTAAAAAAAGGGATGCAACCAACTAGGTAGAATTTTGTGCAACTAAACCAAAAACTAGTTCAATCAGCCATTGCATTGCACACATCTAGGACATCATCTACCAACAACAAACCGCAGCAAGGACCAGACACATGGTATATTGGGTGCACACGTACCTCAAATCGCAAAAATCCCAAGCACCACTCGGCCCTGACCAACAAAACACTCAGTAATGAATCCCCACAATCACTACCCCTTAAAACCGCACAAGATCGAAGCATGCACAGAAAAGGGCGAGAAAAGGGACCCTATGCAGCCTGCCAAATCTGCCACCGTCAACCTGGCCACGGCCTCATCCCCGGTGACGAGGCAGAAAGGGGATGTACAACAGAAGGCCTTCGCGGACAACTGCGTCAACCGCAAATCCCAACAACCAGTCCACCGACACCAACGCACCCTCCCACTATGAATCCCCACCACCACTATCCATTGTTCTCGCACAAATCCAAGGACAGGAGAGTCGAACAGAAGCACACACGACACGTCTACACCAAATCGACCATACAAGGTAGTTAACGCCATAGGAACCCTAGGAATCAGAGCCCGCCACTGACAACCTCGAGACGACCTAGACCCCCGGCGACGAGACAGAGAAAGGGAGGACAGTAGTAGGTACCTGCAATGCTGGCGAGGACCAGCAGCAAATCCACCCCGCGGTCCAGCAACGAATCCGCCGGCGATTTGAGAGCCGCGGCGCGATTCCGCCGCAGTTGCGGGGCGAGAGCGAGAGCGAAAATGGGGAGAGGAACTGGAATGCCACGGAGAGCTGACGAAATGGGGGAGAAAATGGCTCGCGTTTTGAAACCTCCACCCATAATCTCCTCTACATGCTTACATGTGGGTCGCCATCGTCCGGATAACGACACAACCGCGCTGTGGGAGGCCTCCCAACCAGGCGACACCTAGCGCTCGCACGGCTCGATCATGACGCGATCAAACAGCCAGGAAGCAGCCGGTCATTCTCTCTAGATAGCACGCGTGCACTTTTTAGGTTTTAGGGTATAATTATCACTTCCCACGGCTTAGTACTCCACCGAGCTCACTTTCGTGCTCATCAATCAGAAGTGAAAAACCATTGTTAGTTATTTCGAATCTAGATGGATATAAAAATTGACCAGTGAGCGAAAGCATATACCCTCAAAGAAAACTTATTAACTTTCTCTCGTTACCATCTTCTCTAGTGGTGTTTCTATCATTGTACCGCATGCTCTGTTTTATTTTTATTTTTTCCAGCAAAGGTTGAATTTTATTTGACTTAAAATGAAGCATCAAGAGGATACAACTGCAATGAGCACACAACCGGCTTCTGCATAGATAAAATACACACATCCAACACCAACACACACATAGAGAGAGAGAGAAAGAGAGAGAGAGAGATAAACACACCAGCAAAAAAGCAAAGCCGGACCAAAGCTATACCTTGGAGAGGAAAAAGCAAAAACTCTCGAAGCAATCAAAAAATTGCAACAACGATCATATTCGCACCAACTATCTCTTCACACCACAAGGACAACACATGAGGTTCTTTAATAACAATGCCTCTAGGAACACTGCGCAAACACCATCATCGTCGGATCCAACCACCTAATGCCAGACTCTAGATTTTCTCCCTGAAGAACAATTCTGGCCATATCCGAGCAATGTCTTCAATAATGTAACAATGCAAGAACATCGTCATTGTCACGTGTAACCAACTCGGGTCAGGCCTAGGGTCTTCCCCTCGGAGCTTCAGACCAGTACTCGAGAAGCACCACAAAACTAAAGTTAATCATGTGTAGTCACGACCATTTATCCATGATCCCAACAACTACATGCATGACTAGAAATCCCACCGCCGTCGTTATATAACCATACCCTCTACTTCAAGCTTTCCTCCATAGATTGCATCTCATAGTCGAAGGCAAATTGACTGGAGCGAGAGCCACCAAAACTCACAGTGGAACCTTCGACTCTACCCACAACCTTGTTAGATGAGTTCCCGACATTAGCCACTGGATCTGAATAGAAGAACCCTCAGCATCACGAAGACTTTGACGTCCACCGCAATCCGCAGCTCGAATGACCCGATGGTGTCGCCACGGTTAGATCTGAAGGAGAAATCCTTCCAAATCAAACACTGATAGAGACATTCGCTAATCTGATCAGATGCGACCACTAGCGAGAAAGGGAGCGACCAGCACCAACCCTCACAAGCAGTTGCCACCGAGAGAGCCGCATGCATCCAAGCGGAAACCACACTACAAGAAATATGTCAACTTGTTACCACCACTATTGGTCACTGAATGGTCACTATTTTCAATTTGTGACCTTTTTGTGACCAAAAACAAAAGGTCAAAAGTTGGCCGTCGTTAACTGACTATAGCAACCATTCTTCTGGAATGGGCGTAGACGTTTATGACCAAAATATGTCTACTGTGGCGTTTTGGTCACAAGCAACCTCCCCAGACCACGTAGGCATCCAGCGTGGCAAGCTGATGTGGCACAAGAATTAGCCCGGTCCAATTCAGTATTCTACATGGGCCGAGCCCATGTATTCGGCCTTTTTAATATTTATTTTTCCTATTAATTTTTGCTAGCTACATGGGCTGGCCCAGCTATAATTCGGCCTATAATTCAGCCTTTTTATTTTTGGGTTGTGGCCCGTTTTTTCTTTTTTTCAAATGGGTCCCAATTGTCAGGTTCTAATATGTGGGTCCCAAATTTCTGATTCTGGTTTGTGGGTCCTTGCTGTCATGGTCATGTTCCTCAGATTTCAATATGCGAATAATTAAACAACCAATATTTAAATCAAAATAGACAGAAAACAAGTGTAATACTTCAAATGACAAGAAGCAAAAATCTGTTACATCAACACACATACAACATTTCATTCAAAAACAGAGAGAAGATACATGAAATTCTGGAGTTCACAATGCCCAAATAACCTAGCTATCATTACATAACTTGCTATACAAAAATGTCTTGGCGCTTCTTTGATCATCTTCGTTCGTCTTGAATTTAGGCAAAATATCTGCCAACAAGAAAACAGAACATCGAGGATATAGTGAATAACAACAGCAGCAAGTGATGGGGTGCATGAAAATTAAGAAGAGCATTACAGCAGCAGTTCAAGTTAACACAATAGATGGACAGTACAACAGCATTACAGGCAGTCAAATAGTTCAGGGACAGCAAAAATGCATGCATACGGACAGTCAAACAGTTCAGGGAACAGCAAACTGTCCATCAATTGTGTTAACTTGCAAACAGTTCAGGGAACATGCAAACAGTTCAGGGAACATGCATGCAATGGAAGTACACACTAGTAGTTCAGGGAACTTGCAAACAGTTCAGGGAACATGCATGCAATGCAAACAGTTCAGGGAACTTTCAAACAGTTTAGGAAACATGCAAACAGTTCAGGGAATAATCAAATAATAATGCCAGGTTGTGCAATATTGCACACAGTGCCCGTGCTTTGCCCACAGCCTTGTGCGGTAGCAGCAATGGTAGAAGACGGAGCCAAGAGCCAACGTCCCCAAGCCCTGCAGCACATACATGAGAATTACACACAGTGCCTGGGGTCTGGTAAGGTAGAAATAACACAATGCAATAGTACAGGCCATCATGGTCTGGTAAGGTAAAAATAACACAGTAACTCTCTTGTAAGTTTTATTGGACCAATTGTTTTTCTCTTATGTAGATCCAAAATCCTAGGGTGGGCCGTTCATAGGTATATAAGTAGATCCAATAAATACATGCCAAATTGGGCAACAAATGAAAATGAATAGATGGAAAATGCATGTCACATACTCCTAGATTCAAACAATTGACATTACTCAGGACTAGTAGAAAGAGATTACAGGAAACATGCAAACGGTTCATGGAATATTGTGTTAACTTGCAAACAGCAAATAGTTCAAGGAACATGCATGCAATGGAAGTACGTACTAGTAGTTGTACAACACAATGCCAGGTTGGAGCAAATCATGCTTAAGCAAACAATGGCAGCGGCATGGCATAATCAAATAATAATGTGAGAAAACAACTGGATATGATTCACACTTGATCACAGCAAAGAATGTGCTAGTAGTGTGCACTCACAAAAGAATGAATGAATCGACATTGATTTGCTGCACTGCACCATCCAAGGGGAGCAGACTTCTTCAACGCATCAATCATATCTAGTATATGTGAAAAAGGGTGTTACAAGATCAAAATCGCCATACCAAAAACAAATAATGCAAGCATTGCTAGAAGGAGCTTTGCAACTAACCCTGAAAATGCCCCCAGCAAGCTTTGCTAGGAGGCCCATGCCTCTCCGCTGGCCTTGTTGACGAGTGCCATGGCAGGGTAGCCTTCCTCATCCTTGACCCTTGTGTTATACTTCATGTCCAGTGCTGCATCATATGTGTATATTCAAATCAATCAACCACTTGATCAGAGAAGAAATAGTACGTACATAAAAAGTCGCTTGAGCAAAAGCCAAACATGATTATTGCTTTTCCCCAATTAGAAAAGGACAAGGCAGAAACGCAAGTTTTCAGATCCCAATGGCAAGTTCACTATACTATTTTGGATCAGAATCATGGAAGCATGTGACTGATCTTCGATTGATCTTGGGTCTATGTGTGTGTACCTACGTGTCACCATCGCGATCGATGCGGACAGGGCAGACCTTGCCGTCCCTGGCGGCGAGGCTGAAGCTTTCCTCGCTAGCCTTGCAAAGGATCCTGTACGTCGGTTGCCAGGCGTACATAGACAGACAGGATTAGTTGAGGATGAATAGGCAACTGGCATTTACACTTGAATGGTTTACAGGGTATAGATACAATAAGGATGCTAACCACAAATAAGAACTAATGCAATGACTTAGTTGAGGACAATGGATACAGATCTCCCAAATTCACCAAAAAGGATAGAACAAAGAATAACAAAAGTAACAGGTATTTAGCGAATAGCAGTCTCAAGGTGTTCTTGTGACATGTGGTTGCCGAATATGGAGTCATAATATACTCATGGATATTAAGATGAGCAACACTACGCTGCCACCGAGTTCACCGGTGTGGTGAGCAACAAGAAACATTGGGATGCCGTAAAAGCCACCTTCCACAGGGAAACAAAAAGCAGAATCATTGTAAGCACGGCTCTTAACTCAGTAGCTAATGCTTGTAGCTGATGTGATGGTTATGTTTACAAGATGAGCATTCTTGGTGTAGAACTCTCCAGGGAAACAAACAACATGAACTGGATTACAACTAGTTGCATGAGTAGGATGCAAATCGAATGTTATGGTACAACTCTCTTAGTATGTAACCTCTCGGCTTATGCATCAACGAGACGGGAGATTAAAAGCTAGTAATAACTCATAATAACAACTGGATCACAGTACAGCTAGCAGTAATCCAAACTGAAAAATGGAGCGTGATAGTAGAGCTCTATGAGTATATATCTCTCAGCTCATGTCTAAATGAGATAAGAGAAGTGTGAAAGGGCACATTCTATAATAAGTTGATAACAGTCACAGCAGCATCAGGAAATTTTTCAATCTATTCAAACCAAGATGAGCGAGAACAGCGAGCACGATCTTGGCACCACAAATCGAAATCTTACTACTAATTGATGTTCGTGGCATGAATACAGCAGGACGGTGTGAACAATCGAGTCAGATCTTGTAACGGGACCGGACCGGTGAGCAGAAGTAGCAGGGCTGGTAGGATGCATACCAGCCATGGAGGCGCTTGTGGAGGTTGACGCTGTACTCCCTCGTGATGACCTCCTCCTTCCTCGGTGCTCCGCCCTTCTTCTCCTGGAGACGAGAACGGCCTCTTCGTCTTGCCCCCCGAGGCGGTGGTGGCGGCCGTGGACGCGTCGGTGGTGGTGGATGAAACGGAGGAGACCGAGAAGGTGTCGTCGCTGTCCTCCGGCGGGACAGGGAGGCAAAGGCGCTCGGGAACGAAGCTGGTCGCAAGGAGGAGATCGAGGCTTGGGACTCCGGGTGCTGGACGCGGGCGCGTGCGGTTGGAGAAGAAGGGAGGGTCGGATCGGAGAGCGCCGCCGCGGATCGGCATCTGGATGTAGGACGGAGAGCCGGAGGTTGGGACGTCCGGTCCACACGGGCGCTACGGAGACGCGAGGGTGAGCTGTGGAGGCAGACGAGGCCGCGCGACGAGGCGCGCATCCAGCTCGACGACAGCGCGAATCCAGAAGGCCCGATGTGGCCATGTTGGATCTGCCCGCGGACTGACCCCGTCGGCTCAATCTAGCACCATGGGAGAGAGGGAGAGGTACGGCTGGAGAGCGGTGCAGAGAACGCGGAGGCGAGGGCAGAGGCGGCGGTGGCGACGAGGTGGTCACGGAGAGGGTGGTCGGCGGGGAAGGCAAGGAGCGAGGCGATGCGGAGGGGAGGTGGCGTGCGGGCGAGAGCTGTGGGAGCAGGTGGTCGTCGATGAAGGCGGGAGGAGCGGCTTGAGGTGGTAGCGGCGGTGGTGGCGGCGGTGGCGGCGGCGGTGGCGGCGGCGGCGGCGGTCCAAT
>NC_041386.1:666519770-666558449 GCF_002162155.2 Triticum dicoccoides | reverse complement strand
GTGTGGGTCATGGGGGAGGAGTGGTGTGCTGCGGAGAGGGGGGAGAGAGGGAGGAGTGGTGTGCGGGGGAGAGGGTGGTATTCGGCCATTGACAGGTGGGCCCGCTAGGAATTAGGCCCACATGTCAGTGCCCTCAACGGCATGTGGTGTACGTGAGAGGAGCAGCTTCCGGGTGGGTGGGGGTGGGGGAGAGGGTGAGGGGTGTGGGCCGTTGGATCTTGTAGTATCCGACGGCTCTAATGCTTGATCCGCGTGACATGCCCATAGACTAATCAGAACAAAGTGCAGGCTTATGACCATCTAAAATAGTCGTAATTGATTAACAATAGGCACTACCAACGCAGCACCACGGCACCCAGCGAAACTCCATTGCCGCGTGAGCTCCAACGCAGCACCACGATGCCTAATGGTAAGTTTCCTTCTCTTTTTATGACCAAAAATCAATTTTTCATTTTTCGAGTGCCCCAAATGAGGTTTTTTGTGAAGTCCCTACCAAATAATTGTTGCAAAATTGGACCAAATCATTTTTCTAAAATACTAGGCCATATTTAATGCACAATTGACCAAATGGTTGGGTGTAAAAAGTTTTGGTCCACCTCTCGTGAAGAAGACAAATTTCCGGCGATTCAGCTGGAAGCGGGTCAAATTTGAATTGTAGCTGCCTTGTAGTTTGCTCTTTATTTTTTCCGAAAATCATTTCTAGGTACATAAGTATCTATATAATAAGAGAAACACCAAAAAAATTCCAAGATTCAACCACTAGCTAGGAACGGTCATTCCCGCCGTTTTGACCGCATTTTGAAACGGGCATAAAAAATACAAAAAAAATTCAAAAAATTGGGAAACCTTTGCATTGTGTCATTATATGTGGCCAAGTTCCCAGGAAAAATAACAAACTTGTAAAACGGCAATTATTTTAAAAAAGTATTCTCAGAAACGAGCTATCACGTGTGGAGATCAATGGATTTCAAGCCAAATGATCAATCTTATGGCCACATTCATGGCATAGTTTGTTCAAATGATTTCATATTGTGCACAAGGGTGCATATTGGAATGGCAAACAATGTTGCCCAAGGAAGTTTTCATTTTTTTTGGACGAAAAAACCATTTTCCATTTTTTGAGTGCCCAAAAGGAGGTTGTTTTGTGAAAGACCTACCAAATAATTGTTGCAAAATTGGACCAAATGATTTTTCTAAAATACTAGGGCATATTTAATGCACAATTTACAAAATGGTTGGGTGTAAAATGTTTTGATCCACCTCTCGTGAAAAAGACAAATTTCCGGCGATTCAGTTGGAAGCGGGTCAAATTTGAACTGTAGTTGCCTTGTAGTTTGCTCTTTATTTTTTCCAAAAATCATTTCTAGGTACATAAGTATCTATTTAATCAGAGAAACACCAAAAAAATTCCAAGATTCAACCACTAGCTAGGAACGGTCATTCCCGCCGTTTTGACCGCATTTTGAAATGGGCATAAAAAATTCAAAACAAATTCAAAAAATTGGGAAACCTTCGCATTGTGTCATTATATGTGGCCAAGTTCCCAGGAAAAATAACAAACTTGTAATACGGCAATTATTTTAAAAAAGTGTTCTCAGAAACGAGCTATCACGTGTGGAGATCAATGGATTTCAAGCCAAATGATCAATCTTATGGCCACATTCATGGCATAGTTTGTTCAAATGATATCATATTGTGCACAAGGGTGCATATTGGAATGGCAAACAATGTTACCCAAGGAAGTTTTCATTTTCTTTGGACGAAAAATTCATTTTCCATTTTTCGAGTGCCCGAAATGAGGATTTTTTTTGTGAAGGACCTATCATATATTTGTTGCAAAATTGGACCAAATCAATTTTATAAAATAATAGGACATATTTAATGCACAATTGACCAAATGGTTAGGTGTAAAAAGTTTTGATCCACCTCTCGTGAAAAAGACAAATTCCCGCTAATTCAGTTGGAAGCGGGTCAAATTTGAACTGCAGTTGCCTCGTAGTTTGCTCTTTATTTTTTCCAAAAATCATTTCTAGGTACATAAGTATCTATTTAATCATAGAAACGCCAAAAAAATTCCAAGATTCAACCACTAGCTAGGAACGGTCATGCTCGCCGTTTTGACCGCATTTTGAAACGGGCATAAAAAATTCAAGAAAAATTCAAAAAAATGGAAAACATTCGCATTGTGTCATTATATGTGGCCATGTTTCCAGGAAAAATAATAAACTTGTAATATGAAAATTATTTTAAAAAAGTGTTCTCAGAAACGAGTTATCATGCGTGAAGATTCATGGCATTCAAGCCAAATGATCAATCTTATGGCCACATTCATGGCATAGTTTGTTCAAATGGCCTCATATCGTGCACAAGGGTGCATTTTGGCATTCCAAACAATGTTGTCTAAGGGAGTTTTCATTTTCTTTTCATACATTTTCCATTTTCCGAGTGCCCGAAATGAGGTTTTTTGTGAAGGGCCTACCATATATTTGTTGCAAAATTGGACCAAATCAATTTTCTAAAATAATAGGACATATTTAATGCACAATTGACAAAATGGTTTGGTGTCAAAAGTTTTGATCCACCTCTGGTAAAAAAGACAAATTCCCGTCGATTCAGTTGGAAGCGGGTCAAATTTGAACTGCAGTTGCCTCATAGTTTGCTCTTTTTTTCCAAAACACATTTCTAGGTAAATAAGTATCTATTTAATCAGAAATACATGGTTTGATGGCGAGACATCGAGGTTTGGACGGTGGCCGAGGGCCCCAACTCTAGAGCGCATACGCTCGCATGCCGCCGCGTGATCACCGCGTGGCCGTGGCGTTGCCATGCGTTCTGGGCGGCCTAGGCATGTCTAGTGGGTTGGGTACTCCCCAGGTAGGTGCTAGGAAGAAAATTATAACATAAGATTCTCATGAGGAGACCGAACTATGCTCAAACATGAATTAGCAGCCAAGTGTTTGATTAGCGGTACGGGAAATCCATATGGCCAATGGGCGTGAGTTTTGGTTGAGGATGATCATATACTAAGAAGAATGTCTTCACAAATTTTTAGGGAAATCAAGAATATATAAATAACACTTCCTTCACAAAGTGCTGCTCTGAACAGAATAGGAAAATGAATATTGTTGAGTTATTTTTGAACAAGGCAAGGAAGGTTTTTGACATATTTGATGAAGATATGATCCAAACAATTTATGAGAATTTTTGGGGAATTTTTGGAATAACAGAAATATAGGTTGCTTCACAACCTAGGGCAAAAATTGACATATGGACATGACACATAGGCAAAACTGATGAGATGGCGCCTAGTCATCACAACCCACCACAATCTACAAGGCTATGACCATCTATATTGGTCGATAACAACTAGAAATAAGGCAGCGGACCAGCCCTGTTTGCTTTGTGACCATTTCATGTAAGGAAATTATGACCTTTCTAACCCAAATGGTCGCAATGGTTTAGGGTTTTGAGCCCCCTGAACAGATTTTGACCAATTGGTCTCAAATGGTCATAGATCTATGACCAATTCTTCCAGGATCACTGACAGAAGGTCACTAGTTGACATATTTCTTGTAGTGCCAGTTTGGCGAAAAATAATTCTCGCCTGGAGGTTGGCCATCTACATCGACAACTCAAGACCGAGGTGGTATGCGGCACTTCGGAACCAGCCCGGCCTGGAAACCGGCTGGCTATAGTTTTCCGGCGTATAGCTCCACTAAACTCCTTCAAAATTTTCAAGACCGAGGTGGTATATGATAGCTCGGATGCGGTCCGGCACTGGTGCTCGGCTGCACAAAGACACTGCCGCGCAGGAAAAACTTTAACCCGAGGTGTGGCGTGAAAATTGCTAAACGTCTGATAAAGGTTAAGGGAACCTAGCTAGAAGGGACTCCTAGAATGCCCGACGTGTGAACTCTTCAGATACACCTCAGAGATCCTCGAGATCAGAGATGGGAACACTTGTTGAACCAGCTTCCAAGACCGACGACCGAAAACAAAGAACACTTAGGAAGAACCGAAGAGCGTGCCTGACTTGAAGACCGATTCGGGGGCTACCAATGGTGTCCTGGATTAGGGTTCACTCATCAGGTTGTATCTCAGCCAGGTGGGCCGGGCCGGCGAGCCCGTTGGCGGTTCATCAAGGGGCCATACTAAGAAGGCCTATTGCGATATACAAGGACAATCAATAAGCTTAGCGTTCAAGACAAGGACTCCTATGTCGTGGAGGACTCCTCTCCACCGACGTAGCTGGCTAGAACTCCTGTTATCCTAGGTCTCTGGTAAATTATATAAACCAGGGCTAGGTTAGTCGATAGATCATACTCTACACAAAACAATCTCGTATTAGATACCTGTATTTTGTATTATACCCCAATACAATAAACACAAGCAGGACGTAGGGTGTTATCTCCTTGGAGAGCTCGAACCTAGGTAAAATTCGGTGTTCTTATTACCATCGCTTCAAGACACTTAGCTTGATCCCTACCTCGAGATCTACCGGATTTTGCTCCCTCGGGTAGCAACACCCGAAAATAGGTACTACTAGTAATTGGCTTGGATTTCCTCATTACCTTCTAACCTTTACGGAATTGAGCCGGGTGCTAATGCATCAAATGTATCCATTATTTTGTAGCACAACTTTAACAAACTCACCGTACATAATATATTTTTTTCATGCCAATTGTTTTTTGTAATTTGGGTTAATAGAGATGTTTTTTTTGTCTTTTGAAACTTGAATGTGCAGGGACGAAGTGTGGTTTGAGAAGGTTGGGGGAGGTATTTCATGGCGTGAAGATACGTTGACTTGTGCCCGGGGAGTCAAAACAAGCGAGGTTGCTCGGTGCCTTACCTTTACTATGTTCCCCTAAAAAATATTACTTTGTGATCATGTCACACTTGCAGTGAAATTTCCCCAAAAATTGCAACAAATTCTAGAACACTGCCGTCCATCTTTGGCTGCAAAATAAGTGTACTAGCTAGTATTGCGTTTATTCACGTCACATGGGTTGCGTTAGCAAGAGTCCTTGGGATGAAAAACACAACCATGTGGATGGACATTTTAAGCTAAAGTCCTAGCCATGAGTCTTTGCCCTTCTTTGAACAAAAGCGGGTGAAAGTGATGGGGCGTTACATGTTGAACTTTCCAAGTAACCATTTTAAGGTAAAGGTACAACCAATGATTTCGCACCCATTTTCACAAATTTGGGGCCTCTTTTTTTTGCGAGAAAACTTTCAATCTATTCATCTTCCATCACGGCAGTACAACGAACACTAGAAATAATAAAAATTACATCCAGATCCGTAGACCACCTAGCGACGACTACAATCACTGAAACGAGCCGAAGGCGCGCCGCCGTCATCACCCCTCCCTCGCCGGAGTCGGGCACAACTTGTTGTAGTAGACAGTCGAGAAGTCGTCATGCTAAGGCCCCGTAGGACCAGCGCACCAGAACAGCAACCGCCGCTGATGAAGAATAACGTAGATCGAAAGGATCCAACCTGAAGACACACGAACATAGACGAACCACAACCAGATCCGAGCAAATCCACCGAGGATAGATCCGCCGGAGACACACCTCCACACGCCCACCAACGATGCTAGACGCACCACCGGAATGGGGACTAGGCGGGGAGACCTTTATTCCATCTTCAGGGAGCCGCCACCGTCTTGTCTTCCTGAGTAGGACACAAACCCTAACAAATTTTGAAGGAACGACTAACAACGGAGCCCTCCCGCCGGCCCTTGCCAGGATCCACCACGCCCCCATGGCCCTAGGGCCACCGGAGACGAGGTGGACCTGCGGCGGAGCCGGCGAGAGGCACGAACCCTAGCTTTTCTTGGAGGAGGAGGCGGCGGCTAGAAAGAGGCCTCTTTAATACGTAGGAAAGTGGAGGAAGAATGCATGAATAGAAAATTTACAATGATTATGCTATTCATATATTTGATTCAAAAGAAAGGACCATAGTGAGAAAGCGGAAATTTTCCTTTGGTTTAAAGAAAAACAAAGGAATTTTACGATCCACTCTAACCTCTCGTTGACATTCGTAAAATGTTGTAACTAACATAGTATTAACTTAATATTAAATTTGCATATATTTTAACCTTAATTTGACTATGCCTTTTAGGATTCCTGTGTTTTAATATTCTTTCAAATCAAACACGCAATTATGCAAATTCAAGTGTTTTCATCATCCTCTGTTTTGCACGTTCGACCGGTCCCTCATAACGCCTGACCAACACACGCACGTTCCTTCCTGCCAATACCCGTGCATGTTTTAATCAGACTGTCATTTGGCTGGATATAAGTGATAATAACATTATCCAATTGATGTGGTTGGTCGGTAAAAGGTTTCCAATTAAAAGGCAGGCTCTCGTGAATTGGCTCATCCAAGCAAATAATGTGGTTCACAGCTCTAGTTTTTTTAGACTAAAAGGGGGCCTTATCAGAATGAAACCAGAGTAACAAGGTCTTGTAATATGGGGGAGATCACGAACCAGACGTGTTCTCCAAAAACAAAAAGGGGGAATACAAGTCTCTCCCAGGTACATGCGGCCTCCGTTGGACGTACCGACACTAGCAGCAGTGTTCAGATCGACGGCCTCTACTGGTCTTTACGACAAGTGTGGTGGCACTCGACGACCGCAACAAGGAGGTTAAGGGTCATGGGGCTAGTCACAGCGGCGCAAGGGGCGGTCAGATGCGGCGATGTGGACGCCCACTGATGGTGCAAAAGGAATTTTCCAACTATCGTCGGGCCGGATCTGGGTCCGTGCAGGCATGTGTCCTAGAAGGAAGATTTTAGTCAACGCAGGGTCACACACCGACGACTCCCTCTCATTATCTAGCACCATGGAAGTGGCATGGTGGATGATGCAGGTCGACGCGCAGTGGTGCAGAGTGGCAGCGGCCGCATCCCCGCCACGACATGGACGACTTCCCGATGGTCATGGCGATGTTCGAAGGTGGGAAGAAGTCCCATCAATACGCTAGCGCTTTTTTAGTATGACGTTTAGTACTAACTGGTGCGACAATCGGAAGATCCAACATCAAGATGGTGACGGGAGCACCGCTTCATGTCTGGGGTGAAAACCTTGTCCTGCCCTTTACTGGTCAGGCTCAACAGTGATGTACTTCTTGCTGTTGAGGGTGTTATCTCCTTGCTCAAGGCGTAGGTGTTACCTTGTTGAAGGTGTTGTCTCCTTGTTGTTGTATACTGACCTTCATTGGTTGGTCTCGGCAATCATGGTAAAAATCTTTGTCCAGAACATCTCTGACTAGACGTGGCAACGGCGGCACGAGGGTGTTTATTCTTTCTTGGAGGCATTGTTGTGGAAGAAGTCAATTTAGTTGTAGATGTTAATTTCATATCATGTAATGGTTCGATCATGATTATTTATGCTTTGTATTGTACTTGTTGATGTCTTTGGACTTGTTGCCTTACATCAACTATAATAAAAAAAAAGGTTATGTGCATCACAATGATGTAGAGATGCGACAAGCAAGAAAATGAAGAAGGTCAAATCAACACAGGGGGCAAATGGATTTTAACTTGAAAAACCCCTCCTGTGAGAAGGAGGGAAAGGGCAACAATGGCAACCCAACACTGCAACTTGCTGAGAAGCTCCAACACTGACGTCGATAAAAGCAGACCTCCACCACTAAACATGCCCGCAGTCTGGAGTGAGAAATGACTAATTCGAAAATGCATGTAAGGTCCCAAGGAGGGAAAGGAACCACTTGGGCGCCATCTTCGCGAGCATCAACCTCCTTCCCCAACTTCCACCCCCGTGGACAAACTCTAGCTTTCACCAAGAACTACACCGACCCACCCACCAAACCTTGAGGAAGGGTTTGTGATAGCACTATGGGTATCCCAATCTTTTGATGAGAAACACAATCGATTTAGGTTTAGATGAATCTGACGCTCTGACTACAACGTGTAATAATGCACTTTGTAACCTTGAACCGTATTCTTTCAAATTTGGAAAATAGAACATATATTAATTCGCCGTTGGGAGCAGTAGCATGCCTGACAACTAAGAGTTTCTTTTTGATCATGTCATGTAGACCCATATCTGCGCCCGTCTTTCTACTTGGTACCGAAGCCTGAAAAAATGTTATGTTTTGTAACAACATTTCTGCACTCTTGCAGTCAATTCCCTAGCTACCACACCGGCCAAAAGTTGAAACGAATTCTAGAACACTGCCGCCCAGTTTAATTTCGCTGCAAGTCAGTGGGCATGACTAAGCTAGCCTTGCGTGTGCTTCTTTACATCACATGGGTTAGGTTCCTTGGGATAGCAAATAGAAGCATAAATAGACGGGCATACTCATTTTAAGCTAAAGGCCCAGCTACGAGTGTGTGCCCTTGTTCGAGTAAAAGCTATCCATCCGTCGACTATAATGCATTGCTGTGAAGCTTGGCTGTAACCATTTTAAGCCAAAGGCACAGCCATGAGCCTGCACTAGCCGTTTGCACCGCATCAATGGCGCGCAGCTACTGCTAGAGTAGTGCTAGAAATGAACAGGGGATGGTGCCATGCCGGTTCATATTTGTGGAGGAGGAAGCTTCGTGGAAGTTGCGAGTCCAAGCTCACATCGCATCATGTCATCTATCCATGGAGGTAATAAAAAGAAGTTTAGTTTCTGTGGAACGTAGTAGCTCCATCGAGCTTAGTGTGAGCTAATCGGGGGCCGGGCAGCTTCCCGGAAGTTGCTAGCTTGGCAATGTATATAAGCGCCGCCACCGCCCGGCCGGCCACTCACTCACACCGTAGCTAGCATCCAGGAGAGGTCGAGGAACGAGGTCCCTCTCCGCGAGTGTGTCTCCAAGCAGAGGCCGCCGGCCGGCTCTGCTCCGGCCATCTGCAACTAGGATCTTGGACGGACACCGGCATACTAGTCCGACATCCGTCGCGGGGAGCCAGCCGCCGGCACGGCGGTGCACCGGGGCCGGGGGGCCTGCGCGCGCGGTTGCACACAGCACACAGGTACGTTAAGCATCCGGCCTCTGTCCAGAGTTAATTAGCACTGTACGTAGTAGCTAGTATACTTAGTATGGATATATGTAGCTGCAGATCAGAGAGGAACTTCTTCATTTACCTTGTACTCTTACTGTAGTTTATCTGATTGCTAGCTATCTGTACTGGCTTTTATGTGGTGTCGCTTAATTAGCTTGGGCAGTTAATTTGTTGCACGCATACATTAATTTGTGCAGTGGCGGAGCGTGACGAGCAACTAATTAAATATACACATGAGCTATATATCTGGATTTATCATGCATGCATGCATGTAAAGTACTCCCCCCATTCCTAAATATAAGTCCTTTTAGAGATTTTACTATTGACTACATAGGGAGCAAAATGAGTGAATCTACACTCTAAACTATGTTTATATACATCCGTATGTAGTTTGTAGTGTAATCTCTAAAAAGACTTACATTTAGGAACGGAGGGAGCATATATTACTTGATGGAACAAGTTCTTTTTTTCATCAATCCATTTACAGTATGTAGCATTAAATAAACACATTAACTCTAGCCATTATTTCACTTTCCTATATTGGACAAGTGAAGTACGGTAGCTGCTCACCGACACAATGGAACATGTTGACATTTGGGCGCCCATCTTGGCCGATCCTCTTCCAAGCCAACAGGTATTAACTTTGTTGATCAGCTCACATATCTATGTTAGAGACGATGAATAGTTGGATGCTTGGTTTCATTTCAATATTTCAATATAAAAGTGGAGCCGGCCTATATGTCTAAACTATAAAATCGTAAGTTATCTGAAAGAAGAGTACGTATAAGCACAACCAAAATGGTCAATAAAAAGTATTGAAGCATACTCCATGGTTCATTCAAGCTTCATTTTAACCTGATGTAATATATGTCAACAAGCATAGTTCATATACGATTCCCACTCTTTAGATCTTATCAAATCTGACTTGGATATAGAGTTTGCAATAGGCTCGTCGAAATCCCGACACAATAACAACATATATTTCGTTGTTCTTGATGACAGGCGGAGATTCAAGTTCACTCAACACATGTGGATTATGGCACCATGGACTTTCAAGCACTCTTGGAAGGACCCCATGATTTGGACGGATGGCTGGAAGGTACGATGTTTAATGGTTGCGGTCTATTCCAAACTTCGTTACACAAGCAAGCAATTTATGCATGATTCGACTTTGAAACCAAATAATGTATGATTCCTTGCAGGTGCATTCATTCCTACTTATACAAAGGAGGCGAGTTTAACTCATGAGGCAAGATTTTCACACATGCAGAAGTACAAACTTGCAAAACAAATGAACGTGGCAAATGGCGTTGAAAATCCGTTTCACCATTGCAGAATGAATGTAAATTTTATTCACCAACTAGTGATCATGGCATGAAAATATAAACACCTATGCCTGAGAAAGTGGAGGCCCCTGCCAACACGACTCTCAACGGCGGAGGAGGAGAAGAGGAGGAGATGAGAGAGGGAGGAGGGGCCGTGTACCCGCCGCCTTGTCACTGGAGAAGTAGAAGGCTTGCGGCCACCACCACACCATCGGAGGAGGGGAAGTGCGATCTACTAGGTATGAATTATGAAGGCTCCATTTGTTGCAATGTACCATTTGTCATTGTCTCAAGTAGTTAAACACATATGCTATGTGCTTCAGATTACATACCAAAAAGTGGTTGGATGCATGGAGGTCGTGTGAGAAGTGCACGTGAGAGAGGATCATGGTCGATAAACATAGAACCATGCTCCCGGGACCTGCGTTCTGCAAGTGAAGGCCAAAAACATGGGAGCAGAAGAAACAATGACCATTGGACATCTGAAGAGGTGAAAGAACTAGTGGATGGCGTATCTGTACATGGGGTTGGACAATCGACTAAGTTGAAGAATGAAAGGTTTCCAATATCAGTTCGGACAGCAGTGCATCTAAAGGTATAGCCAATTGGTGATTAATTGCACTAAAGCACAAGCATTACATGCTCTCTCTGCTCAGTGTTTTTTTTTTGTATTTCACACTTTGTCTTTTCATCTTTTATTTATCTATATATATTTTATTGTAAAAGATGTTAATTTTATATTTTGTTTAATCTTTCAGGATAAGTGGAGAAACCTAGTGAAAGCCGTCACGGTCGGGCCCATATCTAAAAATAAGATTTTATATCATAATTTTATCAAAGTCATCATGGAGCACCACTGATTTTTCATCTCTTGCATTTCTTGAATTCCAGGGAAATGTGAAAAGAAGGATCTTGCCTCGTCTAGATAAGGATTGCATCAAAAAGATCAAGAGGCTAGCAGCTGATTACCCTGGAAAATGAAGTTGCACTCGTGAATGCTACACGGAACATCAAACAGTACTTTTGGTGTAGTAGTGACCCCGCAACAAGAGTTCCTGTTATTTTTCTAGTAGAACTGTGAAGCATAGGCTGTCATATTAAGTGTGTCGTGAGTAGAGAGTAGATTGAAGTGGAGCAGCTTCTACTGCCTAACTTCCCCATGAATGGGAATAGCGCTCGCTCCTCCGACCTGTTGGCTTGCCGGTTTTGCTACAGTGCTGTAATTAGCTTGACCTTTCATTTAACACCATGGCACATTTTGCTGGAAGCTTATGGTCTTATGATATGAATGGTGAATGGATATGCACATTTACACACACTGCTTTAAGCAGTCTCACTCACTCCGCTCGAGGAATAATGCAGTTGATAGCTCGAATCGAGCACCTGTGACACCTCAACCTGAAGAAGCTCAGTGCCGCTGCCTCCAAGCAGCAGGTTTATTCACCATTCTGCTTGTACCTTAAGCCATTGTGAGATGCCGGAATGGCTGAGTAGTAGCTAGGATACTTTCTTTCTTGCTGTTGTATGGTGTGGTCTGTTGTGGATCCTGAGAAAATTTTTGGTTGATGACTCTATCCTGTCACTCAGCCGGTCTGATTGTTTGCACTGATGCTCTCTTGGGTTTCCTCCATTCTGCAAAAATTGGAGCCAGGATACATCCCTCTTGATCTTCTCTAGAAAGCAATTCAGTCTGTACCCTTGAAGATTTTAATAGACGTTCAGGTCGTTATCAAGCTTAACTAGAAATGGATACCATAAAAGGTTTATAGTTCAGCACAATGGTGCAGAAACAACACAATTGTTCAGGTGTAAAACTTCTGCTCAATGCCTGAACCTGAGGAAATGCTACTATTGTTCATCAGAGTCAGAGACTGCATTTTGGTTCAATTGCCTAATGTGTGTTTGAGTTACATTCTCACCACCTGATTTAATCGTAAAAGCTATACATATACCCGTAAAAAAACACAGCTATATATACACCGTGGCTGGCTATACAAAGAAAGTCTGGATGTGATACTCAGCTGACCAGGCCACAGGATCTGCACAGGTCTTCCAGCTCTCCTTCCGTGAAGAAGTTGTAGCTGCTGTTCACTGGCCCGACAATCTGGAGCACATAGCAGCGAAGGTGCATCAGGCTAGGTAACCTCTGCCACGCAGAAAATAAGTAAGTAGCGCTAGACGATCGATGACTTCTTTTACCTGTTTCAGTGGCTTTAGTGCATCGATAGAGAACAGGCCGCTGTTCGTGGGGGTGGATAAGAAAGTTGTCGCTACAAATACACCACCGGGCTTCAGCACACGGCTGATTTCAGCTATCTGGTTTTCAAACAGCAGTGGGAAATATCATGGTGATAAATAAGTTCATATTACAAAAAGATAGGTACACAGGTCAGATGCCCTGTTCCTCCACAAAGCTGTTGAAAGCAAACTAACTAAGCACAAAACTGTTGTGGTTGAGTTTATAGACGCAGTCAGCAATCAATAGTTAACAGAAATAGAGAACATTATTTCTCATGTAATGCCCAAAGTGGTTTAAGCTTTCTGGATTGGCTAATTGTTCAGTGGACTCTGGCGAATAAAATAGTAATTCCGAAGACACCAGTTTTAATAGTACAATATTGAATCAAAAAAGTGCAAAGAAGACAGGGACTATACCGCATTTGAAGGGGATGGCCAACAGTGGATAGCGGCTCCAGCATGAATGGCATCAATTGAACTTGAAGCAAAAGGGAGCTTCGAAATATCAGCCCTTACAAGTGCAAGGTTCCTGCAGGACCAAAAGAAGAAAACAGTAAGTAATTGCTGTACTGTACTTAGAACAAAAGGAACATTCTGAGGTAGTAACAGATTGAAGTAAGGGAGCAGATTGTCACATATCGTTCAATTACGTGCTGAACACGTAGATCATAGTCTTTTATGTTATTAAACTAAATAAAGCACTAGTTTCCACACAAAAAATTGTGATGGCCCAAGTTGTCTACTTGACGGTTTGTTAGAGTTGGATGTTGCAAGACATATTTTCAAGCCTCACAGGAAACGCTCAAAATAAGCACGAAGGAAAGCTCACGTGTTCATAGGGGTTTCTTCTGGTTTGATGTAGTCATAGCATTGCACTAGTAGAAAAAGGGTTTTTTGTCCCGATTCATAAGAGCCTTTAGTCCCTGTTCTGAAACCGGGACTAAAGGAAATTTTATGATTTTTTTTAAAAAATGATTTTTTTATTTTCAAATTTCTGAATTATTTTAACCTCTAATCTCTAATCACCCCTCATCATTCCAAATCATCTAACTTCCCGGACGGTCACCCATCCTCTCACTACCCCAGCCTAAGCACGCTTAACTTTCGGATTTTATTCTCCCTCGTTTCCAAGTCTGCACTTGTTGTTTTCTTGATAATAATAAGATGTCAATCCTATTAAGCCTCAGGAATTTAGTTTGACCATGAAGTCACACATTTCACTGTTTGAGTTTGAAACTATTGTTTTAAAAAACAATAATTATTTAATAACACTAATATTTCTTGAATAAGTAGTTTGACCACAGTTTGACCACAATTTGACTAGATTTGACCAAAATTCAGAAAAAACTGAAATAATTATTTAGTAACACTAATATTTATTGAATAAGTAGTTTGACCATTGTTTGACCAGATTTGACCAAAATTCAAAAAAACTGAAATAATTATTTAGTAACACTAATATTTCTTGAATAAGTAGTTTGACATCTATCGAGTGAGGCGGTGTGTTCTCATTTTAATAAATCGAGAAAAACAGTGATGTAGGCAGGATTCGAACCAGCGACCTACTGGTTTCGAGAACGCCGCGACAACCACCGAGCCACCTACCTCAGGCTTGACTGTTTGCCTTCTTTTGAGTTCATTTACTTACTGTTTTTTTCGAACGATTTTGTTTGGTTTTTTATTTTTTTTCTTCCTTTATTCGTACACTTTTTGATAAATGATAAATGCGTGAATGTTTGTCAATTTTCACTATTTTTTGGTAAAATCGATGAACTATTTCCAATTCTTGAACCTTTTTTGAATTTGATGAACTATTTTTTCAAATTCAACGAACTTTTTTCTAGTTCGATGAATTTTATCAAAATCAATGAACTTTTTTTCAAAACTCGTGAACTTTTTTTCAAAACTTGTGAACTTTCATGAAAATCGATGAACTTTTTTCAAATGTATGAGCTCTTTTTGAAAATCGATGAACTTTTTTAATTTTCTTGAACTATTTTATATTTCATGAACTTTTTTGAAAAATTCATGCACTTTTTTCAAACTTGTGAACTTTTTTAAATTTGTTAACTTTTCTGGAATTAGTGAACTTTTCCAAATTTATGAACTTTTTCTTGAATTAGTGAACTTCTTTCAATTAGATAAATAGTTATGTGCAATAGCATAGTGCTGCATCCTTGTTTTTTTTTTTTGCGAAAAAACTTCCAATCTATTCATCTTCAATCATGGTAGTACAACGAACACTAGAAATAAAAATTACATCCAGATCCGTAGAACACCTAGCGACGACTACAAGCATCGAAGCGAGTCGAAGGCGTGCCGCCGTCATCGCCCCTCCATCACCGGAGCCGGGCACAACTTGTTGTAGTAGACAGTCGGGAAGTCGTCGTGCTAAGGCCCCATAGGACCAGCACCCCAGAACAGCAACCGCCGCCGATGAAAAATAACGTAGATCGGAAGGATTCAAACCGAAGACACACGAACATAGACGAACAACGACGGGGTCCGAGCAAATGCTGCGTCCTTGTTATTACGCATTTGCCTCTGATACTAACCACAAATGGCATGTAGCTCGAGTGGCTGGTGGCACCTGTACGTGAACCGGATATGGTGAGTTTGAAACCTGTAGAGAGCAATATTTCTTGTGTTCTTTTTTTGAGGTTTTTGGGTTCGCTGGTCTGCATATTTCATGGGCCGGCCTAGCATTGGGCGCTGCACGCGCCAGAAGCGCGAACGGGCGCCTGCGGCACTGTATAGGACCTCCCCGGGTTCTGGGGCGGTAGGGCATCCAGCCGTCTCCCCAGGCGCCGATTTCGGCCCATTATCCGGCCTAATTTTGTCAAAAAAGGCCCGATATCTGCGTGAATCGGCCCATATTCGACGTGTTTCGGTGTGAATTTTCCCATACAAATAGAAATCAATTAGTTCATCACATAGTTTGGCGTGGTTCGGCTTGTTTCTGCCTTCATAGTTCATCATAAAAAATCAATATAAATCAAATAGTTCAATACAAATTATATAGTTCAACAAATAACAACTCAAGTTTCATCACACGTCATTCCTGGCATCGCCCCGGCGTTGCCTTTGAGCCTCCATAGGTGCTCCACCAGATCGTGTTGCAGTTCTTGATGCACCTGTGGGTCTTGGATCTCCTGACTCATATTGAGGTAGTCAGTCCAGGTTGCCGGTAGCTGGTGATCAACTTGGGCAAAAGGACCCTGCCTGTAATATGGTTATGTGTCAAACACTGGCTCTTCCTGCTCACTCTTAATGATCATGTTGTGTAAGATGACACAACAAGTCATGGTCTCCCACATTTGATCTTTCGACCAGGTCTGAGCAGGGTACCGGACAACAACAAATCGAGATTGGAGCACACCAAATGCCCGGTCGACATTCTTCCTGCAAGCCTCCTGAACCTTCGCAAAGAAGGCGTTCTTGCCTCCTGGCACAGGGTTTGAGATAGTCTTCACAAATGTCGACCATCTCGGATAGATGCCATCAGCTAGATAGTACCCCTTGTTGTAGTGTCGCCCATTGACCACGAAGTTCACTGGGGGAGAATGACCTTCAACAATGAAAGTGCTAGTTATCGACTAGAGGGGGGGGAGGTGAATAGGCGATTTTTATCAAAGTCTTCAAAACGTGGAAGTTTCGAAGATAAACAATAGAAATGACCTAATTGATATGCAGCGGAAGATAAACTACACAAAGCAAGCCATAGTCAAGTATGCAATAGTGGTAACGTACGAAGACTAACAGCAGCTAGGTAGTAAGGATCAGGATGAAAGATAGTATGAAGCCAATCAACAATAGTAGTCAAGCAATGAAGTCAATCAGATAAGACAGATAAGCAATGACTTCACGAAGACAAACTCAAAGTAAAGGAGGGAAGAGATAGAACCAGTCACTTGTTGAAGACACATGATTTGTTGGACCAGTTCCAGTTGCTGTGACAACTGTACGTCTGGTTAGGGAGGCTGAGATTCAACTCAGAAGACCGTGTCTTCACCTTATTCCCCTTGAGCTAAGGACACCCAGTCCTCGCCCAATCACTCTGGTAAGTCTTCAAGGTAGACTTCCGAACCTTCACAGACTTCGTTCACCCGACAATCCACAATGACTCTTGGATACTCAGAACGCGACGCCTAACCGGCTGGAGGATACACAGTCCTCAAGTGTAATAAGTCTTCAGGTCACACAGACAGAAAGACTTCAGTGATGCCTAACACTCTTTGGCTCTGGGTGTTTGGGCTTTGTCCTCGCAAGGATTTCTCTCTCAAAGGCTTCGAGGTGGGTTGCTCTCAAAACGGCAAAAGCCGTAAACTAACTCTGAGCAGCCACCAATTTATGGTGTAGGGGGTGGGCTATTTATAGCCACAAGGCAACCCGACCTGATATGTCCGAAATGACCCTGGGTCACTAAGGAACTGACACGTGTTCCAACGGTCAGATTTCAAACACACACACAACAACTTTACTTGGGCTACAAGCAAAGCTGACTCATCCAGCTCTGGATAAGATTTGCTCTCATTGTCTTCGCTCGAAGACATAGGATTTGGGTTGAGCATCACTTCAGTCACTCTGACTTAGTTCACTTGGACCCCACTTAACAGTACGGTGGTTCCTATTAATCAACAAAGAAGAAAAGGAAACAACGAAACGACTCAGTCTTCGCGCTCCATAGTCTTCACTCAATGTCTTCTCATGTCATAGACTTCAGTGTGAATATCTTCACACACCACCATTGTCTTCAATGTCTTCGTACATTTTTAGGGGTCATCTCCGGTAGGTAAACCGAATCAATGAGGGACACTACCTTCGTTATCCTGTAATTCTCACAAACGCATTAGTCCCTCAACCAACTTTGTCGTCAATACTCCAAAACCAACTAGGGGTGGCACTAGATGCACTTACAAACAAGCTTGGCAAAGACAGGGGAGCACTTCAGGACGTTGATGTCATTGTGAGTTCCTGGCATCCCAAAGAAAGAGTGCCAAATCCAGAGGTCCTGTGTGGCCACTGCCTAAAGTACCACACTACAACCGCCTTTGTACAACCCCCCAAGCAAATGAACAGTTCTTCCATTTTCCAATGCATGCAGTCGATGCTTCCAAGTATCCCAGGAAATCCTCTTGCTGCATTATGTGCTAGGATCCGAGCAGTGTCTTCCGCATTGGGTGTTCGCAAGTATTGCGGTCCAAACACTTCCACCACTGCCCTGCAGAACTTGTAGAAACACTCAATGGTGGTGGATTCGGCCATGCACCCATAGTCGTCGAGTGAATCACCGGGAGCTCCGTATGCAAGCATCCTCATAGTTGTCGTGCACTTCTGGATTGAGGTGAATCCAAGTGTGCCGGTGCAATCCATCTTGCACTTGAAGTAGCTGTCGAACTCCCGGATGGAATTCACAATCCTGAGGAAAAGCTTTCGGCTCATCCGGTAACGGCGCCGAAATGTTTTCTCGCCGTGCAATGGAGCATCGGCGAAGTAGTCCGAGTAGAGCATGCAGTAGCCTTCCAGATGATGCCGGTTCTTTGCTTTCACCCGCCCAGGCGCCGAGCCAACTCGCGCGCGGCTTCTCAGTGCCCGCGAGCAGGCCGGCGAGGGCGGCGAGCACCATGAGATGCTCCTGCTCCTCGACATCGGCTTCAACTTCCTCCTCCAACAACGCCGCGAGCGCCTCCTCATCTTTCGAGTCCATGGCCGGGCCGGGCAAATCACCGAACACCTTGCGGGTGAGGTGTGGGCGCAAACCAGCCGGTGTACAGGTGGGCAGTCGGAACGCCGGAAAAGTTGCCCGGACGGCGGTGGAGAGGCTGCCTCGGCGAAACCTCTTCTTTTTCTAGTGGGGAATGCTCTATCTAGCTGTGGTGGGCGATGGACGGTGTCGGGATCGGCAGGGTGGCGGCCGAGCGTGGGGGGTCGGAGGCGAATCTGGACGGGGTGGCTTGACTTTTCGCCTTGCAGTGTGGCCCCAGGTGCACTTTTCGTTTGCGCCGGAGCCCCCGAGCGCGCCCTAGTGCGCCGGGTTCGGCCTGCTATCGCTGGGCGCAAAAACGGGCCAAGCCGGTGGAATGCAGCATCTTGGGGGCACGACTGGGGCGTTTTTCGGCGCCGGCGCGGAAAAAACGCCTGGGGAGGGCCTGCTGGGGCGCGGCTGGAGATGCTCTAAGGATCCATGCATTCGTCACACCCACACCATCAACAAAGCGTCCCTTCGTTATGTTATATCCAGCGTCACTGTTAGCGCATCTCCAACAGCCGCACAATGCGCGGCACGCTAAAAACCGGAAAAGTTGGTTATTGTCAAGGAACAAGATCTCTAAGTTGACCAAATAACCTAATTCTTGAGGAATTCGCTGTTGGTGTGTTGTTGCTAAGGTCCAAGTCCCTTCCTAACCCCCCTTCTCCTTGTCTCCTCTCACTATCTCTCTCACACACATGGCAAACAAGGGTGTCTTAGTGTGTGAAAAAATACTAAACTAATCCAAGGGATGAAAATTGATCATCTGTTTCAGATTGCAGTTTTCTTTCTTGGGGCTTCGGTGTGCGGTACAAAACTGAATTTTGGAAATCTACAGGATGAACAAGCTAAGGGCTATGCTTTCATCATTTAGGTTTTTATCGACACCGAGGCACCCTAAAAGCCAATGTTTTATCATTTAGGGTTTGGATCCAACACACTATCCATTGCTTACCACTTAAGTTGGATCCTTCTTCTTCCTCTATCCATCCAAGAGAGATAGATAGATAGATACTAAGTAGCTCGAGTCAAAAATTGTTGGTGAATTTCTGAAACTCCTTTCAGAATCTTCAGTCAGAAAGAGTTATGCCTATGTTAGTTGTGAAAGTTACATGTGTGTGTGTGTGTGCGTGTGTGTTTGTACAGTGACATGTAGTATGGCAAAGTGGCAGCATCCACCCCCAAATTAACAAGTTTGTTTCCATGCTTGCTGGAATTTGCAGCCAGTGAAGGTTTTGGATGGTTTTGATGGAGGCTGGTGCTGTGGGACTAGCATTATGGCTGGCTGGAGATGATCCTGACCTCTTAATGTGCTGAAATGATGGTTTGGGTTGGTGGCTTGGTGCATGCTTGGTTGTTAATGATTAATATTTTGGGTGGTTCTATTCCCCTTTGGTGGCCTGGACCTGTAGTTGTTCTTGGTCGCTTTCCATACTACATACAACTCTTGTACTGATTATCAGTTACTACTACAACAGTGCTAATCATGGTGCTAATACTCCTGCCAGTGGGTGTGTGTGCTTGTGATTACAAACTGTTGCTGCCTGATGTCTACTACACAACCTTCTTCTTGTAGACGTTGTTGGGCCTGCAAGTGCACAGGTTTGTAGGACAGTAGCAAATTTCCCTCAAGTGGATGACCTAAGGTTTATCAATCCGTAGGAGGCGTAGGATGAAGATGGTCTCTCTCAAGCAACCCTGCAACCAAATAACAAAGAGTCTCTTGTGTCCCCAACACACCCAATACAATGGTAAATTGTATAGGTGCACTAGTTCGGCGAAGAGATGGTGATACAAGTGCAATATGGATGGTAGATAAAGGTATTTGTAATATGAAATTATAAAAACAGCAAGGTAACAAGTGGTAAAAGTGAGCATAAACGGTATTGCAATGATAGGAAACAAGGCCTAGGGTTCATACTTTCACTAGTGCAAGTTCTCTCAACAATAATAACATAGATAGATCATATAACAATCCCTCAACATGCAACAAAGAGTCACTCCAAAGACACTAATAGCGGAGAACGAACGAAGAGATTATGGTAGGGTACGAAACCACCTCAAAGTTATTCTTTCGGATCGATCTATTAAAGAGTTCGTACTAGAATAACACCTTAAGACACAAATCAACCAAAACCCTAATGTCACCTAGATACTCCATTGTCACCTCAAGTATCCGTGGGCATGATTATACGATATGCATCACACAATCTCAGATTCATCTATTCAACCAACACAAAGTACTTCAAAGAGTGCCCCAAAGTCTCTACCGGAGAGTCAAGAACGTGTGCCAACCCCTACGCATAGGTTCATGAGCGGAACCCGCAAGTTGGTCACCAAAACATACATCAAGAGGCACATGATATCCCATTGTCACCACAGATAAGCACGGCAAGACATACATCAAGTGTTCTCATAAAAGAATCAATCCAATAAGATAACTTCAAGAGGAAACTCAATTCATCACAAGAGAGTAGAGGGGGAGAAACATCATAAGATCCAACTACAATAGCAAAGCTCGGGATACATCAAGATCCTGCCATAGAGGGAACATGAGAGAGAACACGAGAGAGAGAGAGAGATCAAACACATAGCTACTGGTACATACCCTCAGCCTCGAGGGTGAACTACTAGGCTCCTCGAGTATCTTATGACGTGGACTCCAAGTCTCCACGATGATATTCTTCCAAAAAACACATTGCCAAAGGGTTCATTCCGTTTGGACTCCGTTTGATATTCCTTTTCTTCGAAATACTGAAACAGGCAATAAAACAACAATATGGGCTAGGCCTCCGGTTAATAGGTTAGTTCCAAAAGTAATATAAAATTGTATAATAAAGCCCACAATCATTCAAAACGCATAGTAAAATAGCATGGAACAACCAAAAATTATAGATACGTTGGAGACGTATCACTGCCAGATGGTGTGCCTTTGTATGTATTTCTACGATGTCTAGATGCCAGCCACAGGTCAATGGCCATGCCACCATACTGGTCCATGTCACTTGTGCTATTGCCAAGCATGGCATGGCCATCTTTTATTCTGACAGAAAAGGGAAGGAGAATTCTAAGTTGGGCCTAATCACTTGGCTCTATTGCCACCTATGGCAGTTGCATATTAGTTGTGCAAAAAAATTTAAGAGCAGGTAGTAATGAATAATATTTAATGGGATACCTCAAAAAGCTAATCTAGTATCTCCATTTAACAGTTTTCAACTAAAAAGTGCAGAAAGTGCAACAAACAGATTATTTCAACCCCCCAAACAATAATAATGAGCAACTAACATTAGTAATAACTATGAGTTGATATCACACTTCTATATGTATAACACAAGAGGCAGTTGATCCTACTTAATTAAGTACTAAGATACCCCGACCCATGCATTAGTCGCAAGTATTCCATATGTCCTATTTTTAGCAAAGTCATGCTAAAATTCACGGAAAATTTCAGCATGGCCTTTGCTGAAAATAGGACATATGGAGTACCCGAATTTGCCGGAACGGAAGTTAATCGACATTTTGGCAAACTCAAGGGCCTCTTGGGGTACTCAAGGGCCTCAATTTGCTGTTTTTATCCAATAATGAACATCAATAAAAATAGCAGCAAAAAAGTTAACTCATTATCTGTACTATTAAATACATAATCCGTATTTGGCAGTGTACATATAGTTCATGCCATACAGGACAAGTTCAACACACACCAGGCAGTTTTTATAATATTATCAGAAAAATATCTTCAGTGTAACTCAGGACAAGAAAAATCTCCACCAGAATAGGACTAGCATTTAGGAGTAATTTCCTCCAGTCAAACAAAGTTCAAACAAAAACTGACAACACTCTTTTGATTAAGAGCCAAGTCACAACACTCTTTGAAGTTCAAACAAAAACTGACAACACTTCTTTGATCTGTCTCCTCCAAGAAAGAGCCAAGTCAGTCTCAGCCAACTAGGGAAACATTACACTACTAGGGAAAACCCTAGCACTAGCGCGGGTTTTGTGCTCACTAGTAGCGCGGGTTGGCGCGCTACTAATAAGGCGCTACAGCTATTTCTTAGTAGTAACGCGTGCCGGCACGCGCTACTACTAGGACAAATAGCTACAACGTTTGTTCACTCCCACGCTACTGCTAATGTAACTAGTGGCAGTGCGTTTTCTCTCCATCGCTTCTAGTATTCATTTTTTATTTTTTTATTTTTAGTGTATTTATGCGGTTTTCTCTCCGTCGTACAAATATTGGTACAATACTAGTTATGAGGTTTACATCATTATGTCCATAACAGTGTTTAAAATGAAGGTGGATTAGGTTCAAGTGGAGGCAATATGTGGTGCATGTCAAAATTATACTACTAATCCAAACTTGATCTAGTTTGGACTAGTAGTATTTTCGATGTGCACCACATGTTGCCTCCACATGAATCTAATCCGCCAGCACAAGCTATTTAATCATCATCATAGTCATTATCACCAACAGTATTTATTTAATCACCACTAACACTAGCTAGTAATAATCATCATAGTAATTACCACCAACACTAGCTATTTTATCATCATAGTAATAGTGTAGCACATCATCATCTTCAAACTCATTTCTAGCTAGCTAATCACTCCTGCTGCTCTCTCTTAGGTAAAATAACATAAAACATGTATAGCTCTCCTCCTTGATCAAGTTGGAGTATGCAGATGAACATGTCTCCTAATCGTGGGTAGCGCATCTGTTTGTTGCCCCCTAGTACTTCTCTGCGCTCCCCCATCACATATTTGGTCCAGTCTTGCACTATTAAGCATCCGTCGCTAATCTTGAATGCACTAAAGTAATGTGTAGGATATCTTGGCCGTAAGCTAATAATACTCATGGTACCTTTAGTATCGATCCCATAAGGCACAACATTCATCGGGAGTCCCTGTTGAAGAACATCGTATGGTAACATACTTAGCAATGAAGTTTAGCTTCAAAAATAATGTATGGAAAAGATGCACCGAGGACAAATAGTAAAAATCTTACCATCCTTCCTAAATAGATGTGACCGTAGTTCATTACGAACACTATTGGTCGCACGTTTTCAGTACTAACATTTCTAAATGCAGGAAGAAAATTTGTCTTGACAGTATCAAGATCCGCAAGCCATGAAACATAATGACTGAGCTCCTCGCAGTTGAGTTCAGCCCCGACACAGTATACGGTCCTGTCTACCAAGCGTTGGACATGTTTGCTTGCAGTGAAATAAGCTGACAATACAAATTAGTTGTCAACTATTTTTGAATAAACAATATCAAAGACATAAATATGGTTGAGAAACTTACTTAATGGTATAACTGGAGGTGTCTGCACATCGACCCAGATGTCGATATTACCTCCAATATCATCTTCCGGATGAATATCAAAGGTGATAACCATATCAGGCTCAAATGCATAAGTTTTGCATAGTGCTCGCCATGTTTTGCATCCAAAATAGGTGTAGTCATCTGAATTGTATAATTTTGCATGGAAAATATAACCATGCTCGGTCTTCAAGTAAACTTTCTTTACCTCCATAGTACGACTGCTACCTATCTTATCCAATACAAAAACTCTTGCATGGCAGGGGATACGCTAGTAGAATAGTACAAAAAATTATAAGTTGAATCAAATGAAGCAGATGTCATGCTTAATTATGAAAAAAGACTTGTCATTGTGACTTACTGTATCCATTTGGAAGTTCTCGTCCAGCTTGATGCTGAAGCGCCAATCATCATCTAGGAAGATTCCGTCGCACAGGCCGCGCTCGTCTTTGCAGTATTTGCAAATACCGAAATCCTTTTCATCGTCAGACATTTCCTATGTTCATAGTTGAAACATTAATTGAAAATCGATCAAAGACAACTACCAGGATACTCAACACACAAATCCGGGGCACTCGATATTTCCTACATATTCTGGCACAAGTCATGCCAAAATTCACGGAGAAATCCGGCATGACCTTTGCTAAAATAGGACATATCGAGCGCCTGAAATTTGCCGGAACGGAAATGAATCAACACTCCGGCAAAACATAGGCCACTTGGAGGTGTAACCTGCAAACATGACCGGCCACTTGGTCAAGCACATATCCTATTTGAGCAACACAAATATCTTATAGGACTCAAATTAGCATGCATTCAATAAGCAAAAGTAAATCATCTCATGCATCCGTACATCGTCTAATATTATCACTAATACATCCTGTTGGGGATATAACTACTGAGTGTAAACCGCCCAGGAGGGGCCGGTTCACCCTCAACTATATTGAAGCCCACAAAGACTCTTAAGATGGCGTTTTACTATGAAGCTTAGAGGCCCGGAGCCCAAAGGCGGATTAGGGCCCATAGTGGTAAACCACCATAGTCATGTAACTTGTGTTGTAAGATAAGGAAGGGAGAGACCGAGCCGAACACTTGTATGAGTCGGACTCGGGACTCTGTAAACTGGTCGGGCGTCAACCCGTGTATATAAGGGGACGACCAGGTGGCAGTTCAAGGAGAAGAAACACAACTCGATAGCCAGGCATGGCTTGTTTAGCTCCCTGGTTAGCGAGACCCCAATAATCCCATCACAACTAGACGTAGGCCTTTACCTTCATCGAAGAGGCCGAACTAGTATAAAATCCCTCGTGTCCTTTGTCCGATTTAACCCCTTTAAGCTAACCTATTGCGATGGCTCCACGACTAAGTCCTTACACGTGGACATCTGACGTGATATTTCCATGACAGTTGGCGCCCACCATGGGGCTATTGCAAGATGGTTTCGAGTTCTTGAAGGGCAACTTTGAAGGACTCAAAGGATATGCTGTGGGCCAGATGACCAAGAGTCGTCGCGTCAAGCTCTACATCGACGATGCAGGCTGGGGCCCTGAGGCCGGCTCAATCGAGTACGGGTACCAGGTCCCCTTCGGCGGAATTCACGTCTTCATCGAAAAGATCAATGAACCGGGCCCTGAGCCAGACACCTGCACCGACCTTGTCGAAAGGGCTCAGCGTGCAAGTCCCGCCCGGATTCAGCCTACCGTGAAGCATGCGTTCATGGGATGTGTCCACGGGATCGGATCTGAGCCAGTGTCTGAGGGTGAGACGGTCGCTTATTCCGACGGCGAATCATCCGCTGGTGAAACTGCGTTTCTGTACAAAGTTCAGGACGACGTGTTTGAAGGGTATTCCGATGGCACCAGTATTCTGGAATTTCTTGAAACGCCGAACCACGTTGGAATCTTCATGGCCGGAACACAGCCAACCTTGCAAAACTCTACTATGGCGGCATCTGGACCGGTAGCAGGGGCAGGAGGCTCCGCGCGCCGGCCGGCTCAAGTTCCCTCCGGTTTGATGGATGCCTAGGCAGCCTTGTTGACCACGGCAGTTACACCAGCGATGCAGGATCAACACAGTGCGGACATTGCAAGTCTAAAGGATCAGATAACGCAAGCCAAGGCGGACTTAGCGGCTGAGGAGACCAGGATGGCAGAGGAACGTGCCGCTTTAGATGCCCAGGCGCAGAAGATTCAAGCCGAGAATTATCGACTTTTGATGGATAAGAACGCTTCAAATCAAGTATTCCGGAGGAGACATCAATCTCGTTTGCCAGGGGATTACAATGCGATGAATCTCTTTAATACACCAAGGGCAGGGACTAGCAACCTGGCGGCAGGGAACCGGACCATGATACCAAGGACCGGAGCGCCAGATCAACCTCAGGTGATGGGTCCACCTCAGTGTACGGACAACCCGCCGCGGTATACCACACCACCGCCGAGTCACTTCTCTACCCCGTTGGACAATATGATAGCAGCAGCATCCCGGTTGGCCACTATTCTGATAGAAGGTGAATCGCCGGCAGCGGTTGAGACGCGGCGGGCCAGGGATCTTCTTCAAACGGCTCTGACACTACAGCAAGCTTACTCATATAGCCGAGATAGAGTTCACTCAACTCCACGACCGAGCAAAAGCTATAGCAGGCATATAGATGAACCAGAAGTGTCCAGCAGTGCGCGACGCCGCATTGTCCCTCAAGGGCCTAATCAGGCGCGTGATGATATGAATGCTCAGGACATTGTGGATAATGGCAGAGCGTCAAGGGAGGCCGCTTTAGCAGCACAACCTACGGGTCGATACCAACCCGCCCCGGTTCAGCCAGCAGCGTCAGTGGACTGAGGCACCGGACTTGCTTTCAGTTTGTGTGGATTGCCGTGTCTTATTCTGGCTCTCCGTAAGGTGCGATTGCCTAAGGATTTCAAGGGCCCACGTAAGGTGCCGAATTACACCACTGATCAGCCACCCGAGGCGAGGGTGGAAAGTTATGAGATGGCAATGGAGATGCTGGACGTTGATGAAGCGGCTTGTGCAAAGTACTTCACGATGATGTTGGAGGGAACAACCCGTATTTGAAAAATTTACCACCTAACTCTGTCGAGTCATGGGACCAGTTGAAGGCTTGATTTATAGCCAATTTCAAGGACACATGTAAGCAACCTATGTCCATTGTGGATCTCGATGCCTGTGTGCAAGGGGAGAACGAATCAAGGACTCATTGGGTGCGCTGGGTTTCAAAAGTCTTGCATTCATCGGACCGTATTAATGCTAGCTCGGCAATCATCACCTTGGAGCACAATTGCCGGTTTAAGTCACTGAAGATGAAGTTGGGACGACTAAAGTGCCACTGCAATGACATGGGCACCCTTATGGCCGCCTTGGTCAAGTATGCTGATTCTGATAATACCAAGGATCCCGATTCTGATGAGGAGAAACCGAAGAAGGGAAATAAGAACGGTGGTGCAAAGGCACAACAACACAACCAAGGAGGCCATGGGAATAACGGTAAGCGTAAAGTGGATTCAGATTTTGTAGCTAATGCTAATGTGCAGCGTCGTAAGGGTAAACCGCCCCAGCGCGGTGGCGGAATGAATCTGGAGCGTTTTTTGAATCAGCCCTACCCAAAGCATGGGACCAAGGAGGTTCCTGCAATGCATCTATGGAAATATTGTCACATTATGAAGGAGTTCAAAAACTCTGATCTTTTCCGGTATGATCAGGGTCCATCAGGCGGTTCAGGCCCAGGATTTCATGGTGGCAGCGGTTCAAACTCTGGATTTCAGAATAATCAGGTCAACCAGAACAACCAAGGTGGTAATAACCAGCAGAGTAATCAAGGAAATCAACAGCAGCCGGGTTACCAGAGTCACCCAAAGCAGTTGAATGGTGGGCAGTATCATGTGTTCACCACTAGTTTGTGGAAGCGTGATCAGAAGCTTCACAAGAGGGCTGTTAATGCTGTTGAACCGGCGGTACCGCGTTATCTGCGGTGGTCCGAACAACCTATTGTATGGGGCAGGGAGGATCATCCGCCCCGGGTTGACAACCCGGGTCACCTGGCTTTGGTGGTGGCACCTCAGGTGGGAGGTTATAAGTTCAGCAAGGTACTCATGGATGGAGGAAGCAGTATTAACATTCTGTATTACGAGACCTTCCGTCGCATGGGGTTGACAGACAAGAGTCTTAAATCATCCAACACTGTTTTCCATGGTGTGGTACCAGGTAAATCCGCATATCTTGTTGGTAAGATTGCTTTGGAAGTTGTGTTTGGTGATGAACATGATTCCCGGTCTGAGACATTGACCTTTGAAGTGGTGAGGATCCAGAGCCCGTACCGCGCACTGTTTGGGCGACCGGCTTATGCAAAGTTCATGGCGAGGCCTTGTTATATTTACTTGCAGCTCAAGATGCCAGGTCATAAAGGGACCATTACGGTTCACGGAAGTCGTAAAATCGCTTTGGATTATGAGGAAGGTGATGCAGCCTATGCTGAGTCAGTTTGTGCTACAGAGGAGCTGAAGTTCTATAAGGAAAATGTTGATCCGGCAGACATGACCCCTCTGAAGAAGCCCACCACTGAGCATGACCCAACCCTGCATTTCAAACCGGCTGATGAGACTAAACTTGTTGACTTTGTTCCTGGCGATTCGTCCAAGCAGTTTAGCATCAGCACAAATCTGGATCCGAAATAGGAAGGCTTGCTCATCAAGTTCATCCGTGAGAACCGGGACATTTTTGCATGGAAGCCTTCTGACATGCCAGGTGTAACGAGGGAACTCGCTGAGCACACTCTTAATATTGATCCCAAGTTTAAACCGGTCAAGCAGTTTCTTCGTCGCTTCAACGAGGAAAGACGCAAGGCAATTGGTGAAGAGGTAGCCCGGCTGTTGGCTGCTGGTTTTATCGTTGAAGTGTTTTACCCTGAGTGGTTGGCTAATCCGGTGCTTGTTCTTAAGAAAAACGACACTTGACGCATGTGTGTGGATTAGACAGATATGAACAAAGCTTGTCCGACCAATCCTTTAGCTCTCCCGCATATTGATCAGATCATTGATGCGACAGCGAGTTGTGAGCGTTTGAGTTTCTTGGATGCTTATTCAGGCTATCATCAGATCAAAATGGCAGTTAAGGACCAGGAGAAGACGGCCTTCATCACTCCCTTTGGAGCCTTCTGCTATGTTTCTATGCCCTTTGGGCTCAAGAGTGCCCAGGCAACTTATCAGCGCTGTCTGCAGAATTGTCTTCACACTCAGATTGGGCGCAATGTTCATGCCTACGTTGATGACATTGTGGTAAAGTCCAGGAAGAAGGAAACATTGATAGATGATCTCAACTAGACCTTTGACAATTGGCGGGTTTACAAGATGATGCTCAATCCGGACAAGTGTGTCTTTCGTGTTCCGGCAGGCAAGCTTCTAGGTTTTCTGGTGTCCAACAGAGGCATTGAGGCTAATCCAAAGAAGATCAAAGCGATTACATCTTTTACTAAACCGGCGTGCATCAATGATGTTCAGCGTCTAGCAGGTCGGATTGCAGCCCTAAGCCGGTTTATCAGCCGTTTGGGAGAGAAGACGATCCCTCTATATCAGATGTTGAAGAAAACATACTCCTTTGTTTGGAGTGATGCGGCTAATGCGGCATTTGAAGACTTGAAGCGGCAGTTGGCCGAACCGCCCGTCCTTGCTGCACCGGTTGACAGGGAGCCCTTATTGTTGTACGTGGCTGCTAATGCCCGTGCTGTCAGTGTGGCAATTGTGGTGGAGCGAAAGGAGGCTGGTAAGGATTACCCGGTTCAACGGCCGGTTTACTATATCAGTGAGGTGCTTATCGAGTCAAAGCAGCGATATCCGCATTGGCAGAAGCTAGTATATGGGGTTTTTATGGCAAGTCGGAAGCTCAAACAATATTTCCAAGGCCATCCCATTACGTTTGTCAGTTCAGCTCCGTTGGGTTATATAATTCAGAACAAGGAAGCAACTGGCGAGGTTGCAGAATGGGCAATTGAACTTGGTCCACATGGTCTGAAGTATGTGCCTCGAACAGCCATAAAATCTCAGGCACTTGTGGACTTCATCAATGACTAGACCGAGGTACAAGCGCCAGAAGACAAACCGGATAATACATACTGGACTATTCACTTTGATGGATCCAGACAATTGGAGGGATCGGGGGCTGGAGTTGTTCTTACTTCCCCTCGAGGTGATAAGATTCGTTATGTCCCCCGTTTAATGTTCCCCTGTACTAACAATGCAGCTGAGTACGAGGCTCTGCTCCATGGGCTCCGAGTGGCCAAGGAGATGAATTTAAGCCGGGTACGATGCTTTGGAGACTCTGATCTGGTGGCTCAGCAAGTTTCTGGTACTTGGGATTCTAAGGATCCACTCATGGCGGCTTACAGACGTGAGGTGGATATTGTGGCGGGTTACTTCAAAGGGTATCAGGTTGAGCATATCGATCGGCGCAAAAACGAAGCAGCGGACGCTTTAAGCCGGCTTGGATCTCAGCGTAAACCGATACCTCCCAATACCTTTTTAGATATCTTGCATAACCCGTCTGTTAAGTTACCTACAGAGGAAGATTTGGCTATTCCTGATCCGGAGGCTCAATTGGTGGCCGCTTTACACGTTGTGCCGGATAGGACGGTTCCATATCTGGCGTATATGAACTAGGGCGAGTTACGAGATGATGAAGTCCTGGTTCGGCAGATAGTCCGATGGTCCAAGTCCATGGTTATTCACAATGGCGAGTTACACCGCTGCATCGTTTCAGGCGTATTTCAGCGTTGTGTTTCTTCGGAAGAAGTCCAAGAGATCCTACGGGAAATTCATGAAGGGGACTGTGGTCATCATGCCGGTTCAAAGTCCCTGGTTGCAAAAGCATTTCGTCATGGGTTCTACTGGTTGACAGCTCATGCTGATGCGGAGGATCTGGTAAAGCGATGTGATGCTTGTCAAAAGTTTTCACGCAGAGCTCATGTTCCGGCTCAAGAATTAAGGATGATTCCCATCACTTGGCCGTTTGCCACTTGGGGGCTTGACATGGTGGGACCCTTTAAGCGCTCCAAGGATAAGAAGACCCACTTGTTGGTGGCGGTTGATAAGTTCACCAAGTGGGTTGAAGCGGAGCCTGTCAGCAAGTGTGATGCGGCTACGGCAGTTCAATTTCTCAAAAGGATTATCTTTTGCTTTGATTTTCCACACAACATCATCACAGATAATGGCACAAACCTTTCTAAAGGTGAGATGGAAGATTTTTGTCAAAGAGAACACATCCGGCTTGACTTAGCATCTGTGGCGCACCCCCAGACCAATGGTCAAGCAGAGAGAGCTAATCAAGAAATCTTGCAGGGTATTAAACCCTGGTTGATGGTCCCTTTAAAGCGGACGCCGGGTTGTTTGGTGGAAGAATTGCCTTCTGTATTATGGAGCATCAACACCACTCCCAACAGATCGACGGGTTACACGCCTTTCTTCATGGTGTACGGGGCAGAGGCGGTCCTCCCAAGTGATATTCGTCACGATTCGCCCCGGATTGCTAATTATGTTGAAGCAGACAATGAGCAAGCACGCCAGGAGGCGTTGGACCTATTAGATGAAAAACGGGATATGGCTTTAGCCCGTTTGGCGGTTTATCAGCAAGACCTGCGGCGTTATCACAGCCACCGGGTTAGGACAAGAACCTTTCAAGAAGGCGATTTGGTGCTCCGGCTCATCCAGGATCAGATCGACATGCACAAGTTATCCCCACCTTGGGAAGGGCCCTTTGTGGTCAGCAAAAATCTGCACAACGGATCATACTACCTCATTGACGTTTGATATAACTCACGCACTTCTGAGGAGGAGACCCGGCGGCCGTGGAACATAGCTCTCCTACGACCTTACTACACTTGAGCCATAGGCTTTTCTTATGTACATATTTTGACAATGTATATATTACGATCAATAAAATAAACCAGCATCCTTGCTATAAGCAGGGACTCTGCTGTTTTTTGTCAAATATCCTTTGAGTTACATGGGGGCTTCAGCTGACAAAGCGGAGTACTGCCTGTTAAACCGGCTATCATGCCACCATACAGCTTGGGAGCTTCACACCCTAGGGGCCAAAGAGAGTCTGGATGCTATGAACAGCTCAAACATAGGCACCCAATGAGCACAGCTCATCATGTTACTTGGGGGCTCTTTGTGTAAAGTAACAAAGAGTTTGAAAGGACCCTTGTAGCTGGGTATCGACCCACGGCTTGGAAGCCTGGTATATTTACCTAAAACCCCGGGTTAACCTGCCTTCATCAAGTAAACCACTCCTATCCAGGTAATCCTGGCATGACCCTCCGAACGTTTGACAGTTACTCTCATCGAGACCCTGAACTTGTCAAAGTTAAAACAGTGATTGGTTAGTTGGAGGCCCATCTTAAAAGGCTTTGTCAAATGGTTTAACTCAGCGGCCTGGCAGCCCATGAAAAGCCTCGAATTTGGGCCTGGCAGCCCTCGAAAAGCCTCGACTACACGATTTTATTTGCTTTTTTCAATATTTTTCTTTTGATGACTTCTATGCTAAACCGGTATCTTTGCTCTGGTATGGCTTTTCAGTCATCATATTAACCCGGTGTTTGTTAACCCGGCTTGGTTTTCAACTATAAGTTGATGGACCTTATTATCAAACTGGAGTTTATTAACCTGGTCTGGCTTTGACTACTTGTCGCCAGCTTTGATCATCTGGTGTTCATCGTAACCCGACATGACTTCTTATACACCATCAGTACACGGTGAAGTTGTACAAAATTCAAAGATTTGGGTTTTCACCCTTATTACAATCAAAGTTGGTAAACCAACTAAAGTGATATCACATCACAGGTACGAGTTATTTCATATTTCTTAAGGTTTGATTATAAATCAGGCTTTATCTTGGGTATTATGACCCGTCCAGCTGTAAACCGCCAGGACAAAGTGTTATGCAGGCTTCAGAGTCGCGTTATCAAAGCATAAGCAAACATTGCATGTGTTAGGACGGTTCAACACAAGTCGTGCATCAACACAACAAATCAAAGAGTTTTAACTAGCCTATTACAAGGCACTTTGAGGCCCAAAAAGTTGATTGTCCTTGCACAACAAAAGTTTGTCACAGAAACACAAATGCCTTATTAAGACTCGATTGCCCGGACGACGAGAAGTGGAAGGATCTTCAGGCGCCGGTTCAACCTCCTCCTCTCCACCCAGAGGCTGGAAGTCAAGGGTGGTCTAGTCAATCCGGGTTAAAGCCTGAAAGACAGCTTCTTCACCTATCAGATCGGACGGGTCAATATCAGGGGCGTAAGTGTGCTTACGAATTGGCAGGATAAGGTTTTGTGTTTCTGTCATAGTCGTGTCAACTCGATGGTTCTCTTCATCATAAAAAGACCAATGAACAGTCAGGTTAGCTTCTGCAGCCAGTTGACTGGACAATGGACGCATCTCCTTTGTCAGAGCTTTGAGTGTGTCATTGTCAAATGCTGATCCGTCTGCCTGTTCATCTGGAAATCCCTTGGCGACGTCAACCGGATCCAAGTCAGATATCCATGCTTTGGCCCGGGTCAGTGCCAATAAAGCGCCAACCCTGGCAGCAGACCGCTTCACCTCCACTATCTAAGCCGGTGTCATGGATAAGTTTGCTAATGTGTCCTTGATCATTGTTGGTGCCGGTTTGTTATAAGAGACTGCAGAGATAACACGTTGTGCACCGGTATACAGTTGTTTAATCAGTGTATAAGCCGCCTTCAATTTCATCCGCATATCTGTTCCAAGATGAGCAATGCGATGGCCTGCGACGGTTTAAGATATTTAAGTTAAACCGGCGAAGTTAATAGTAGTACAGAGCACGTGTTCTAAGGTACTTACCAAACACGGCAGCCGTCATGGAATTCACTTGATATTTCAGACCTGTCAGCTCTTCTTCCACCGGTTTAAGGGCTTCTTCAGCATCTTCTGCCCGCTTCAATAAAACAGCCCTTTCGGTTTCCCAGTTGGTGCGGTCTGTTTTGAAGCCCTCTTTAAGTTGTTCCATGGTTGCCAAGGTACCCTTGAGCTCTTCTTTGGCTTTAGAGGTTTCTTCTTGCTGTAGCTTGAGGATTTCTTGAAGATCGGCGGTTTGGGATTCTTTGGTCTTCATGTCAGCCTGCAAAGTCAGATGATACAACCGTTACAGATTTCTTAAAGTCCCAAGCGCATAATCAATTAAACACTTGGCACTTGGGGGCTAATGTGGATTGCTTTTTAAAGTGAATATTTTTCAAAGTCCCTAGGCTCAATCCAGGTATTAAGCTAGGCACTTGGGGGCTAATGTACATTCACTCAGTTATAAAGGAAAGGCTGTTAACAAGGACAAACAGTCCCGGTTTATCTTCAAGAAGACAAACCGGCCCTTGGGATCTACTACGTTGAAGTGTTCTTTATATCAAAGTCTCGGCTTATCTTCAGAAGATAAACCGGCCCTTGGGGGCTACAATGGAAAAGTCACAGGATTGAACAAGTTTCAAAGTATTCATACCTCATAATGCTCCTTCATCAGGTTTACCAAACTGGCTTCCAAGTCACGGCTGGTGTACATGCGGTTTAAATAACTGGAATGAAGCTCTTCAGCACTAAGATTGACAAAGTGGGATAAATCCGTCTTCCCCTTCCCCTTGCCCATAGCGGCGAATTCCTCCTTAGTGGTATGTTTGGCCAAGATGACCGGATTGCCAGGACTGGTGTGAACCGTGCCAGTAATTTCAACATCGTCATCATCATTTCTTGGTGGGTTTGGCGGATTGCTGGCACCCCTGTCTGGACTTGGCGGGTTAGCAGCCGGGCTTGGAGGATCAGCAGACGGACTTGGTGGAGGGGTAGTACGAGGGCTCAACGGATTAGTATGGATGGTCGGGTCAGCCTCCGGCAGATTAGCCTCAGTGCTTGCACCTTGCGGGATGGAATCATCCATAACATCGGTATTTCTACTAGTGTCCTCAGCAGCCCTCTCCGGTTCCACTTCACCAATGGGGGTACTGGTTTTAGCCTTCTTTCTCAGGCGAGGTTTGGCACTGTGACATCACAACAAAGATTAGCACGGTAAACCGAACTGTGAAGGAAAAACATGAAGAGTAATATAGTTACCCAGGGACGGTTTTAAGGGGAGGCAGCTGAGTGGTTGATGAACCGCCAGATGAATTGGAAGACGCCTGGTAATTGGGATCAGACGGATTAAGTGGGTCTCTGAAGAAACCCTTCAAAGGATACAGTTTTTCAGGAGAACAAGTAACCTCTGGGCGCCGTTTCCGGTTTGGCGTATCTGGTAAACTGGAAGAGGTGATCTGCTATCCACTGTGCCGGGTTGTGCGACGTTCTTCAGCTTGCTGTGTCTTCAAAGAAAATTTTGGATCCAGATAAGCAAGAGGGTGAGAGTATTTCACTTTCCCAACTGTACGGCGAAATCTTTGAACCGACACAAGATCTGAATCGGAAGAAAGAGAGATTACCTCAACATGGTCTGCACGGCTGGCTGCCGCATCATCCTGGGAATAATTATTGTTAATAAGGTGTATGAAAAAGGAACCAAGTGAATCAAGTTCTACCTCTAGATCTGATTCGTCAACATCTTTCGGCGGATTAGAAGATTCGGTGGTTTTCTTCTTGCCCGCTTTCTTGGTGACTTTGGTCTTTGCACGAGCCCTTGCCGGTTTAGTCCGTTTCCAGAAGGAGCTGTTGGTCTGTAAAAATTAAAGGAAAATAGTATTAGCACATTATTAAAGCACAGGCGAAACAATGAGCATTAAGTTAAATTTACCGCTGGCGGTTTGTTGGTGGCGCAAAACGGTGGCAACCCGGTTTGGCTGCATGCAGAGATTATTTCGTCAAGCATCTTCTTCACAGACTCAGTAACCTCAAGGTCTGTCATTACCACTTCATGATATCCTTGAGGATCTTTGACGTTGCCGGTATATTCATGCATCAATCCGGAATGGCGGCTTAAAGGCAGAATGCCCCAGGAAACCCAGAAGCGGACGAGATCAATGCCAGTCAAACCGTTGGCCATGAGTGCCCGGAGCTTTGCGATTTGAGGAGGAAAAGTTGTTTGTTCTGCGGCGGATAAGCTTGAAGGTAATGGGTGACCGTTGCTAAGCCGGTGAGGGCGGTAACCCGGCAAAGGATTTTCTCCGTCAGGGGCAGTGTTCCGGCAATAAAACCAAGTTTGGTTCTAATCTTTAGGATGACTATGATGTTTTGCATGAGGGAAATCAACTTCTTTCCTTTTCTGAATTGAAACGCCACCAAGTTCTGTGTTCGGACCATCAGAGAACTCCGTATGGCGGTTCAAATGAAAAAAATCCCGAAACAACTCCACAGATGGTTCTTCTTGAAGGTAGACTTTGCAGAATACTTGTAAGTTGCATATATTGGACACGGAGTTCGGTCCAATATCTTGTGGATGGAGTTGGAAGCTTGCGAGGACATCCCGGAAAAGTTTTGATCCGGGTGGGCTGAATCCCCGGTCTAAGTGTTGCATAAATACAATCACTTCTCCATCTTGAGGTTCAGGTGGGCATTCAGAGCCCGGAACTCGCCAATGAAGGACCCTTTTTGATGCTAAAGCGCCAGTGGTGACATATTCGTTGATTTGTGTCTCAGTGATCTTGGACGGAACCCAATTGCAGGCAGAGAATTGTTTGGTCATCTCGTAAGGAAAACTGTGAAAGGAAAAATAAAGGCCGGTTTACAATTAACGGTATAAGCGTACTATTCAGTGTTAAACCGGCAAATTGCCGTCCAAATTCAGTTGGCGGTTTAAGAGAGGGCTAATGATTTATGGAGGATTGGTTATCAAAGGTTAAACCGCCCATAGGCAGAAGGGCCAGGGTTCAAAATATACTAAGTGTTACAAAACAGGTTTCACAATATCACAGTACAATTTTGGATCTACCATGGGTAACTAAAGAAATTTTTACTGAACCCTACAATGGCGCTAAGAGGAACAGTAAAGATCTAGACACAGTCTGTCAGGAGCAGCAAGAAGCCGCGGGATGGTGGACTATCAAAATGAATCTAGCCGCGAATCAAAGCTAGCAGATGCATATATATACCCTCAGTAAAAGGACTAAAGAGAAGGCTGCGGAAGAACTGAGGAACGATGACATGGATGAACTCAAAAACCCTAATGAAGATCTAGGGTTACAGGAAATGAACTTACCAGGGCCACTCGGCGGCGAAGGAATGCGGCAGGGTTTCTGGAACAAACTGGTTGATGCAGCGGCCTTGGTCGATGCAGATTCAAAGATCGACGGCGGCGGCGGCGTTGGGGTTCTTCGGGTCGCGAGGAAGAAGATGAGAAAGGGGAGAAAATGAAAGTACATATCGGGATTATTTATAACAGGGCAGTGGGATAAGTGACAGGTGCGGGAATCAAGGAGTCCAAAGCGGTAAGTGGCGCAGTTGTCACCTCGATTTCCGAGATGACATTAAATGAAGGGAATCTTTTTATTCGTTTTTACAGAGATGACGTTATGATGATCCATGCTGTGTCCAGAGGATGACGTCATGGCGGTTTAACAAGATTTATAAAGGGAAGACATCATGGCGGTTTATGAGAAATGAAGGAAGATGTTCACAGGATTTTTCTATAGTGTTGAAGATTGACATGAACATGTTCAAATCCATCTGGGGCCTAATGTTGGGGATATAACTACTGAGTGTAAACTACCCAGGAGGGGCCGGTTCACCCTCAACTATATTGAAGCCCACAAAGACTCTTAAGATGGCGTTTTACTATGAAGCTTAGAGGCCCGGAGCCCAAAGGCGGATTAGGGCCCATAGTGGTAAACCGCCATAGTCATGTAACTTGTGTTGTAAGATAAGGAAGGGAGAGATCGAGCCGAACACTTGTATGAGTCGGCCTCGGGACTCTGTAAACTGGCCGGGCGTCAACCCGTGTATATAAGGGGACAACCCGGTGGCGGTTCAAGGAGAAGAAACACAACTCGATAGCCAGACATAGCTTGTTTAGCTCCCTGGTTAGCGAGACCCCAATAATCCCATCACAACTAGATGTAGGCCTTTACCTTCATCGAAGGGGCCGAACTAGTATAAAATCCCTCGTGTCCTTTGTCCAGTTTAACCCCTTTAAGCTAACCCGTCGCGATGGCTCCACGACTAAGTCCTTACATGAGGACATCTGACGTGATATTTCCACAACACATCCCGAATAGTGTCATACATATAACATCACTAATACAACTAAAACCCTAGCACACGAAGGGTATCGGCGTGGGCGGTGGACACCCACAGAGAAGGAACCATCACAGGATCATAGCTCCAGTGAGATCCCTGGAGAACCTGCCAGGTATTGGAGAACCTGTGCCCCAACGCAAACAAGTAGCGACGGACGTGCGCGTCCTCCTCACTGACACGGTGACGCACCACCTCCGCGGGGTCCTCGAGCCTCTAGACCGTCACTGGCCCAGGCGACCGCCACCAAAGAAGGTTCAGGTCAACGACAGGCTGGCTCCTCACCAACCTGCGCCCCCCGGTAGGTAGCGCCTCCCAGTACCCCCCGGTGGAGCCCAGTCCCGGACATGGCCCATCTGGTCAAGCTGGTGTCGTCCTCCGCCGACTCGATGACGAGGATGCGGGATAGGCATCGTCCACGTCGATGCGGGAAAAATTTCTTTAACTAAAAAATAGCAACAAGTTCTTACTAACTAGTTCTATTAATTCAATTAGTTCTTACTAAAAATAAAATTACTATAAATAAAAATAAACTAGTACCTAGCTAATTGGTACCTAGTTCTTACTAACTAATTAGTACCTAGGAACTACTGCCCTAATTACCTAGGGTTCATACTAACTAGCACTAAAAATAGCCTAGGGTTCATACTAACTAGCACTAAATAGCTAGGGTTTATACTAAGCAAACAAGAGGGATTGGAAGGGGAGATTGCTTACAGAGGGCGGGGAGAGAGATGGGGTCGGGGGAGACGGCGACACCGAGGCGCGGCGAGGCAGGGTCGGGGGAGACGGCAGCGAGGC
>NC_041386.1:666509289-666519540 GCF_002162155.2 Triticum dicoccoides | reverse complement strand
GGGGAGACGATGGCGAGGCGGGTTCGAGGGATACGGCCGCGAGGCGGGGTTGGGGGAGAAGGCGGCGAGGCGGCGGCGACGAGGGGGGAAGAGAGAGTGGGGAATTGGGGGAGGAAGCAGAGGAGAGGGAATCAGGCCGCGTGGGGGGTTAGGTGAAAATAGCTCTAACAGTAGCATGGGGAGGAAAAACACGCTGCTGCTAAAATCCGTAGTAGTAGCGCCGTTTCTAGAAGGGCGCTACTACTATACCTAGCACGTCGGGAACGGTGTGGCAATTATAGTAGTAGCGTGTTATGTTCCTGCCGCGCTACTGCTAAGGGGGTAACCGTAGCGCGGTTTTAGCCAACGCACTACTGCTAAGTAGCAGTAGCGCCTCATTTTAACAAGCGCTACTGGTATGATTCTGTGTATAAGGTTTTCCCTATTAGTGTTAGTTAGACCACTAGCAATTGGGCATACACAACTGGGGCTAGGTTTGTGCTCTAGCTAGGCAGTAAAACATAGCATATACAGGCATTGCCTGCCTTTGCTGCAAGTGGGGATGTGAGCAGCATTATCACAATTAGATCACTAGGAAGACACAGTTAGGGATTTCACAAAGAAACTATGTAAAGTGCCAGAGCCTAACATCTTGCATCACAGAGCAAAGCATTAACCGGGCCAACTCCACAAGTCACTAACCAGGCACACAAATTGGCAATCACACTATACACATGAAACAGAAATGATTAGGAGAGTAAAATTCCCTGTAAACCATGACAACCGAACACCTTTTAGACAACAGCCAATAGTTCCGAAGAGGTTGAGCTCAACATTAACACAATATGGAGAAAATATGATGGATATCACAAAGAGATTTGTATAGACACCAGCCAATCAAAACCACACACAATCTACTTCATACAACACGGGGAAAACCTCTTGGACCATAGTAGCAACTCACCACAAAGGTGCCTATTGCAAGCAGAACCAGCATTTGACAAGTCTAAAGGGAATAATCATAGCATCCATCCAATTTTACCCTAAACACATAGGCGCAGAGATGCCAAACACCGGAAACTCGACAGCGGTGGGCAGAGACACATAACCCTAAACTGATCCCAGCTTCACCAGAGACCCACCTCTCGGCCTACAGGATCACGGAAGGATCTAGCGCTAGTTCTACTAACTCAACTCAACTCCGTCACCACCGCTACTTCTGTCCATCGCCGATTTGCCGGAGAAATAGAGTGTTTGCGAGAAGGAAGAGGGAAGAGGAGGCGGAGCTCACCGGGGAGGCACACGAAGGCCCGGCGGTGGATTAGGAGCAGTAGGCCGGCCGGACTTGAAGGAGAGGCGGCCGAATCTGAGGTGGAAGAAGGGCTTGGTGGCGGGTTCGCAGTGCTCCTCGGCTTGGCTCCAGTCCGGTTCGTCGACGTATCCTCCACACCTGCTTCGGTGCTCGACGGCGTGGAGACCGAGACGAGCCGGGGTGGGGTCGGATGGGGAGGAAGGGAAGGATGGGGAGAGTGAGGCGGCGGGGGCGCGGGGGCAGCGGCGGCGCAATGGGTTTGGTCGGCAGTGGGGGGTGAGAGAGATGTGAGATTGGGGTGTAGGGGATTGGGGATTTTAGTGGGGGGAGGGTTAGCAATGGCGCACCTCCTAGCTGTGCGCCATTAATAACTTTCTTTTGGATAGCAATGGCGCACCAGCTAGTGGTGCACCATTACTAACTTTTCTTTGGATAGCAATAGCACACCTCCTACTGGTGCGCCATTAGTAATTTTTTTGGATTCATTTGTGAATTGGTAAAACATTTAGGAACTATTACACTTATGATTGCTTCTTTAATATTTGGTTCAGTTGGACTCCCAAATAAAAGAAGGATTAATATTAACTAAATAAATTATTACATTTAATTACTTATCATTGAAGTAAACTTCCGGGATATAATTTTTTTTTCATATGTATCATTCATTTAATAGTTCACATACAAAAAATTTATATTTTTGCTGGATGCAAAGAAACAAGTGGTCATGAAAAGTATCGTAACCATGAACCTTTTAGCAAAGGCGCACCCTTCCTTGGTGCGCCATAAATACCATCATAGCAATGGCGGACCCTTCCCTCGTGCGCCATTACTAACTATTCTTTTTTTGATTTTTAGTTGCATCTAATAATTTTTAAAAACATTGATGAATGTGGAAAAATATTTATGAAAAATATCATCAGATTTCAAAACATTTATGAAAAAATATGAATATGAAAACATTTATGAATATGAAAAAATATCATCAAATTTGTTATTTGAATTTTTTTTGGATTTTTAGTTGCATCTAATAATTTTTTAGAAAATGACGATCAAATTTGAAAACATTTATGAATGTGGAAAAATATCATCAGATTTCAAAATATTTATGAAAAAATATGAATATGAAAACATTTTTGAATATGAAAAAATATCATCAAATTTGTTATTTGAAAAAAAATTGGATTTTTAGTTGCATCTAATATTTTTTTAGAAAACATTTATGAATATGAAAAAATATCATTAGATTTCAAAATATTCATGAATTCAAAAAGTGCCGCCCATTTCCATATGTCGAAATTCAATCGAGAAATGAAGGCTACAATTTAAATACAATCGATCTTAGCTAGCTATATGTTCACAATCTTCTTGCCCTTATTTTTCGCAAATGGAGTTTTTCTCTTGAACGGACGTCCTTTAGGTAGGGTGGTCCTGCTTCTTCTTGTGGTGTATGCTAGTACTTCATTGTTGTCGTCATGTTCCATCTTTGGGTCGCCGTACTTGTCGAAGTCTTGCTCATTGGCGACTCCATCCATTCCGATAATCTTCCTTTTGCCTCTCCTCACGACAACACGACTGGGCTTTGACGGGTCAGTAATGTAGAAGCATTGGTCCACTTGGGAAGCCAGTACCCATGGCTCATTTTTCGTGGTGACGTTTGGCCCGCGGTCTTGGATTTGGCTTTGGGTATAACCATGGTGGTGAAATACCGGTCTTCTTTTAGGACGCTCTTGGCCCATCTGACACGGAACATCGGGACCTTCTCTCCAGGGTAGCTCAGCTCCCAGATCTCCTCGATCCTTCTATAGTATTTGTCCTTGTCGTTACCGGTGTAGGATTCCATCGTTACCCCGGAGTTCTGATAACCATCACTCTTCATGTCCTTTCCCTCAGTGTAGAATGTGTAGTCGTCGATATCGTACGCCTCATCACTACTAGAAAAACCGCTACTAATGGCGCACCTAATTTGGCCATTAATGGCGCATCACTGGTGCGCCATTACTAGCACGCCATTAGTAATTTTTACTAATGGCGCACCAGTGGTGCGCCATTAGTATCTGGTATACTAATGGCGCACCACTGGTGCGCCATTAGTATAGGCTACGGTGCACCATTAGTATGCCTCCCAGGGGCCATGTATACCCAGGTGCTTTGGCATACTAATGGCGCACGACCACGAGATGCGCCATTAGTAACCGCGGCATACTAATGGCGCACTGCCCAGTGATGCGCCATTAGTATGCTTTGTCATACTAATGGCGCACTGTCATGTGATGCGCCATTAGTATGAATATTAGGTTTTTTTTATTTTTTATTTTCTGTTTTTTGCACAGGTTACAAAATGTATAATTTGACAAAATATAGACAGCACACATCAACAACAGATTCATCGAATACAATAGAAGATTAGTCTTTGAATACAATTCATCATATTAGTCTCGGAATACAATTCATCATATTAGTCTCCGAAATGAAAAGATCGAACAAAGATAGAACATTATATTACAAGTCTCGAGACCGCGAGTAGCGAGTTTGTCTTCACATTACAAGTCGATATCGATCATCTAAACTACCATCACATAGAAGAGAGCCGCGGTCATCATGATGAGCATCATCACGATGAAACTCGTCTTCATCCGGTTCCTCCAACGCTCCCTCCCCTCTCCCGCTAGATAGCGGGCGTATCTAGATTCGGCCTCGGCCCTAGTGGTGTACCCTTTGTAACTGTTACCGCTGAATCGGTGAACCTGTCTCCGACACTCCTCCCAGTCATCGTAGACTCCGGGAACCTTACCCTTGTACACGACATACGTCGGCATCGCTATGCACTAGCCAAACGAAATGTTAGTACCAATTCACAGACAATACATAAGCAATATATAAGTATGCAACAGAACGATCGGAATAGAAAAGCAAGACATTAATAGCATCGATTACATCTAAGTTGAACGACTCTCGAAACCAAAGAGACATACTACAAGTTCATTAAAGTTTAATTACAACATGAGCCAATCGATGTTTCAGAACTAGACACAGCATCACTGCTTTGACTCAACTCAAGGGACCGGAGCGTGGATGAAGCCGCCGTCTATCATGGCAGCCATGAAATAACGGTCGTTGTCAGCCTGCATTTGTAGCATTGTGTCGATGTCACTGTTGGACGGTTGATTGTTGAGGTAGAACTGCCCCGAGGTAGGAAGGACATCTTGATGGATGATTTCCGCAAACTCCGACTGGATGCGAAAGAATTCTTGTCGGAGGTCCGCGTCCTAGATTGCCGACACGCTCTTTGCCCAATCTTTGAGTTTACTCGGTAGCAGAAGTTGATGATGGTCCCGTACGATCGCCCGCATGTGATGGATGGCGTAGTAGGCACCCTTCTGACCGCCAGGCGGCTGCTTGACGCAGCAGAACGTCGTATTGTGGGAGAACACGTGCTTGCCGTACTTACGAATAGGCCTGGTGAAGGTGCCTCCAGATTTGGCGTAGCCGGGGAGAACATCATCAAGAACCTTCTTGAAATTTGTGTAGTCTACGTTCGACTAATGGTCCGGGTCGAAATACGTGGCCATGGAATATTTGGGGCTTAGGAGGATGAGCGTGCAACGTGTGTCACTGCAGAAAACACAGAATGTTAAAAGAAAAACGATCGAAATGTAAGAATTCATATGTTACGGGCCGGTTGAGGGGAGGACTTACTCGGGAAAGTAAGGCACGAGGAAGTTATCCTTATCTTGGTTTGCCAGAATGACGCCTTCGAGGTAAGAACTCGCGACTTGCCGGTCCCCAGCGCTGCCCAAGATCTGGGCACGCATGTAGAAGGGGTCGACTATCACGATGTCCGGGGTCTTGTCGCGAATGATCCGCATCTCCATACTCAGCGAAAATAGCCGAACGAAGGTGTAGTGCAGCGGATGAAGGTTCAACATAGCGTGGATGTCATCAAAACGCAGGACGATCATACGCCCGATGGAGTTATCCACAAAGCCCTTGCCCTCTGGCACCTTGGCCGCGAAAACTGGGTATGCCACATCCTTCTCCCTGAGACGCCGCTTCTCCAAAGAAAGAACACTGTCATGCAGACTCCGCATAGCACCGGTTGCAGCATTGAGCATATTTGTCGGTAGCATCGCCCTACCCGCCACATGCACCCTCCTCGAGATATCCTGCGGTGAAGGTGGCCCGTCCTGAGCACGGATCGTACTCTGTGCCGGCTGGCTCGCACCCTTCTTAGTCTTTCTTTTGCGTGCCTTCTTCTTCTCCTGTAATGGGACCGAGTTTTGCTCACAGACCGCCTTCTTGAGTGTGTTGGGGCTGATAATATTTCGCACCTCGCCTATCTGAGGCTCGGTGAAGTCGGCAGCTGGAGGCGTCTCCTGAGAGCTGAACGCCAGACGGCGCCTGTTGCAACTTGGCTTCTCCGTGGTATGAGCTAGATCGCACACGTCTTTTGTTGGGTTTGGTTCTTGAGAAGGAGGCCCCATGAAGTCGCCATCGTACCCATGATCGGCAAAGTACTGATCGACGTTGCCAAATGTATCATCGTCGTCATCGTCGTCGTTCTGATCCTGTGCCATATGCATGTTTGGATCTAGTGGCATAGGGATGTCCGGCACCGTTGCGGCGGTCTTGCCATGGGGCCGACTTGGCGCCGGCACGACTGGCGGTGTTGTCTTTGGGGTGGTGTCCCCCGCCCCCAAACGAATCTGGCTCTTCGGCCAAAGCAGGGGCCAGTTCAAGCATGCGCTGAGGGTCATCACGTCATCATCGTCGGCCCCGACGGGTCGAATCGGAGGTAACAACTCGTCGCAGCCTGGCAGCACCCGAACCAGTTGAACCCTAAACAAGTTGGGTGGCATCTGGGTACCGTGGAACAAGGGGTTGCCCGGTTGAACTATTTTTCCCTTGGCGACATCGACCAACTCGTTGTTCACGAAGTGGAGGAGAGTGCACGGAACATCGGCGGCGCCCTGCAAAAACATGTAGGGCGTCAGGGATGCCTAGTCAAAGGCAAGGAGATGAAGTCCTCGGCCGAGAGAGGCTTAATTAGTTACCATGATGATGGCATCGAGCTCGGCTAATGTAGAGGCACCGCCAACGGCGGGCGTGCAGTTGACGGAGGGGCCGCTTGTTGCAGAGGTGCCGGCCGGTGTACACCCGGGTGCATTAAGCTCCCATGCCGGCGTCGGAGACACCAATGCCGCCTCCGCCGGAGGCACCAATGGCCCCGCCATCGCATTATGCGAGTTGCTAGCCGTGAATCTAGGAATCGGGGGCGGCCCCTGTTGGCAGCTCGCAATCCACGCACTCAACCCCGAGATCAAGGTAGGCACAATGGCGGTGATCGTCGCTCCGAGTCGTTGTTCCACTTGCTCTTGGACAATCTCCGGAATCCGCGCCACCTGTGCCTTGAGTTCTTGAACCTCTCGCGCCTGGCTTTCCGAGCTGGTCTTTTTATCCTTCCGCACACCAGCGGTATAGTATGACCCCCATTTTGTCGACAAGCCTTTGCCGGCCACACGACCAGTTGACGTCGGCTTACTGAGCTTATCCTTGTTCTTCATTACATTCAACCCCCTATTTAGAGTGGTGTCCCAAGGGTTGCTCTTAGTCGACCCCGCGCTACTGCTTTCAGTCGCCTGCGGAAGGAATGTGAACCATTTAGAAATTTGGCTTCATTAATTAGAATGCAACCATATGGAGCTAATTACGCGGGGGTGTATTCCTTACCAGAACAAGCTCAAGCTGCCTGGTCTTCGGATCCGTGGTAAGCTCCTTTGTTTTCGGGTCCTTCTTGTACCGGGCCCTAACAAAGTTCCTGGTCTGCTTGTCACCGTATTTATCGAAGAGGGGCGATAGGCCTTGCTCGGCACGGTCCGCCTCCTCCTTGTCCCATATAGGCTCCGCCACTCTGTAACCGCCGGGACCGAGTGTGTGTTCCCCTATGTTCAGCTCCCGCATTTGTTTCCCCCACTCACTTGATTGGGAGTTTGCGGTGCTCGAGCAATTGATCTTGAAGTCGTTGTAGTCATCTTCGGTGATCGAAGGATTTTTCTCCTTGATCTTCTGATAACTCTCACCTTTCTCGATCATTCTTTTCACATTGCCTTTCCAAGTAGACAGGGCCTTGCTCATCTTCGTGAGGGCAGCATTGTTCACTTTATTCCCTTTGAGGCTTGTGTTTGCACATTCAGCGGGGAACTTGTATCGTTCGTGCAGCTTCGTGAAGAGGAGGTTTCGCAAATTCCCTCTGTCAGGATGCCTCAGGTTCTCGGTGTTGATCGAGACGGTGCTCCGGACAATGCACCCGAGCTGAAGCGAGTACCCCTTGACTATTCGTTCGGGCGCCGTTGGATTCCCGTTGGAGTCCACTTCAGTAACTTCCTCCTTGAGGGTGCGGAGCATGGTCGGGCGCCGGTCCTTCCGTTGCCTCTTCGGTTGGCTGCCATCTGTGCGTGCGCCGCCATCATCAGTGGTGGCATCCTCGGCGGCACCATCAGTGGTGGCATCAGTGTGGTCATCCTCGGCGGCACCATCAGTGGTCTCAGGATCGGTGGGGAAGGCGGCGGGCTCATACAAGTGAGGTTGTTCCTCCATCTCCTGGGACAGCTCCCAGAATGCCTTGCCGCCCGAACCCCCGGCCTCATCGTTGTGGGCCATGTTTCTCTCTAAATAGAAACAAAGCTTGGTCAAAAAGTTGGTTCTTGTCAACGAACAAGATCATGGTCTCATCATTTAGGGTTTGTCGACACCGAGGCATCCTAAAATCTAAGCTTTTATCATGGAGGGTTTTTCGACGCCGAGGCACCCTAAAAGCCTAAGCTTTCATCATTTAGGTTTTTATCGACACCGAGGCACCCTAAAAGCCATGCATTAGTCACAAGTACGCCGGGGCACTTGATCCTACTTAATTAACTACTACGATACCCCGGCCCATGCATTAGTCACAAGTACCCCATATGTGCTATTTTTAGCAAAGTCATGCTAAAATTCACGGAAAATTTCAGCATGACCTTTGCTGAAAATAGGACATATGGAGTACCCGAATTTGCCGGAACGGAAGTTAATCGACATTCCGGCAAACTCAAGGGCCTCTCGGGGTACCTGCAAAATCATTATCCCAGGTGGACATGGATGCAATGTCACATGTCACATGGATCCCACACCCACAGGAGCTGGTGAAGCTTCATGTGTATTTCACGAAAACCAGCCTGACTAAAGAGCTTTATGTAGAAAACAAAGCACTCCACCAGCTCACACAGGATCATCCCTCTAAGCAATTACTCAAAATGGGCACTAGCTGCAAAATGAACATTTTACAATCTGAACTTTTTTGTAACTGATGTTTTTTGTAACCCCTAATCCCATAATGTCACATACCTAACGTTTATGGGAGAAGTATGTCACATACCTGACAAATACTCCCTCCATCCCATAATGCAAGACATTTCGACACACTGCCAAAAAAATGTATCACATTACAGGACGGAGGAGCATTGGTCACAACCCCTTTAATCTCTCTCGTCTACTTTTTGTAAAACCTAACAGAGTGCATCCTAAACTTAGGAAAAAACAAAGGCACAAATAATTCTGCAAGACATTACAAATAATTCAAGAATTTGAGAATAATCAGAGGAAATTAATCAACTTGTAAACTGATAAAGAATAATATATTGAGAATATCGACTCGACACGCTTTTGACAAAATCATCAGAGGTGCATTGCTTATAGGGAGTTATTAATACAGAACAAGAAACCAAAATCTTCCTCCTCTCATGCTGCCGTTACAAATAATGGCATTGTCCAACAGGTTCTGAGTTTTAGAACAATCAAGCCAATGCCAATAGGAACAAATAGATTTTAGCTACTAGAAACACGATAGTCACGGGCTTGTCCTGAACCTTAACAACAGTACAAAAACTCCATGCCATGGACAACCGCACTTCTGAAGATGCAAAAATGTAACGCAATGTTCCACATGAGCAGAGAACAGCAGCTCGACGTTGACTGAATTAGAAAATTTTTCTTTTGGGCTTAGATTATCATTTGCATCAGATTCAGTGACTTTAACAGAGAGCAACATTAAAACAACCATTCATGCTTCTGGTCATCAGAATTTGGATTTTATACTCTACTAGCTAAACACAGATGCAAGATCCAGTAGTTCAAGAGTTGAAACAACAAACCATAAAGAGTTCAGGAATCAGTAGTGTACGAATTGTGATTTGATTAAATGGCAGCCGCTGAGCCGACACCAATCATCTCTGAAATAAGTACACACCACTCACACTGTTTGTGCACTGCTGCCATTGTATGAAAATCAGTTGTCTTAACCAGTACAGCAATTTCTCTCAACCAATATTGCTTTTTAATTGCATTATCACGTCAAAGACATTATACCGGAGCAGATGCAGGTGAGCATATACAAAACAGAAACTTGAAGTATAGAAAAATTATAATATCATTCGTATTTTTTATCCCTCGGTGATTACTATTAGCGATGCTATTTTCATACAAAGTATAGAGCACAAAGACGCTGACAACTTGTTCTGAACCTTGCACAGGCTGACAACGGCTCTAGCTAGCACAGGAAATGGCCATGATCTTGTTCTTGGAACGAATTTATTCACTGATGAATCACCATGAATCTCCATAATCCATCGAACGCTAGCCTAGTTTACCGAAAAAAATCAATCTGGCCATGACAGGGGACGAACCAGCCGCATACCTTGCTGCGAGAGCTGGAATCGACGATGTCGACGACAGGTTGAGGATGAGGATGGCCGCCTTCTCCGCTCGTTCGCACGCCGGCCGCGCTTCCGCTCCCTGGTTTGGGGCGGCGGGGCGACGGACGGTGGTGTCGGGGCGGCGTCGAGGGCGGCGGGGCAACAGTGGCGTCGGGGCGGGGTCGAGGGCGGCGGGGCGACGGTGGTGTTGGGGCGGCGTAGAGGGCGGCGGGGCGA
>NC_041386.1:666508578-666509113 GCF_002162155.2 Triticum dicoccoides | reverse complement strand
CGACGGTGGTGTCGGGGCGGGGTGACGGTGGCGTCGATGGCGGCGGGGCGACGGTGGTGTCGGGGCGGGGCGACGGTGGCGTCGGGAGAGGAGATCGGGGAAGGGGATCGCGGGCGAGGGCGAGGGAGAGAGAGGGGATCGGTACGAAGTAGGGGCGCCACAATACTAATGGCGCACCACCCCTCGATGCGCCATAAGTACATACATACTAATGGCGCACCAGGGTGAGGTGCGCCATTAGTATTTTTTTTATTTCTGCTCGAGCCAACAGTTATCTACCACCTGACCTGATACATGTCAAGTCTTCTCTACTAGCTCGACTGGTCAGCAGCTAGTTCTCACACCAGGAGGTCCTGGGTTCGATTCCCAGGCTCCACAATTTTTTTTATGCATTTAAAATGTTGTTTGATACTTATTTGTGTTTAAATATGTTCAAACTTGTTTAAATCATAACAGTAATATTTTTTTTATAAGACAATAATAATTTTTTAAAAAATATCATCAAACAGTAATGCCGGTGGAGCGGGGGAGGGTG
>NC_041386.1:666501999-666508087 GCF_002162155.2 Triticum dicoccoides | reverse complement strand
GGGCGGTTGGCGGCGGCAGCCGGTGGACCGGATCTGGGGTGTGGGGGGTCGGCGGCGGCGGTTGAGTAGGGGAATCGAGAGGGTGCGGGCGGTCGGCGGCGGCGGCCGGTGGACCGGATCTGGCGAGGTGGGATAGCGATCGAGATGGAGGAGGATCGAGATCGAGTGTCCATGAAATTAAAAAATATTCATGATAGTTCAAAAAGTGCCCATGAAATATAATCGAGAAATGAAGTCTACGATTTAAATACAATCGATCTTAGCTAGCTATCTGTTCACAATCTTCTTGCCCTTCTTTTTCGCAAATGGAGTTCTTCTATGGAACGGACGTCCTTTAGGTAGGGTGGTCCTGCTTCTTCTTGTGGTGTATGCTGCTACTTCATCATCGTCTTCATGTTTGATCCTCGGGTCGCCGTACTTGTCGAAGTCTTGCTCATTGGCTACTCCATCCATTCCGATGATCTTCCTTTTGCCTCTCCTCACGACAACACGACTGGGCTTTGGCGGGTCGGTAATGAAGAAGCATTGGTCCACTTGGGAAGCCAGTACCCATGGCTCATTTTTCGCGGTGACGTTTGCGCCCGCGGTCTAGGATTTGGCTTCGGGTTTAACCATGGTGGTGAAATACCGGTCTTCTTTTATGACGTTCTTGGCCCATCTGACATGGAACATCGGGACCTTCTCTCCAGCGTAGCTCAGCTCCCAGATCTCCTCGATCCTTCCGTAGTATCTGTCCTTGTCGTTACCGGTTTAGGATTCCATCGTTACCCCGGAGTTCTGATAACCATCGCTCTTCATGTCCTTGGCCTCGGTGTAGAATGTGTAGCCATTGATATCGTTCGCCTCATAGGTCATCAGGTTGTGCTCGGCGCCCTGTGACAAGGCGAATATGAGTTGTTCTTCCGCGGAAGAATCCTCATGTAAAGGGTACGACAGAAGCTTCTGCTTGAACCAATGCGTGAAACATGAGTTGTGCTCTTTGAGTATATCTCCGTCCGTCCTCTGTTCGCCTCGGTCATTGTACGTCTTCTTAATAAAGGTTTTGTGCTCTACCACCCAAGGATCGACCACGTCTATGTGTTGTAGCGCGACTAGGTTTGCTCTTTCAAAGTCGGCGAGTCGACCCTCGAAGTCGACATGCATTTCGCAGCGACCCTCACGGTGACCCCATCCAGCGAACCTGCCAAGGTGCCTGTTGACGGGCAGACCAACGGGGTTCTCGACGCCTAGATAATTCATGCAGTAGGAGATGCACTCTTCGGTCAGAAAGCCCCTGGCTATGCTTCCCTCTGGACGTGACATGTTGCGAACGTATCCTTTGATGACACCATTCATCCTTTCGAACGGCATCATCTGTGCAGGAACGTCGGCCCGAGTTGGATGATATCCTCCACTATATGGACCAGCAGATGCACCATAAAGTTGAAGAATGCGGGCGGGAACTACATCTCAAGCTCGCATAGTATCACCACGATCTCTTCCTGTAGCCTTCTGAGTTGCCTCACGCCAATCGACTTCCGAGAGATGACGTCGAAGAAGTTGCATAGGCCAAATAGCATTTCACGGACGTGCGCGTCCATGATCCCACGGATTGCAACTGGAGTATCTGCGTCATCAGCACGTGACAGTCGTGAGACTTCATCCCGCTGAACTTCTGCTTCGCTGGGTCTAGGTATCTGCTTATCTTCCCCGCGTAACCGTAAGGAACTTTTACTCCTAGGAGGCAGGTGAAAAACTGCTCGATCTCCTCCTAACTTAGAGTGAAGCACGTGGGAGGGTAGTCATTTCCGGCTTCTTGGCCTTTTTGCCTTTGCGACGACTTTCTGTGTCCTGCTTCGCCTCATCATCATCATCATCATCATCATCATCGTCATCATATATAGCGTGAAGCTCCTGCCTGATGCCCATTGATTTCAAGTCTGCCCTTGCTTTCGGCCCATCTTTGGTCCTCTCTGGCATGTTGAGCAGGGTACCAAGCAGACTCTCGCACACGTTCTTCGTGATATGCATGACATCAAGGCTGTGAGGCACACGGTGGATCTTCCAGTACGGCAAGTCCCAGAAAACAGACCTCGTTTTCCATACCTTCAGCAGCGGCTCTGGCGCCTTTTGCTTCTTTCCCGGCAGTGGGCAATCTTTCCAATTTTTCAACAGCTTGTCTATTTCCTCGCCGCTCCTCGTACACGGGCGTTTTCGGGGTTCGGTTTCACCATCGAACAGATCCTTGTGTTTCCTCCACGGGTCATCGTCGCGAAGCCACCTTCGATGTCCCATGAACACGGTTTTCAAAGACCCGGGATCTCTATCTAGCTGGCGATACGTTGTGTCATCCATGCACCTTACGCATCCAGAAAATCCGTGGACTACCTGCCCCGCAAGATATCCGTAACCGAGATAGTCGTGCACCGTCATGAGCAGTGCGGCTCTCATAGGGAAATATTCTTTCTCTGCGGCGTCCCACATATTGGCTGGCGTTTTCCACAGCGTGTCAATCTCCTCTTTCAGCAGCCCCAGATACAGATTGATGTCGTTCCCTGGTTGTTTCGGCCCTTCAATTAGCATACTCATGTGAATGTACTTCCTCTTCATGCACAACCAGGGGGGAAGGTTGTACATCCACACGAACACAGGCCAGGTGCTATGTGTGCTTCTCTGGCTGCCAAACGGATTGACTCCATCGGTGCTTGCGCCCAACACGATGTTCCTTCTATCGTTCCCAAATTCTGGGTATTCGAAGTTCAACGCTTGCCACTGGCTCGCATCCTTAGGGTGACTCAGCATCTTGTCTTTTTTATCTATCTCCGGATCATTTGCGTCATCTTCTCGCTTCTTCTCCTCCCTATCCTCGTGCCAACGCAGGAGCTTTGCTACCTTAGGGTCCACGAAATACCGCTGCAGACGAGGAGTGATCGGAAAGTACCACACCACTTTTCGAGGAGCTTTCTTCCTCTTCTTGTATCGAGTGACGCCGCACACCGGACATATGGTAGACTCCACGTGCTCGTCCCCATAAATGATGCAATTGTTCATGCACACATGGTATTTCACGTGCGGTAAATCCAGAGGACACACGATTTTCTTCGCCTCCTCCAAACTGGTCGGGCACTTGTTCCCCTTGGCAACACGTTCGTGCCAGAATGACATGTTCTCGTCGAAGCATGCGTCGGTCATTTTGTGTTTTACCTTCATCTCCAGAGCCATGAGTGTTACTTTCAGGCGGGTATCCTGGGGCCTGCATCCTTCATACAATGGAGTAACCGCGTCTAACTCAAGTTGATCCATCTTGGCTTTCTCTCGGGCGGCAGCTCTTGCGTTATCCGTCTGCTTGAGAAGCAGCTCTTGAATATGAGGGTCCTGCACCCAGCCCATCGATGGTCCAGCTTCGTCTGCTCCGCCAGCATCATCATCATGTCCTGCATCTTCTTCTACATGATGACTGTGTACAGCATCACCGTCGTGATCATCTCCTGGGGATTCTTCGTCTTCTCGCCCGCCCGAGCAGCCGTGGTTGTCTTGCTGCCCTTCCTCATTTCTTGCCCAGCCCCCATGGACGACTTCGTAGTCATCTTCATCACCTTGCCACCGATAGCCATCCATGAAACCACTCAAGAGCAGGTGGTCCCGCACCTGCCCGGAATCCGGGTCCGCAATAAGGCTATTCAGCTTGCATCTTCGACACGGACATCTTATCTCCGTCTCGTTCTTTTGAAGCATCTCGGCCTTCGTGGACCTCAAAAACCTATTCACGATGCCTTCGGTCATCGTGCGGACCATGGTCGCCTGCGGGGTAGAGCAAAACGATATTTTAGAACCAAGGAAAAATTTGGCATGACTTTCCCTAAAAATAGGGCCAAAAAGAATGCTTAATGCCAAAATTCTCGCCGAAACGGAAATGAATCAACATTCCGGCAAAATATTGGCAACTATCGCATTTCAAATACCGGTACACCTCCAAACACAAACACATATGCAAAACCACAAACATATGCAACACCACGAACATGTATAGATCTAGCTAGGCCATAAAAAGTGCATGTGCACATTGTTATAGGGAGAACAACATAAATATAGCTTCCGCCCTTACTTACCTAGCAAAACAAGGTAACTTAACCACTTAATTTGAATGAATTTATGGTGGAAATGAGGTGAAAAAGAGGAGGCACCCGAGACAAGGAGGAGGAGGTGGAGAGAATGAAGTGGGGAGAAAGTGAGTGTCGGAGGAGAGGCTGTCCAGAATATCTTGTTGCTGCCCACTTACTAATGGCGCACCAATCACAAATGCGCCATTAGTAATCCAGGTTACTAATGGCGCACCCCCTGGTGGTGCGCCATTAGTAGTTTTGCAAAAAAAACATACTAATGGCGCACTACACCACGGTGCGCCATTACTAGTTTAAACTAGTAATGGCGCACCGCGTGCGAGTGCGCCATTAGTAGTTTTGCAAAAAAAGGAATAAAAAAATAAAAAAAAAACAACATTAGTGGCGCACTCTCTGGCAGGTGCGCCATTACTAGTTACAACTAGTAATGGCGCACTGCCTGTGGATGCGCCATTAGTATGTTTGGACAGGCGCACTAGTTCAAATTTTTTTTTGATACTAATGGCGCACCGTGTGCCAGGTGCGCCATTAGTAGTTTCAACTCTAATGGCGCATCAGAAGGTGGTGCGCCATTAGTATATACTAATGGCGCACCACTTGTCTGGTGCGCCATTAGTGTCAATCCCATCTATATCCCTTTTTCTAGTAGTGCATAGGTCATCAGGTTGTGCTCGGCGCCCTGTGACAAGGCGAATATGAGTTTTTCTTCCGCGGAAGAATCCTCATGTAAAGGGTATGACAGAAGCTTCTCCTTGAACCAACGCGTGAAACATGAGTTGTGCTCTATGATTATATGTTCGTCCGTCCTCTGTGGGCCTCAGTCATTGTACGTCTTCTCAATAAAGGTTTTGTGCGCTACCACCCAAGGATCGACCACGTCTATGTGTTGTAGCGCGACTAGGTTTGCTCTTTCAAAGTCGGCGAGTCGACCCTCGAAGTCGACATGCATTTCGCGGTGACCCTCACGGTGACCCCATCCAGCGAGCCTGTCGAGGTGCCTATTGTTGGGGAGACCAACGGGATTCTCGATGCCTAGATAATTCGTGCAGTAGGAGATGCACTCTTCGGTCAGAAAGCCCCTAGCTATGCTTCCCTCTGGACGTGACATGTTTGCGAACGTATCCTTTGATGACACCATTCATCCTTTCGAACAGCATCATGTTGTGCAGGAACGTCGGACCGAGTTGGATGATATCCTCCACGATATGGACCAGCAGATGCACCATAACGTCGAAGAAATGCGGGCGGGAAGTACATATCAAGCTCGCATAGTATCACCACGATCTCTTCCTGTAGCCTTCTGAGTTGCCTCATGCCAATCGACTTCCGAGAGATGACGTCGAAAAAGTTGCATAGGCCAAATAGCGTTTCACGGACGTGCGCGTCCATGATCCCACGGATTGCAACTAGAAGTATCTGCGTCATCAGCACGTGATAGTCGTGAGACTTCATCGCGCTGAACTTCTGCTTCGCTAAGTCTAGGTATCTGCTTACACTACCAAAAAAGATACATCCGTGACATTTTGGGCCGAACGATTTTTTTTTCTGTCATACATATGACACTTCTATGACGATAATTGTGACAAACCCGGTATCATCATAGATGTGGTGGGCTCCTACTTCTATGACAAAAAATCATGACAGAAAATGGGCTTTTTGTCCTGGGCGGGCCGGAGAAGCAGCTGCATGACATTCTTTGGGCCGTCCATGACAGAAAAAACCGTGGTAGAAGCAAGGGCGAGGGAAATTTCGGGGAGTTCTCGGGTACGGTGGGAGGTAGGGGGCCGAGCGATACGCATTTCCCTCGTACACGTACGCGCGTGTGTGCGAGGCATTGGCTCTAACTGAACCCGAGCGAGGCGTTGGGCTCTAACTGAACCCGAGCGATTGCACTGCAGGCTACGCGTTACTGAATCCGAGCGATTGATCGATGGCTGTTAACTGAACCCGATCGAGCGATTCCTTCGCTACTGCTGCTAACTGAAGCT
>NC_041386.1:666498013-666501562 GCF_002162155.2 Triticum dicoccoides | reverse complement strand
GGTGGCGTTGCCTATGGATGAACAGGACCCCGTGGTGTGGAGGGCTGTAACACCCCAAAAATTTAACCAGGTTTTAGTTATTAAAATTTTGCCAAGAGTTTAAAATTTTTTGCCTGCAAGAATATCCCTGTTGATTTCAAAACTTTTCTTTTAATATTAAGGAGTTTTTCCCAAGTGGATCCTTCCAAAACATTTTGGATTGATTTTCCCTCTAATTTAAAAACATCTCTCAATCAGGAGATTTATTTATAAAATTATTTCACCCTGAACTTTATTCATTAAAATGAGTTGTTTTAAAATTTGGAGCTCTTTTTGAACTACAACCTTTTGATATATTTAACTAAAAATTTCACCAAGGTTTGGAGATATCATGTGATGTCTCTAAATCACTTTTGTGAAATAATATATTTCATTCATTGGATATTTTGAGTTCTACACCAAGTTTTCAAATCTGGTCCAGTGGGCAATTTTACACTGCAACCTATTTAAATATTTCTTTAAAACATCTACCAAAATTAGGGGAGGTCAGTAGGAGCATATTATTCCACTTTGTGCAAAAAAGCTAGTGCTGTTCTTTGAAAATTTTGAGTGAATCAACCTCGTTTTCATTCTGGTCCAGCCCTGTGATTTCTACTGCAACCCTATTTATTTTTGCTCCAATGATCTTGTGTTTTCTCCTACTTGTAGACAGCCCTACCAAACCCCTAAATCCAGGAGCATGCAACCATTGGATTAATTTTGGTTCATGAAATAATGTCATTTATTTCCTGTCCAGAAATGTAGTTTTGCAAAACTTGCACTAACAAGTTTGTGCTTTTCACAAACTAACCTCACCACGCTCTTGTACATCTAAAGAGACCACCATCTGGAGTGTTTGGCCAATCCAAGACCTGCCTAAGTGCCCTTAGCATTTTGTCAAACACCTTATGGGCATGATCTGTTTTGACATGAATTTTGGCATTGCACTGTCAACTTGCACCTCTGATCAAACAAGCATGTCCACTAGACTCCCCGTTACTCCTAACCTAGATCTGCTAAATGCCAGCCTCACCCAAGCTCTGTAGCATGCTCTGGCATTACGTCGAGCACATCCCGTGCACGCCCAGGGCGCGAGCAGAGTGTGCGTTTGGCACGCACGTGCGCCGAGCCGACACGCTGGCCCCGTGGTTTTGGCCCGCTCTGCAGCACCACGCCACGCGCTCCCCTTCTCACCGCAACGCGCCAAGCTGCCCTGGCAGCCTACAGCAACGCCGACAGAGCTTTTGGCGGCACACCGGCGTCCGCAGCGCGCCTCTGCCACGGTCGGCGCCGCCAAAACCACCTCCGCTCGCCAGCTCGCCCTTGGAGCAGTGCCCACTCGTCCGCTAGATCCTGCCATCATCCCCAGCCACGCCACGTTGCCCTGCAAGCTACAGAGAGGCGGTTCGCCGGAGAGCTTATCCGGCCGCCGCGGAACAGACCTCGACGAGCTATAAAAGGAGGCCCCCGAGCTTCCCCGAGCACACAGGCAACCTTAGAATGCTCCCCTAGTTCTCCTATGGCAGCCAATCGACCCGGGGAGGTCTTCTTCCCCACCTCCGGCAACTGCGACCGCCACCACTGCCCTAGCCAATTCGGCACCACCAGGGCCTCCCCCTCTCCGTTCTCTCCACCAAGAGCTTCCTCATCCTCCCGTGAACCTTTCCCACTACTCGATTTCGATCGGGGCTCACTGCGGGAGAATTTTCACTCCGCCCCCGAAGCCTCCTCCGCCGCGAAGCTCGCCGCCGGTAGCTCCCTCCGTCCCCACCGGCCTGGCAACCACCGGGAGGACCGCACTGGAGTGGCGCATCCATCCCCGCCCTCGGGGCCCTGTGAAGAGCTGCCAGTCGCCGGCGACGATCGCCTGAGCTCCGCCTCTGCTCGGGACAGGGGAAGGAGGGGGAAAGAGAGACTAGTCAAACCTGACTAGTGGGACTCTCTCGACCCACTGTCAGCGACCCCGTGCCTGTCCACGTGGGATTAAGTGAAGGCGTAATCCCCCCAGTACGTTTCCCCCGCTCTGAAAGTGTATTCCCCTCCGAAACGTTTTCTTTTCTGTTTTATTTAAATAACAGATTTTGACCAGAACTTTGACTGGCTATAACTTTTTAAATACAACTCCAAATGAAATGATTCTTTTTCCTACCTCTCTCAAATTTCACCTAGTTTATTTTAAGTTTTATTTGAAAAAATTTCAGAACAACTTTTGGTGCTGTTTTTATTTTGTGTGTTAATTCTTTTATATTGCTAAAATAGGATTTTTGAAGAGAGGAGAAATGTTTCAAGTTTTGGAGTGCACCCTGCCTTTCCACACATCGAAGGCAAGCATCCTGAATCCCGGCATAATATTTTTGGTGTGATCGTTGATACATTTATAACACCACCGCATTTCGAAGGACATGTTATTTCATGTAGTATGATCATATGCATGAGTGCATATTAGTGATTTCCATGTTGTTGGAAATGAACACACTTGTGATGATAATCACCCTCATGTGCCTTGCATGCATACCGGCAGGAACCCTGGAAAACCTCTGCCTTGGGTAGGCATGAGTTTGTCGCCGGTCTCCGTCGGGACGGTTATGTCTGGTATGGCATGGTAAGGTGATATGAGCGGTGACTCTGTTGGATGAAATATATTCGTTATACTAACCATGCAGGGAATACTTAAACCTCCTGAGTCGACCGTAGATCGAGTCTTGTTCCAGTAACCCCCATACTTGTTTCGTACTACCACTCCTCTCTACAGCAAGTAGAGTACGGTTCAGTAAGTTGTCAACCTCTTTCTAGCACACACCGTACAGAGAGGCCATGGTGGAAGATACCGGTTGTAGCTGGTAGGCAGGCCACCTGGTCCGGGGGCATGGGTGTTTCCGGTTGGGACCGAGAGGGGAGGCCACCCCTTAGAGCGCGCGATATAAATTTGATCCCATGCTACGCGAGGTTGTAGCCTCCCCACTTAGAGTTTGCTTGACAGGTGTCGTGGGTGATTCCAGACACGTGTGAGTTAAGCTGGTGTGTGCAAGTTAGGTGTGTTTTCAATAAAAAGACCGTAGACGGAATTAGTCCCGATGGACTAAAGAAATCCGTTACTCGTGGGTAAAGAGTACACCCTCTGCAGAGAATAAACCTATTCGAATAGCCGTATCCATGGTTAAGGATTACAGTCTGGGATGGGTCAGGTGTCGGTCTTAGTGTCGGTCTTCGGAGGTGAAACTGTTAACCAGAACTGGAACTACTACCTGTGACTTGTGATAATTATGATTATTATTATTGTTGACTAACCCGTGATATTATTGTTATTATCGAGTATCTCTGGGATGGTTCTACCTCCGACTGTGGCATTTCTTTTAAAGCCCTTTATGTGGTGTCGCTCAGACGCCCGACTATGGCATTTCTTTTAAAGCCCTTTATGTGGTGTCGCTCAGACGCCCGACTGTGGCATTTCTTTTAAAGCCCTTTTTGTGGTGTCGCTCAGATGCCCGACTGTGGCATTTCTTTTAAAGACCTTTTTGTGGTGTCGCTCAG
>NC_041386.1:666490224-666497845 GCF_002162155.2 Triticum dicoccoides | reverse complement strand
TATGTGGTGTCGCTCAGACGCCCGACTGTGGCATTTCTTTTAAAGCCCTTTATGTGGTGTCGCTCAGACGCCCGACTGTGGCATTTCTTTTAAAGCCCTTTATGTGGTGTCGCTCAGACGCCCGACTGTGGCATTTCTTTTAAAGCCCTTTATGTGGTGTCGCTCAGACGCCCGACTGTGGCATTTCTTTTAAAGCCCTTTATGTGGTGTCGCTCAGACGCCCGACTGTGGCTTTGCTTGTTATTTATTTCATAAATTTTAATACTACTATGTTATTGCAATTTTATAAATAACTTGCTTGCACGCATCAGAGATTTATTTATCTTTTGTGACTGACGTCATGAGCATAAAATATTTTCAGCACATCATTGTTATATTATACCTGTGTTCATAATGTTTTCGAGTACATTCAAAGTACTCACTGGCTTGTCCCTGGCTATTGTCTTGGCCAGATTTTCTTGCACGAAGAGGAGCAACGCGATGACAGCCCGGGAACCTAAGTAATGGAGATAGCAGCCTCGCGAAGATAGGAGTTAACCTGGTCAGCTGTTCCCGTGGGAAATGGAGTCCCATAGACACTGATGTTTCACAACCCGCTTCCGCCATCAACCACTAGAAACCATTTGTTGTACTCACAGGCCAGAATGGTCTTGTACTACATATGTTGTATTCTTCTTGGAATTTTTGTATCAAGTTGGAGCCTCATCAGCTAACAGTAATCCTGGGGCTGATGAGCACGACGGTCTTTTCTGGAAATTTATTACTCGGAAAACCTGTCGTGACAGACTTGGTATCAGAGCCAGGCTGACCATTGGCTAATCCTATTTTAGCCGGGTCTATAAACTTAGGCAAACCAACCCACCAAACCATAACCAAACCCCAGCCAAGCTTCTCGTGCAAGATAGCCACACAGTGACCCAACACCTTTTTGGCAGTCGGTGCCCAACCTATCAACCTAACCTGTCACTCATGCGCCAGTGAGCGGCCCCTAAATAGTCCTTTCTCGCAAGCGTGCGAAGGAAGACCCCATCCCCTTTTTCCTATAAAAAGGGGCACACTAGTCCCAACACAGCACATCACAGCCTCTACCCCAAACCGAGCCACAATGCCTGGCCCTGTCGTGCACAATGAAACCACAGCAACCAACCTTGGAGGTTTTGTGACCATACTTGCAAACCTCACCCGTCGTGCCTATGCATTAGAAGAGCCACCAGAATTTGTTGTGTACCAAGGACCCATGAGCGGTGAAGACCATCAATTTTGGGCCACTGTGCACATCTACGGTAGGGGACTGTCACCCGAGCGCCCCTACAAGTTCACCGGAAGAACAACTTCCTTCGAGCCACAAGCCATCCAGCTAGCCGCTCGAGAAGCTATAGTTCATCTCAGGCACTTGTCGCCCAGAGTAAACTGTCGCTCGTTCCACTACTACCCCAGACGTGAAGGGTATGGTAGACCACCCCAAGTTGCCAACGGAGATCACGAGACGGACCCCGCATTATTGCACCTAGTGCGCTATGTAAGTGCACTAGAGGCACTGTTCGACCAGGTCACTATTGATCTAATCGCAGCTCGTGGAGAGCTGGTTCGTCGAGCCCCGGCGAGAGAAGAGAACGAGCCCAACGCCGACAACCCAGTTGTGCTGTTTGGACACCCGATCGAGTCCCTGAGGCCTGCCCCAGCCATTGGCCAAGGTGTTGCGATAACCCCAGAGGTGCTTCGTCGCATATTGGGAGCACACTCCAACGGGGTTGTGCCCAACAATCCCCGCGATGGTCATCATCACTACCCCGACCCTGCAGTTCCTCCGCCATCTCCGACTAATCCCGGCAGTGAGACATGTGGAGAAGCCTCGACATCCACCAGGCACGCCCGTTTAGACATAAATGAGGTAGACTAAGCCATACGAGTAGTACCGAGTCTCAGTGTATCCTCACTTTGTAATCGTGCGACCGTGTATATTAACGCAGCCTGTCGTTGTGCCTCTGTTTTAATAGTGGCCTTGCATTTTTGGTCAGCGCATAGTTGCATATTTTTCCGGGCACAACTACCAAAACCAACCCGACGACAACCACAGTAACACGTCTCTTTATGAGATATGTGTATCTCTGACACTGACCTGACCTTTGGAGCTAAGCTGGCAAATTTATTACCCTTCACCACGGTAAAACGATCCGGCTCCATTGCTATATAAAGGCCACCTTGTGACCTTACCCAGCAACCCTCACTTTGTGCACCACACTCACAACTTTTTCCTGTCATGCCGAGCCCCAACATTCATCTGAGAACCCCAGATGCAACCCCAGGTAGCTTTGTCAAAATATTGTGGGATTTTACCCGCAGTACCATGGGTTCTACCCAGCCACCTCAGTACGAGCTGTTCAAATCAAGGATCACCCCATCCACCTCGGAATATTGGGCAGCAGTACACATTCCTCCTGTAGACCCCAACCAAGATCCAACGGAAGTTTCCTTCGTGGGGAAATCTATGCCAACCCCACACCTGGCCATAGAAGCTACTGCGAAAGAAGCGATTGCTCGCCTTCGATCCGCTGTACCCTATGCCCGCGAACGAGGATATTATTACTTTCCGAGCCGTGCAGCACCCGGAGAAGTAACATCTTTTCCCGGTGGACGCACTGAGAGAGACCCAGTGCTAGCCAACCTTATCCAGTACATCATTGCTCAAGAGCATTTGAACCAGCGAGTGATGGATTATCTCCAGAGCCTCGCAGATTTAAGTCCTCAGATTGCCATCGGCAGATCACTGAGACCCGACCCGGAGAGACGCATACATCGACTGGTCAATCCACTGCCTCCGATAGAAGAGGAGTGTATCCCAGTACCAGAGACATTTTATCAGGACCCCGTCCAGTTGCCGTTTCCATTTTAGAACATCGCTGCGGTGTTCATTATTGCAACATTTATTTATGTGTGTGACTTATGCGTGATACCCTAAGTTTGTACGACGAGTCAATTATTTGGCTTCTACTAATGTGTGTAGTTTTTGTTGTGGTTTATGCTCCTTTAAATTAACTGTTTTTCCCTCGCAAAATCCTGGAGTGAGATTTCTTTTCCCTGAGTTGCTACACCTGCCCCTTCTCATGACGTGGATTATTTAATTTCACACAGCACCACGCAGCAGACTCACAACCATTACCATTCGAACACATACACTGTTTGCAAAACTTTGCAACAGTGTTGCATCCAGCTAATCACCCCCTAACAACAGTTAGCACCCGGCACACCCCATCTACTCCTCATGATCACCACCACCGCGGAGAGCCAACACCCGAGCAGCAGTGTCGCGACGATCGTTGAGGATCATCGCACACAGGAGCACAGAGAGCCCCAGCAGTGTCGCCAGCCCTCCGCATATCAGGATCGCAAACCAGTCCGGCATCGCCTCCGCCATTAGAGCCTAACCCGAGCTTTTGTAAGCAGTAAGGGAGGGAGGAGGAGGAGAAGTGAGGCCAGGTGTGAGGAAGAAGAGAGAGGCACCCCGGCCGTTTTTATAGCTCGAGCTCGGTGTACGGTGGGCGAAGTCCACCAACGCCGCTCGTCGCCGATCGCCGGTGTTCGGAGTCGAATCCGCGAGCAGTGCCGACAGCGCGCTGGCCCGCGAGGTGAGTGCACGCTGCACCGGCAGCTAGCACGCCGCGCACTACCACGGTACGGCCTAGATGCCCTACGCGCTAGGCATCGCCGGTGGAGAAAGCGCGAGAAAGCGCGTGGGAGAGAGGAAGAAGAAAGAACCAGAGGGAGAAGAGGAGACTGACAGTGGACCCCGGGTCCACCTGTCAGCCAGAGGGAGCACTGTGCTCTCGGGTACGACCAGTGTATATCTAAATTTAGGAGTTACTCTAAATTTATATCCAGCGTAGAAATCTCACGATTTTGTCCCGAACCGTAGACTCTTCCACGCAGCACCAGTTTTCACACTGTGATTTTTTCACCACTTATTGCCCTCTCACTAAAGCCACATCTTTATTGCGTAATATTTTCTTAACACGGCTTTTAGCAAATCTCGAGGACGAGATTTTTTCTTAAGGGGGGTAGTATTGTAACACCCCAAAAATTTAACCAGGTTTTAGTTATTAAAATTTTGCCAAGAGTTTAAAATTTTTTGCCTGCAAGAATATCCCTGTTGATTTCAAAACTTTTCTTTTAATATTAAGGAGTTTTTCCCAAGTGGATCCTTCCAAAACATATTGGACTGATTTTCCCTCTCATTTAAAAACATCTCTCAATCAGGAGATTTATTTATAAAATTATTTCACCCTGAACTTTATTCATTAAAATGAGTTGTTTTAAAATTTGGAGCTCTTTTTGAACTACAACCTTTTGATATATTTAACTAAAAATTTCACCAAGGTTTGGAGATATCATGTGATGTCTCTAAATCACTTTTGTGCAATAATATATTTCATTCATTGGATATTTTGAGTTCTACACCAAGTTTTGAAATCTGGTCCAGTGGGCAATTTTACACTGCAACCTATTTAAATATTTCTTTAAAACTTCTACCAAAATTAGGGGAGGTCAGTAGGAGCATATTATTCCACTTTGTGCAAAAATCTAGTGCTGTTCTTTGAAAATTTTGAGTGAATCAACCTCATTTTCATTCTGGTCCAGCCCTGTGATTTCTACTACAACCCTATTTATTTTTGCTCCAATGATCTTGTGTTTTCTCCTACTTGTAGACAGCCCTACCAAACCCCTAAATCCAGGAGCATGCAACCATTGGATTAATTTTGGTTCATGAAATAATGTCATTTATTTCCTGTCCAGAAATGTAGTTTTGCAAAACTTGCACTACCAAGTTTGTGCTTTTCACAAACTAACCTCACCACCCTCTTGTACATCTAAAGAGACCACCATCTGGAGTGTTTGGCCAATCCAAGACCTGCCTAAGTGCCCTTAGCATTTTGTCAAACACCTTATGGGCATGATCTGTTTTGACATGAATTTTGGCATTGCACTGTGAACTTGCACCTCTGATCAAACAAGCATGTCCACTAGACTCCCCGTTACTCTTAACCTAGATCTGCTAAATGCCAGCCTCACCCAAGCTCTGTAGCATGCTCTGGCATTATGTCGAGCACATCCCGTGCACGCCCAGGGCGCGAGCAGAGCGTGCGTTTGGCACGCACGTGTGCCGAGCCGACATGCTGGCCCCACGGTTTTGGCCCGCTCTACAGCACCACGCCACGCGCTCCCCTTCTCACCGCAACGCGCCAAGCCGCCCTAGCAGCCTACAGCAACGCCGACAGAGCTTTTGGCGGCACACCGGCGTCCGCAGCGCGCCTCTGCCACGGTCGGCGCCGCCAAAACCACCTCCGCTCGCCAGCTCGCCCTTGGAGCAGTGCCCACTCGTCCGCTAGCTCCTGCCGTCATCCCCAGCCACTCCACGTTGCCCTGCAAGCTACAGAGAGGCGGTTCGCCGGAGAGCTTATCCGGCCGCCGCGGAACCGACCTCGACGAGCTATAAAAGGAGGCCCCCGAGCTTCCCCGAGCACACAGGCAACCTTAGAATGCTCCCCTAGTTCTCCTATGGCAGCCAATCGACCCGGGGAGGTCTTCTTCCCCACCTCCGGCAACTGCGGCCGCCACCACTGCCCTGGCCAATTCGGCACCACCAGGGCCTCCCCCTCTCCGTTCTCTCCACCAAGAGCTTCCTCATCCTCCCGTGAACCTTTCCCACTACTCGATTTCGATCGGGGCTCACTGCGGGAGAATTTTCACTCCGCCCCCGAAGCCTCCTCCGCCGCGAAGCTCGCCGCCGGCAGCTCCCTCCGTCCCGACCGGCCTGGCAACCACCGGGAGGACCGCACTGGAGTGGCGCATCCATCCCCGCCCTCGGGGCCGCGCGAAGAGCTGCCAGTCACCGGCGACGATCGCCTGAGCTCCGCCTCCGCTCGGGACAGGGGAAGGAGGGAGAAAGAGAGACTAGTCAAACCTGAGTAGTGGGACTCTCTGGACCCACTGTCAGCGACCCCGTGCCTGTCCACGTGGGATTAAGTGAAGGCGTAATCCCCCCAGTATGTTTCCCCCACTCCGAAAGCGTATTCCCCTCCGAAACGTTTTCTTTTCTGTTTTATTTAAATAACAGATTTTGACCAGAACTTTGACTGGCTATAACTTTTTAAATACAACTCCAAATGAAATGATTCTTTTTTCTACCTCTCTCAAATTTCACCTAGTTTATTTTAAGATTTATTTGAAAAAATTTCAGAACAACTTTTGGTGCTGTTTTTATTTTGTGTGTTAATTCTTTTATATTGCTAAAATAGGATTTTTGAAGAGAGGAGAAATGTTTCAAGTTTTGGAGTGCACCCTGCCTTTCCACACATTGAAGGCAAGCATCCTGAATCCCGGCATAATATTTTTGGTGTGATCGTTGATACATTTATAACACCACCGCATTTCGAAGGACTTGTTATTTCATGTAGTATGATCATATGCATGAGTGCATATTAGTGATTTCCATGCTGTTGGAAATGAACACACTTGTGATGATAATCACCCTCATGTGCCTTGCATGCATACCGGCAGGAACCCGGGAAAACCTCTGCCTTGGGTAGGCATGAGTTTGTCGCCGGTCTCCGTCGGGACGGTTATGTCTGGTATGGCATGGTAAGGTGATATGAACGGTGACTCTGTTGGATGAAATATATTCGTTATACTAACCATGCAGGGAATACTTAAACCTCCTGAGTCGACCGTAGATCGAGTCTTGTTCCAGTAACCCCCATACTTGTTTCGTACTACCACTCGTCTCTACAGCAAGTAGAGTACGGTTCAGTAAGTTGTCAACCTCTTTCTAGCACACACCGTACAGAGAGGCCATGGTGGAAGATACCAGTTGTAGCTGGTAGGCAGGCCACCTGGTCCGGGGGCATGGGTGTTTCCGGTTGGGACCGAGAGGGGAGGCCACCCCTTAGAGCGCGCGATATAAATTTGATCCCATGCTACCGAGGTTGTAGCCTCCCCACTTAGAGTTTGCTTGACAGGTGTTGTGGGTGATTCCAGACACGTGTGAGTTAAGCTGGTGTGTGCAAGTTAGGTGTGTTTTCAACAAAAAGACCCTAGACGGAATTAGTCCCGATGGACTAAAGAAATCTGTTACTCGTGGGCAAAGAGTACACCCTCTGCAGAGAATAAACCTATTCGAATAGCCGTGTCCATGGTTAAGGATTACAGTCTGGGATGGGTCAGGTATCGGTCTTAGTGTCAGTCTTCGGAGGTGAAACTGTTAACCAGAACTGGAACTACTACCTGTGACTTGTGATAATTATGATTATTATTATTGTTGACTAACCCGTGATATTATTGTTATTATCGAGTATCTCTGGGATGGTTCTACCTCCGGGATATTCACTATGATTGTTTATTTTAAAGCCCTTTGTGTGGTGTCGCTCAGACGCCCGACTGTGGCATTTCTTTTAAAGCCCTTTATGTGGTGTCGCTCAGACGCCCGACTGTGGCATTTCTTTTAAAGCCCTTTATGTGGTGTCGCTCAGACGCCCGACTGTGGCATTTCTTTTAAAGCCCTTTTTGTGGTGTCGCTCAGACGCCCGATTGTGGCATTTCTTTTAAAGCCCTTTTTGTGGTGTCGCTC
>NC_041386.1:666482134-666489849 GCF_002162155.2 Triticum dicoccoides | reverse complement strand
GGCATTTCTTTTAAAGCCCTTTATGTGGTGTCGCTCAGACGCCCGACTGTGGCATTTCTTTTAAAGCCCTTTATGTGGTGTCGCTCAGACGCCCGACTGTGGCTTTGCTTGTTATTTATTTCATAAATTTGAATACTACTATGTTATTGCAATTTTATAAATAACTTGCTTGCACGCATCAGAGATTTATTTATCTTTTGTGACTGACGTCATGAGCATAAAATATTTTCAGCACATCATTGTTATATTATACCTGTGTTCATAATGTTTGCGAGTACATTCAAAGTACTCACCGGCTTGTCCCTGGCTATTGTCTTGGACAGATTTTCTTGCACGAAGAGGAGCGACGCGATGACAGCCCCGGAACCTAAGTAATGGAGATAGCAGCCTCGCGAAGATAGGAGTTAACCTGGTCAGCTGTTCCCGTGGGAAATGGAGTCCCATAGACACTGATGTTTCACAACCCGCTTCCGCCATCAACCACTAGAAACCATTTGTTGTACTCACATGCCAGAATGGTCTTGTACTACATATGTTGTATTCTGCTTGGAATTTCTGTATCAAGTTGGAGCCTCATCAGCTAACAGTAATCCTGGGGCTGATGAGCACGACGGTCTTTTCTGGAAATTTATTACCCGGAAAACCGGTCGTGACAAGGGCTGGATGAACAGTAGACGATGGAGGGGTGGATGAACAGTAGCCCGTTGAGGGGAGGTTGAACAGGAGCACATGGAGAGGGGTGGTTGAACAGTAGCCGGTGGAGTAGCGCGCGGTGGAGGCTGGATGAACAGGAGCCCGTGGATGAACAGTCGCAGGTGGAGGCTAGAGGAGGTCGACGATGGATGAACAGTAGGCCGTGGAGGCTGGAGGAGGTCGACAATGGAGATGAACAATATCCCGTGGAGTCCCGTTTTGTGGTACGCCACACCTCTCCCGATGAACAGGACCCCCGTTTCGACTGTAGCGCTCCAACACAAGTCCGTTTCGTCCGTTTTGCAGTACGCCACACCCCTGCCAATCAACAGGACCCCCGTTTCGACTATAGGAGGTCCGTTTCCTCCATTTTGCGGTACGCCACACCCCTCCCGATCAACAGGACCCCCTTTTCGACCGTAGGAGGTCCGTTTCCTCCGTTTTGCTGTACGCCAGACCCCTCCCGATGAACACAACCCCTGTTTCGAACGTGGCCGGTCGAACACAAGGCCGTTTCCTCCGTTCTACGGTACGCCAGGCCTCGTTTCCATCGCCTGTTCCGTCCAAGCCCTCCTGATGAACACGACCACACATTCCGTTCCGACCCAGACGGTTGGCTCCCATGCGTTCTGTTGCCTCCCGATGAACACGACGCATTCCATTCCCTCCCCATGAACACGACGCATTTCGTTGCCTCCCCATGAACACGACGCATTCTGTTGCCTCCCCATGAACACGACGACGACACTGTTTCTCTGTTCCGACCCAGCCATGTTCACGAGCCCTGGCCGTATGTATGTGTGAGTAGGCGTTCGAGACCCCGCCCGTATGTACGTACGTGGCCGTATTTTCATTTTGCACCTTGGCCGTTGTACGTACGTGTGGATGCTACATGCACGCCTCTACTACGACACGTGCGCGCCTCTACATCCACCAGTATGTATGTACACGTTCGCGACCAGAATGACAATGCTACGTACGCTTCGACCAGGTGGGTCTCGACTGTCAGGCAATTCCATGCGTGCGAAGATGTAGCTGGTGGGTCCCAGTAGTCAGGGGTGTGAATCGTTTTTTTTGCCCGAACGCACTTCCTTGCATGCGAAGGTGTAGCTGGTGGGTCCCAGTAGTCAGGTGGCGAATCGTTTTGTTGTTTTTTTTGACCGGACGCACTTCCTTGCGTGCGAAGGTGTAGCTGGTAGGTCCCAGCAGTCAGGGGGGATGTTTTTTTCGCGAAATACGGTGGCCCGTCCGGTGGGTCCCCGGCTCCCAGCTGTCAGGTGGAGGAATAATTATTTTGCGCGTAATAAGGAGGCACTTCCTTGCGGCCGCCGTGTACCCAGCTGTCAGCCTCTCCACGTACAGTACTCTTCCGATGGATGTCGGTTGTTGACTACATTGACCACGCCGCGCCGAGAGCACCAGGGCGGTGGACGACGGCGAGGCCTAGGAAGGGGACGACGCGGAGCCGGGGAAGACGCGACAGTGGATGCCCACGCGGAGAGGAGTACGGTTGTACGAGGGTTTACTGGTTCATCTGTTGTCGCCGGAGAATAACAACAGGTGTGGGTCGGTAGAGGGATGACTAGGCCAGCGATGGGAGTACGGTGGGGGCAGTGAGGCCTGCGCAGCAGCACAACCGGCCGCGGGAAGGAGGGAGCAGGCAGTCCTGTCGGTGCTTGTTTGAGCGGCTGGAGCAGGAAGAGTAGAGATTGAAGAAGCTCGACGGCCGTTGGATGGACATCCAACAGTCACTGCTTGTGCGTCAACCTTCTTTTTAGGAAAGCCTCAAATCTGTGGAAAACAGCATACAGCCCATCTGCCATTATTTCTAATAATTTACAGCCCATTTGCTAATTCTTAAGTTTTTTTGGAGCCCATATTCTTTTTGTTAGCATTACAACCCATAGTGTGGCCACGGTTAAAAAATTATATGAAGTTTTGCATATTTCGGTGCGGTCTGAACTGTTTTTAATGCCGAAATTTTGACTCACATTCAAACTGATTTTAAAAATAAATGTATATCAATATAAAATCCAACAAATTCTCCACGCATAAAAATTAATGTAATTTAAAATCTCGAAATGAAAAAAAAGATATTTGAAACTAATTGCCGGTTTGATGTGTTTTAAAAATGTACAACCCATTTCTCATTACTGATGGGCCATTTTCTCGGCCAGCCGAATAAAGCTCCCCTCGTCTTGAAAGATTTGCAGCCCAAAAGGCCTGACAAAGCGACTTACTTGGCAAATCACAAAAAAACTGGGCTGTGGACGTGGACCCAGCTATCAGCCTCTCCACATACAGTACTCTTCCGATGGAATGTCGTTGACCACATTGACACCGCCGCGCTGAGAGCACCAAGGCGGTGGACGACGGCGAGGCCTAGGAAGGGGACAACGCGGAGCCGGGGAAGACGCGGCAGTGGATGCCCACGCGGAGAGGGGTACAACTGTACGAGGGTTTACTGGTTCGTCTGCCGTTGCCGGAGAATAACAGCAGGTGCGGGTCAGTAGAGGGATGGCTAGGCCAGCGATGGGAGTATGGTGGGGTGGTGAGGCCTGCGCGGCAGCACAGCTGGCCTCGGGGAGGAGGGAGCAGGCAGTCCCGTCGGCGCTTGTTTGAGCGGCTAGAGCATGAAGAGCATAGATTGAAGAAGCACGACAGCCGTTGGACGGACATCCAACAATCACTGCTCTCGTGTGTTGACTAAGTTGACAGGGCGTTGCATGTGCGTCAACCTTTTTTTATGAAAGCATACGCGTCAACCTGTAGTAGGCACACAAGTCAGCCTCAAATCTATGGAAAACAGCAGACAACCCATCTGCCATTATTTCTAATAATGTACAACCCAGTTGCTAATTCTTAAGATTTTTTTTGGAGCCCATCTTCTTTTTGTTAGCATTACACCCTATATTGTGGCCATGGTTAAAAAGTATACGAAATTTTGCATATTTCGGTGCAGTCAACTGTTTTTAATCCAGAAATATCGATTCACATTCAAACTATTTTGAAAAATAATTTATATAAATATAAAATCCAAATAATTGTCCACGCATAAAAATCAATGGAATTTAAAATCTTGTAATGAAAAAATTGAAACTAATTCCCGGTTTGATGTGTTTTAAAAATGTACAGCCTATTTCTGGGCAAACCGAATGAAACTCTCCTCGTCTTGAAAGATTTGCAGCCCAGCAGGGCCGATAAAGCAAGTAGGCCTTGTTTGGGTATTTCCTTAAAAAAATAGAACCGGGCTAGCCATTTTCAGCAAGAAAAAAACACAACTGGGATCATGATATGGTAAACATAAATAAAACCCCGGCTAGACGGCCCACGGCCCCCGCACAGCCCCGTTGTTACCCTGATCCGTCGCTAAAACTAGTATAAATAACAACTGCTTGTTCCTCAACAAAAAAAAACTGTGCGACCTGCTGGGTCCCTGGTGTCAGCCGCTCGTAGTGTAATTCTCTCGTTTATTGACTACGTTGACAATGGTGTGAGCCCCAAATGTCCAACCATTAGGAGGAACCATATGTTTGGGCTTGTAATACAGAGGCACTTGCTTGTGTAATACCATAACGCTGGCGGGTCCCTACTGTCATCCTCTCCACGTACAGTCATCTCCTTGTTCCTCTCGGTTGTTGACGACGTTGACAACGCAAGAGGGCGGCACACCGCGCACGGCGAGTGAACCAAGGCCACAAGGCCTCGGACGACAGCGAGGCCTCGGACGGAACGAATAGGAGCCGTGGACGATGCGCCGGTCCAGTCGCAGGCGGAGGGGAGTACAAGGGTTGACTGGTTCGGGTGCAGGTCCGTGTTGGGGCTAACATCGCCGGGGAATAACAGGACGTGTGGGGGAATAGAGGGAGGGACTGGCCAACATTGGAGGGTACATACGGTAGGGCGGCGGAGGCACATCTAGCCATGGGATGCGGGAGTAGGCGGAGCCGACGGGGTGGTTCGGTTTGGCCGGCTGGAGGAAGAAGACAAGAGATAGAAGATACACGACAGATGTTGGATGTCAATCCAACGGCTGGTAGGCAGAATCGTTTGTTGACTTGCTAGCCTATTTCCTCGCGGGTCCCAAATGTCAGAATCCAAATCTGTCACGGTCATGCAGGCTTTCCTATGAAAATTTACAGCCCATTTGATGTGCTAGTTTGAAATAAGTTTGTGTGTCCTGGTGGGGGCTAATCACTTGGATTCTGTAATGCACAGTGAGCCCAAGCAGCCGGCGAGAGTGATGTTATGTCCCTTGGTTGGGATTTGTTACAATATTTCACTCTAAATTAAACTTATGGCAAGCCATGCCTTGTTTCAAAGAAAATATGACAGTCGCTGCCGAGTTAAAAAGGGCAGGAACATCTAACTCCAGCTAACAAACTGTACAAAAGCACGATGGTTAATTGTTCATAACGTTTACAAAAAAAGCCAGGTTGAAAAGGGCAACGACATCTAACTCCAGCACTGTTTTCGGCAGTCACAGTCAAATGGATCGGTCAGGTCCGTAGAATGAACATCCTGGGTCGTAAAATTTACTGGATTATGACCACAATATGTTGTAAATAGAAGCCCGACACGTTTGGATGCTCTTTTGCCCACCTGACACTCCTTTTTTTGCTCTTCGACATACCCATCCGTCAAAACCATGCTGCTGATAAAGTTAAGCCTGATGGACAATAGTAACCTCACATTCAGCAGGAAGAATGTGACAAATCTAGTGTTTGCACGGTTGGCTACATATTATTCTAGTGTTATTGTCTTCAATTGAATCTGATGAGAAGTGAGAAAATCCCGATGCTTACGAATCCACCGATTGGTTATAACTTTCTTGCCCCATCCTATTGCCTAAATAGACATGAAGATTGAAAACAGTTAAGGTCTAAAAAAAGAGTGTCGAAAGAGCAACAGCTGGACGGTTAATTCTAGTACACTATATGCGGGCTTCCAATGTGCGTGTGAAATTATCACCTTTATATACAACTTCTCCAGACATGGAAAGCATTGCAGCAAGCCAATAATCTTGTTCAGATCAAAACTAATCATTTGGATATATAAGATCTTGATAGAATCCAGCACCATTGATAGGCCATCCATGGAGAAACTCTTCATTGAGCATAGAACATAATATTAGTACAAAATGTATATTCCAAGATGATATGTAACTTATGGGCAGAAATTTAAAATGCAGCTTATGGTTACAAGTGTAGATGATAATATAAAGTACCTGAAGAACTGTGGAGCCAAACACCATATTGAAATGAGCACAGAGATCATGTATTACACCCAAGGTCCCCAGTTTAGGCGCAGAGAGGACGGTTATTTGCAACGGTGAATAACTAGAATCAAGGATCAACCTTTGAAGTGAAGGGGCATCTTGGATGATGAGCTGCCTTCCGTCAAAAGAAATTCCAATTCTTACAAGGTTAGGCGACTTTATTTGGAGACAACCGATGTAACTGTGAAAACAAGCACCAAGCACTCCAGGGCAGGGCAACTGGAGTGGATGATGTTGTGCAATGAGGCCTCCGATATACGAAACCGCACAAGTGAAAGTTTCTTGAGAAATGGGAGTCGAACGTTTAGTACCAGATTGTCTGGTAGGTAGCACAGTGTAAAGGTGGAGGTGTGGAGAGAGAAGGAAAACCGCAAGATGGACATCGGTGCTGAGGGCACAAGTTCACGGCGTTCGGTATGTTGTATGTGATTTCCAGGGGAATAGTAGAACTCAAGCAGTTGTAGTTCTGTGAATTCAGGGGATTTCAGCCAGGCGTCCACCATGCAGGGCATGGTATGCTTGCTCAGGTAGCATGACGGGATGTAGAGGCTTTGAACAGAGCCCTGGTGGGAGGAGATGATGGCTCTGGGGATTTCCAAATCATTGAAGAGAGATAGCTGACGACAGTCGAGATTAAGGGGCACGGCGCGCCATAGAGGGCGCCACCGAATTGAGAGGACTTGGGTGCGGCAGCAATCCTTGGTGGGGAGAAGCGAGATGATCTCCCCAAGGACGGCATCCAGGAGATCGCTGATGCGATCCACCCGAGATTCTACGGGTTCCTGGGATCCGGTGGGGGCGGGGTCGCCACTTCTCCCCGCGCTGCCGGGTGCGGATCTACAACATGCGTCACCACTAGCGGGAGCCTCATCTTCTTGGCGCTGGGGTCAGCCGACTCCATTTTCGTTGAGGGCGTCGCGTCACGCTCACGGATTTGAGCAGAGTAACGAATGACGAGCCTAGTTGTAGTGTGAGTGAAGAAGAAGGGGAGCTGAGGTTTTTTCTTTAGTAGTGAGTAAGAAGGGGATCTGGGGTTTTCTGTAGGAGTGAGGTGAGGAATTTGGGCATACGAGTGGAGTGAGCTGACGTGAGGTGGGTGCGAGCGAGGAGGAAGAAGAGCACCCAGGTTTTTTGGGGGCGCTATGCTGGGTGTGGGTAGCGCCTCTCATCCAGTAAATATTGGGATTTTGAATTGATTTTACTATTTACCTAGTGTGGATGGGCTGTTTTGTCTTGGGCCCAGTGAAACAATTACTACTAGTACAGTGGAGACACTCTACAGCTACCCAGAAAAACAATTACTACTAGTAGAGTGGAGACACTATACCGCTTCTGGCTCCTCCTAGGTCATTGAAACGTCTCCCTCTACTGAATGCCGTTATACTTTTGTTCACTGACATGCGGTCCATGCAGCACACAGGCCCAAATGCCATCCACCAAATTAGAAGGCAGTATGCAGGCGGAGAGTAACCCCGGTCGTAGCGCGGCAGTAACGAGCTGTCGTATCACAACCCCCCCCCCCCTGCAGTCTAAGTTTGACGGACGAAGCAACCATCATTTCACTCTTCGCTGAATCCCCTTCTCCCATCTACCACTGTTCTTCTCTCCCAACGAAGGGAAGGTAAGTGGATCCGTGATGTTGGTATATTTTCGTTCAGGGAAAAAAGAACTTTTGCAAAGCAGTAACCGATTCTCACTCTCTTTTTTGTTTCATTGTCATTGCGATTGTGTTTTCCTTTCAGTG